>NW_024349800.1:17198037-17640993 GCF_902729225.1 Pteropus medius | reverse complement strand
AAGTAAGTAAATGACCCTGCCCAGCTCTGACGATGCCCTTCTGTAATAACTGTAGTTTTAGAACACTAAATAAGTGCTATGTAAATTAGTAATTACACTTTTTTTTTCTTATGGATATAGTTACAAGAGAGTGACAGTTGCTCAATTGTCTGTTATTGACCTAATGTGCTTCAATTTGTTCAGAGAACAAAGGCCCATGTATGTTTTTGCTGACTCAAATGAAATTTCCATTAAAATTAAGAATTTGTATATGCTCTAGTGAATGATGTAGTTTACATTCTCCACCTGCTTTGTCTATTTTGTTATCAGGTTTAAGAAGCTGATTACTTAGTCTGGTTCAAACTTGCACTCTAATTCTTAAAAAATAAAAATGAATAAGGGAGTAATTGCAATGTCATCTGCATTGTAACAGATCTTTTGCAACATAATAATGTAAAGAATACTGTTGAACACTAATAACACTAACAGTAGTTACTTACTTTACATGAATTATTTTATTTATTTTATCATAACAACCCTGTAAGTATTACTGTTATTTCCTCTATAGATTAGCAGACAGGCTCAGAGAGGCTATGCTGTTCACTTTTAATTCCTGTCATCTTTTTGTCAAACGTGGTCTGGAATTCAACTAATGAATGGCGCAATCCAAGAGCAATTACTTGATGGGCAAGAACTTCTAAAGAATTAGAGGCAAGTGCAATGTCCCACAGTTCACTAATGAAGAAACTGAGACAGTGACGAGGGAAGCAATTTAACAGCATATGGGGTTCAGCTCATATTACTTAACGTAAGCTAAAGAACCTGAGAATCAATGAGACTTTGTAGCCAGTCCCCTGGCAAGGGGAATCGTTCTCTAGTCTGGCATGTCATAGTTGCTTCTTTACTTAAGGAGAACAGATTTCTTCCAAATATCTAATGAGAGTGGAGACTTGAACCTTAGGCCCCAAATCATCACATAGATTAAAGATTAAAATGTAAAATAATACTTCTGAGGATGAAGATGAGGATCAAAATCATAAAAATACTATTGAAATCTTGAAGTATGGAATGATCTTTTAAAACATAGTCTTAAAAAGAGACCCATAAAGAAACAAAGCAAGAACTTCAATTATGTAAGAATTAAAAGGGTGGAGGGAGTTAAAAGAAAAGCACTGTAAGCAAAGTTAAAGAGAAATCAGTAAGCAGAGGAAAATATTAAGCAACACATATGACAGACAAATGGTTGCTATCCTTAATATAGAAAGAGTTCTTGCAAACCATTAGGAGAAAAAAACATCCAATCCCTAACATACATATTACACAAAGAATTAAGGACATAAATGGACAAAATGATCATTGTAAATGGCCAAGAAATATAATTTTTAAATATAATTTTTAAATAAACAAATGCAAAGTCTGATTAGAATAATATTTTATTGTGTAATAAAGAAATAATAAAATAATTTTAAAAATTAATTCTCCCCTTTTCACTTAAGCTCTCTTTTTATAAAGTACTTTCAGCTTCAGCAAGCACAATGTTGAATTGAAACTACACTAAAGCAATGTGAAAATAAAATACATATATTAATACAGAGTATTCACATCCAAAATTATCACCGTAAGACTGCTCCAAAGAGATATTTGTTCAGCTATTTCTACCTTTTAAAAATTTTTATTCATCTGTTTAATAAATTTTTTAACATATATCTCTCCTAAAATACATGGTGTCTTTGGAACAACAAAAGTGGACATTGTAGGAATCTTCATGCTTCATGTAACATGTGATGACATCCATCATTTTTCCGGGTCCCCCTAGTTTGGGGTCTGTACTCAGAGGTATGGTGTTCATTTGTGGTTTTGACCAAACTTTAGTTTATTTTCTTAAATTTAATATTTACATGTACATTTAACATATCTTTATGTAAACACTGAATCTACACAAAGCTCAGTAAGCACTTCATGTTCTCTTTAATTTATGAAGAATGCATGGGGAAAAGAATAGATGCTTTGGAATAGGAAAGACTTTGATTTAAATAGTGGCTCTGTCACTCACAAACTTTGTGATCTTGGGGAAGGTATCTAAAGCTCACTTTATTTATGTGCAAATTGAAATTACAGTACCTTCTTATATTTGTTTCAAAAAGCTTGCAAAGTGTCTGGCATATGCCAGATACTCACTAATGAAGCGGGAGGAAGGTGAGGATTGATTTATATAACTACAATGGACTGAGTTGTGTCCCCACAAACATAAGATCAAGGCCTAATCCCCAAAACCTGTGAATGTGAAGTTATTTGGAAACAGTCTTTGTAAATATACTAAAGTAAAGAAAGATAAGGTTGTACTGAAATAGGGTGGGCCCTAAATCCAACGACCGTTGTCCTCCTAAGAACAGTAATGACACAGAGAAACACGTGAGACACACAGAGAAGACCGTGTAAAGATGGAGGCAGAGACTGGAATGATGCAGACATAAGCCATGGAAGGCCAGGGATTTCCAGAAGCCATTAGAAGCTACAGAGAGGCAAGAAAAAGCTCTTCCCCAGAGCCTTCAGAGGGAGCCTGGACATGGTGACACCTGGAGTTTAGACTTCTAGCCTTCCAAACTGTAAGAGAATAAATTTCTGTTGTTTTAAGCCACTTTATTATGGTGCCACCAAGAAACTAACACAATAATTTAACCCAAATTCTCATTCAGGCTTTTGTATGTCATTTAAGACTACATAATAGCGATATCAGTTAATAGATTAGGCCCATTAGAAATACTTTTTGAAGAGAATCCAGCATGGCACCATGGGCTGAAGCTAATGGAAATAATATAAGTTAAAAAAAAAAAAAAAGTTTGCCCATAACATTGAAATAATTCAAGTATATTTCAACGATTAGGTGTTGAATTGTGTATCTTATTAACTTTATTCTACATGTTTGTATATATAACTGTACACATCATTATTACTTCTTAAAAGTCATCGAAAAAGATGATTCATTCTGAAAAGGCCATATTCTAAGAATTAACCCTATCTTTAAAATGAAAACTAATGAATGAAAGAATTATAACTAAGGAAAGTTAACCCCATAAATAATGAATGATACTGACTGACTGATAGATGTTAGCAAAAGAAAGGAAACAGGAAATCTACAATACAGATTCCACTTTAATTGACCTCAAAAGGTTTTGTATTTTTTTATTTGTTTTGTTTTGTTAGTAGAGCAAAATGGAATATTCCATTCCTTTCCTTCTCAATTAAGTTGATGTATCTCCATCATAATCTAGCATGTTTTTGCCCCCTATTAAAAGTCAAAATGGAAGAACTTTGCATACTTTAGAATGGGTTTTGGCAATTGGTTTCTTGTTTTTTTTAAAAAAATCCTTTAAGGATAAATCTCCTCAAAGAAAATAATCTTTGAGTCCCAGACCAATTAAGTGTTCTGTTGAGTTTAAGCAGCAACAGTTTTAGACTTTAGAAAAATGTTAATACCAGCACTAAAATTTATTCTGTTAATTGCTCTAATAATCAATAAGTAATTTTCATTCTAAACTAGGTTCTTTATATGGCTTAAATAAACCAACTGAAGATCATTTACATCTCAATAACAATTCCTAATAATGTCACATCATTAAATTCCACCCTGGTTCTCAATAATGTTGGTTAGTGACCAATAAAAGGACTTACTACCTGGGTCAGGTCCTCAGGGACACAGAGTGAACCAATGAGTGAAGGATTTTCTTGTTGCACCATGATTCTGAGTGAGCCTTTCTTCTCCTGGGACTTTCACCACAATTTAGTTGCAGACTGGCCTTTTTCTTCTCTCTCTCTCTCTCTCTCTCTCTTTTTTCTTTTTCTCCCTTTCTTCTTTCTTCCATATTTGCTTTTAAATAGAATAGTTTGACCCTAGTAAGTGGCAAAAAATTCATAAAGGGACGAATCTTCTGCATCTTATTTCTCTCTGCATACGATTAATAGAAATAACAAAATATTTTAAAGAAAATAGAGAAGTACACTGAAATTAAGGTTCTTACACTGAAAAAATAAATAGGAGTAGTAGATATTTGGGAATTATCTATGCATGTAGATTAATAAAGATACTCTATTTGGACATTATTTCTAAGAGAAATATTCTGGGCCTATGTTACTAGGTTGGTTATTTATATTGACCAAATTAAATAGTCTCTAGCTTCTTTATGCTGTGCTGTATAGTCATAATGATGTAGAAGGTACTGTGTATCAGTAAAAAAATGTTTTTAAGGCTAAAATATGTATAACTGAAATAGTGAAAATCATTACTGTTTTAAAATACATTTTTAACAATGCTTTTGTGATACCAACACACTTGGTGATGATATTGAAATTTTTATGTTAATTAAACAACCCCTAACTACTTGGTACATTTCAGATATGTACACTTTATAATTACCTCCATTATTGAAATAGCTGGCTTGATTTATCCTTGCCACAGTAACACTGTAGCTTCTGTTATTTTTGTCTTTAGAAAAACATAAGTCCCAGCTAGGGAATATAAAACTATTACAGTAAATTAAATATTAAAGCTAACTTATTTTTGCATAAGAATGCTGTCAAATAATGGTGATAATTGTTGCTAAGATAGAAACTATTTTTTGGCTTTTTTTTTTTTTGGAAGCACAAATTAAAATCCAATTTTCAGGGTTTTTTTGGTAAATTGCATGTAGTTAGTGTATATAGTTTTACTGATGGTAGTAGCTTAAGGAGGAGCTATTACAGTCTTAGTTTAGCGATTAAGAAATACAACATTTGTTGAAGGGTTGGGCCTTTTAGTCTAGAATGGATTAGCACTTGATCCTTCCTTAAGCATTTTTATACAGGAGTGCATTATCCTTGGAGCCACCCTGGGCTCCATGCCTCATTAGCTTGGGTGTTAGATAAATCAAAGGCAGCCTCAGAGACAAAGATAAGCAAACTGCAGGCCAGCAAGATGATGATGTATGGATCCAGGAGGCTAATAGGAAAGTATTGACAGGAAAATGGTGTGCTTATCCTGCAATCACTGCATATTGCAATGAGAGCTCCCAAAAGCAGATGGGATACACTTCAGGGAATGCGCCGCTACACGACTGATAGGCAGAAATGGATCCTCGTGTGTTAAATTCAAACAAAAACTTAGTTTCTTTTTAGCAGCAATTCAAATGCATTAGCATGCGTAACAGCACAGGCCATAGCAAACTCTAAAAAGAGAATCCTATTTTAAAAGAGCGAGCGTTGGAATTATTTTCATTCAGGAAGATTTTTTTTTCTCACCAATATAACCTCTGAGTAGCAAGAAATGAACACTTACTCATGCTTTCCATGATTAGATCTGCTCTATCAGTCCTTAATACATTATGAAGTTTGCTTCTTGATACTTCTGCAGGATTCAAAAGGAACTCCACCTGAGCAAATTTTAACATGATGAAATATATATATATATCCGATGTATTCTGTAGCTAAATAATATTTTCAGAGTCTCATCTACAATTAATATCTTAAACTGAATTAGACTTTTAAGATTATATACAGAGTCATGCTCAGAGTCTTCTACTTATTATGGTTTATTTTTCCTCTCTTTCTTTTGGAAATTATGCACTTTGTATATTTTTAAGCTAATTGAGTCATTTGCAAAATTTAAGAATTTAGTGCAAAAATAGTAATAATATAATGACCCTATCCAGTAGAATCACTTATTCAGAAAAACATTAATACTCATTTGATCTGAGCCTACTGGGGTGCTGCTGTAGGTTGGAGGTTAACAGAATTGATTTTTCAAATCATGATGTACTTATTCAATCTACTTGGCTCAAAATAGGACACCCTGATTTACTCTAAATGATGGGACAGTAACCGTTCTTCTGAAATAAGAGCTGCTTTGAGTCTTCTTGTTCCACTCTTTTATTTCCACGACCATGGAAAGCAAATATATTTATCCAGATGATGACCCAGGGGTTAGGAGAATCCTACCCACAAAAGGTTGGGTAGTTATTTGCATGAATACACATTAACTCATACACCACAGTTCTGATGAAAGTGGGTCTGCTTTGTATTCAGAACACTATGTTATAATGATAAGTGAGGATCGGTTTGTTATCAGGAAGTAAGCCAGAACCACCCAGGTAGGCTAAGAGAAGAAATCACTGGACAGCGCTGCAAATTAGGGACCATAATTTATGGTAATTGATGTGTTAATTTTGCAGTTATTGGAATGCTCTACATCATAATCTAAAAACCTCAGATTTCCCCATATTTAAGGCACTAGGAAACTTTATCTTATAGACTATACATGTGAATTTAGCAAAACTGTTATTATTGGAATAGTTAGCATATCTTAATTCACGACGGCTCTTTCATATAAATTTCTGAATCCATTGTTCAATGGCAAGTAGAGACACTTGAAGATTTTGTAGTTTAATTGCATTTAAAGGTGAATCAGCAAAGAATCAATGAAACTCCATTGCCAAGTCCAAATTTTACAGATAAGAAAAAGGAGTTCCCCTCTATTCCCCAAAATAAAACTGCTTGCCAAAGGCCAAACAATTAGTAATTGGCAACACAGAACTAGATTCTAGGTCTGCTGACAGCTAGATTGGTGTCTCTAACATGCTGCCTCTCTGATTAGCATAGGATCGAAAGTGGAGAGGTGGGAGATATAACATAGTTACTAAAAATGAAAAAAAGAAGTGAGTTACTTTAAAAAGTGAACTGAATTACAAAATAGAAACATAGTTTTCCCAGGTCACTAGGTATCTCTAACACAATTTCATCATTGCAAAGAAAAAAAGAATTCAGGGGACTATCGCTACTCTGGTCCAAGTGACTGGCTAATCAGAAAGTTCGCAGTGCTCTGTCACTCAGGTCAGACACCCTGGGCGCTCTTGGTTTGACGGGAAGAAACTTTGTCCCTCTTTTTTTCCCAGCCTGAACTAGTGCCCGACTGACTGTACTTCTGCTTAATTCCACCCTTCTCTTTCCTTTTCTTCAAGGATTTCTGATAACACTTAAAAAAATAAATAAATAAAAAGCATTAAAACTATTATTTTAGCAAATGTGAAGATTATAAAAAAATCTTTCCGAATGAAAAGGATTATAAATATGCAATTACTATAAAAATATAAAATAAAATGTCAATTGGTTTGCCTGTCTCTAAATCATCGTTCTTAAAAACTGTGGACTATCTTAAGCTGAGAGAAAAAGTTAGGTGACATATTTTTAATTCTGCTCTTAAAGTTTTGCTATCTTTGGCTAGAGGCATAGTATCTCCCCTCCCCCCCACCCCTTTCAGGAAAATAAATGGTCAAGTGGAGCATCAGAATTCACTGCAAGAAGCTGGGGACAGTTTCTTTTTTTTCTTTTCTTTTTTAGTAATGGGAAGTCTATTTGATAAATCAATTCAATGGTAATTTGTAAAATAATACAAAAACACATTAAGCACAAAGATTTTAAAATTATAATTAATGATGTCATCTGTTATATCTCTGAAGTTCCCCAAACACTATTTTTTAAATCATAACCAGAAACTAATTCAGAACTCGTATCAAGCCTGCGGTGCAGTCAGTCCCTCAGAAAGCGGTCCCTTCACCACTGAAACAAATTCTTTAGGTGGCGACAAGGAAATCAGACATCCAAATAAACAAATGCAGTTCACAAAGGAACACTGGAAAGAGCGAAAACAGACCACCCCAATCACGCTACCTAATCATCATGCCTATGCCCTCGGTTTGCGGTGGTGGTAACTGCCATTTATTTCACCTTCTGAAAAGCAGTCTTGAACACTCCCAGCTGGCAGAGATGACTTCTTCATCATGTTCTGCCTTTGTTCTGTGGTCTGGGCTGCTTTAGCCCAGAGAACATTGTGATTAATGCATACCTCCCTGCCCCAGCCAACGTGCACGGCCTGTGGCTGCTCCCCCGGCAGGTCCTGTGCCTTTAACTGCCTTCCCTTCCTCTGTCCATGGCTGCCCGCCCGGCAGCTGGGCCTCCCGGTGGCCTGACCGACCGCCTCCTGTACCCTGGGACTCTGGCAGGGTGCATTCATTACTCATCTGTGACAATAACCCATCGGGTAAGATGTAGAACTCAATTCCAGCAGGAAGACCTATGATGTCGGAGTCAGGAGGTTATCGCTGGGAGACCTGCACCTTGCTCCTCGCCTCTCTTATCGAGAGCTTTACAGCCTCTGCTGGGGCCAGCATCTTGTAAAGCTGAGGGCGGCAGATTTGGCATCATGATTAGCATACATCTTCTTAAGTGGTACTACATTTAATTAAAAAGTAAACCTTAGTTAATTTTTTTAACCTTACTGTAGTGTAGGAAAAGAGATGTACATTGTAAAATCTGAGTTGACCATGGAGAGAAAAAGAAACAGACCTCCTGAACGCTTGTGACTGCTGTTCTAGCTCGCTCCCCTCCTGGACAGGCAAATTCCTCAGTGCCTCAAAATCCCTTCCCTGTGTTCTCATGCTTGTCCCAAACCAAAAGGACACCAGACAGCACCTGGGCTTACCTCTGTGATGTATTTTTTTGCAAGCGCACTGTCAAACCTCATCTTGGTCTGTTCTGGCCTTTTCTATTTCCCCTTGAGGGCAGTGTGTTTGAGCTAACAACTAAAGTTTTGAAGTGTGAATCAAAACTGAATGGAGCATTTGCCACCTCCGGGAAGGAGCCCAAGTGCAAAAGAAGTGGGGTCAGCACAGGAAGGGACATCCCTGGGATATGTCTTTTTATCATTTAATCATCTTCTAGAACAATTTATATCATATTAAAGTAAAATACAAGTTTTAAACTCACTTTAATTTTATTATATTAAACAGATATTCATCGAATTGTCATAATTAAGCAGACATTAGAAAAGATTCATTACGCTGGATAAGAAAATTCAGATCAGGATCACAATATCATTGAAAATCAATTATGCAATTAAATATAATAAACTGTGTAAACTATTTTTTAGTGATTTCAGAAAGCTTATTCATCAACAGATAATATGCAAAAACAAATTTTTAGAATACTGAGAGACAATAAAAAGTAACTAAGTGAAATTTTAATTAGCAATGGCTTAATATAAAGTAAAACCAAGAAAAATAATATAAACTTGGTGTATTATTTCATGTCAGTGTAATGATAATTATGTATTTATTTTCTAAATAGTTTGTCATAACATCATCTTCCTAAAATTTTTAGGAAGTTACCATTTTCTAAACAACACAATCTTTCTTTGCTTTGCTGTTATTTGGCTCTGTACTTTATGCCACTTTACAATTTCCCAATTTCTCTTACTACTATTTCCACCTGCTTCACAACTGTGCCATTTTCATTAGAAATATCTTAAAATATATAACAGAAGTCACTATCCCTCCCATGCCTCTCCCTGTTAAAACAACAACAACAACAACAACAACAACAACAACAACAAACAGTATTTTAGAAAGCATACAGATGTTTGCTTAGAAGGTAAGAGATGGCCTAAATCAGCGTTTCCACAGAATTTATCAAAACTTAGTTCTTTAAGGTGTTTATAGTTGTTATTTTTAATATAAATTATATGTGCTATTTGGAAAAGTCTGAGTTTAAAAATCTCAACGTCTTCTCGGAACCTGTACGATATCATTATACACTGCAATGCCCCAAGAGGCAAAAGCATTACTTCTCAAAAGTACTTGACTGTGGAATCCTTTTGAGGTGGCATCTGTGAAGGGTAGCTTCCCACAGAAAACACTTGGAGAACCTTGTACCTTCACTTTTTCTGGAAGGTATATCCAGGGGATTTGCTAATATTGCAACTTCTTTAGGAGGCAGGATAATATAACGAAGAGGAATGCAATAAAATATGCAAAACATTTAGTATAATTCTTAGACCCCGAAAGATGGTATTAGTTATTATTACTATAAAAATCACCTTCTCTCTGATGCCTTTTGCAACTGCCCCAGGCAGAGTGCTACCTTTCCCAGGCTTCCCCAGCACTCAACTCACATCTCTATCAGAGCAGTTATTAATTGCTTGATGATAATCACTTTACATAAGTGTTTCTCCACTTGCTTCTTAGAAGATATCTAACTCATTCTTCCATCTCCACTTCCGAGAACCGTGCTGGGCACATGGTTGGCATTAACATGTTTGTTAAAGGAATGACTCAGCCAATGACTAAAATTTTATTCATCTTTTACACTAAAATATAGAGTATTTCAAAATATATAACAGGATCAAGATCTGCCCTCTAACACCTCAGAAAAATCAAAGACAACTCAATTGTATTATAACAAAAACATTATCAACAACTACATCAACCATCTATTAACCATCTATTTTGTGCTGACCATTTTGCTAGATGCCTTGACATACATTATCCTCCTAATCTTCATAACATCTCTCTGAGATTGATGTTATTATTTCCACTAGGAAAAAAAAAAACGAGGCTAGAAGGGCTAAGTGGTATGCTCAGAGTCAGGTAGGGAGTAGTAATAGGCAGAGCAGAGATTTGAATCCAGACCGGCCTGAGTCCAAACCCATACTGTCAAGGACACTAAATATGCAGAGAGCACAGAGCTCTGCAATTCTTGCCTCTTTCTTAGATGGGTCTTCCCTAGCTGAGACAAATAAAATAAAAGACACCGTTCACCTGACCTTACTTACCATTCTATAGGAAACAGTGGAGCATGGTAGAAAGTCACCAGGTTTTAGTATCATGTGGTTTGTTTTCGCAGGACAAGTTAGTTTCCCTGAGTCTCAATTTTCTTCTTATAATGGACATTACAAAGTTTAATTGTTTTGTTGGTTAAATGTTAAAAAAAATCAAGTACAATACATAGTAGACGCTAAAAAGATGACATGATTATGACACAGTCCCCTTTCTTTCAGAGCCGTACCTTCTAAAGGGGAGGCAGAATCAGACGCCTTTGTGCTTCTATCCTGACTTGCTCTGATCCCTTCTGACCTCTTCTGACACTGCCTATCCTAATCCACTCTTCCAAATTCCATCGCTGACCTTCCAGTTGTCAAATCCATTGCTCTTTTCTCAATTCTTACTTTCCATGCCTTCTATAATATTTAAATGTCTTCTTAGGATTTTCTCATTTAAGAAGTAATTCCCACTCATTGTATAAAATTTTTAAATTACAAGAAAAATATAAAGAAGAAACTAAAGTCATCCATATGCTCATTATTCAAAAATAAAGCCATTAATAGTTTGTTTTTTTCTTCAATATTTTAATTCTGTATATAGTATACATTTGAACTTGGAATAATATTATATAGAAAGTTTAAATCCATGTATATTTTCTTAACATCATAATATAGTCATTAATCCATTTATTTAAATTTTATTTTAAACCAAAATGTTAATAAGCAAAGCATGTATCATAATTTATGTGACCTTCCCATTTTATTTAGAATATAGGCATTATGATAAAAATCATTACATATGGACAATTTAATGACTATTTTCCCATGGAATATAGTATTTAAAAGAAAAAATATATATTAAGTGGGAGCAGGAGGCATATGGGAAATCTATGTACCTTCCTCTCAATTTTACTGTAAACCTTAAAACTGCTCTAAAAATTAGATAAAGTCTCTAAAACTATATATTGACATTTTTGAATTCTTGATATATGCTATTAAGTTGCTTTCCAGAAAACCTAAGCTTATATTGCCCAATATGATAGCCACTAGCCACACATGGCTATTTGAATTTATATTTATTAGACTTTTTAAAAAATTATAAATTCAGGGGGGAGGTAGATGGGGTAAAGGGAGTAAAATATAGGGGGTTGGGAGAGGATAAAGTAGGTAAAGGGGATCAAATATATGATAACTGAAGGAAACTGGACTTTGGGTGGTGAATACACAATAGAATATACAGATGTCAAATGATACTGTACACCTGAAAATTACATGATTGTATTAACCAATGTTACCCCAATAAACTTAATTTAAAAATACGTATATATATATTTTTAATTACATATATAAATTCAGCTTCTCAGTGACACTAGCTACATACCAAGTGCCTATAACAACAAATACAGAACACCTCCATCATTGTGAAGAATTCTCTGGGACAGTGATGAGGCAAGAATGACCTATAATGAAGATTGAACTATGGTATCATTTGCATTTCTGCTTTATCCTGAAAAAGGGAGCAGGCAGATAAGAAACTGGTGAACTGCTTACGTTACAGAGATTAAATAGCTATGTAGCAAAAGGGAGGCAAGGTATGAAAAGTTCAACTCATGTGTTTAATACAAAAATTCAATCGTTTTTACTTTTACTAACTTTGAAGCCATTTGACTCACTCTTCTGAAGAGAGTAACTCCCCAGGGTAGAAAGAAAACCTCTCTTCCCCTAAAAGTACTTATATTGGTAAAGACTATTTTATGCTAAAGAGTTAGCATTTTCATGTTGCTAAGGTCTTGTTTGGAACTCTGATCTAGTGGCCACCAAGCCCCACTATGGAAGGAAAGGAACATCACAGGGCTTTTGCATGAGAGAAACCAGAGGAGTAGGTTGAGACCCAGAAGAGATTAGGATAAGGGAGAAAAGGTGAAGCAAGGAGGCTCTTACTAGCTCTGAAGTTGGAAATGCCTAAGTAAGTTTCCATTGCAGCGCAAGGTCCCAGAGTACTTGTTTCAGGAAAGTACCAGGAAGTAGACCAGGAAAGGGACCACTATAAAAAGTGCTGTTCTAGTATATAGAAGCTGTGCTGGAATAAAGGGCCAACATCAGCCCTACGGTTGGGGACAAGTTGCAAAGTCCAGCTGCGTTGCCAGATCCCACCTGCCAATCATCGATGTGAGTGAGAAAATTACTATGAGGTGGAGGAGGACTATGAGTCTGATTATGTCTTGAATCCTTGAATCCTACCTACCCTTTGAGGATACTTCTCTGCTCTTTTCTGGAACACTCATAAGCCCTAAGGAAGACCTAAAACATTTGGATGCCTAGGGAAGGGCCAAGCTCCCATGTATACCTTTGGAAACAAGAGAGAGCACCGTATAGCTTCAGAGAGTAGTGATATCCTATCACATAGAGGGCAGGTCATGGCTTTCATTACACTGTCAGCACGGGAGTTGTGTTGAAGGGCAGGGCTGTAAGGAAGAAATTTGTCTGAGCATAGTAAGTCAGTCAGCTAGTGACTTCATTCACATCTAGTTTACCTTTTCAACACGTTGGGGAGGGGTTTTCATTTGTCTCCCAGCTCAGAGTCAGAATCGGAATATGAACACTCAAAACACATGAGAACAGTGTATTAAGGGCACTAAATCAGAATGAGCATCTCTATATAAGTGTTTTAATTCTACATCAAAAATTAGTGTGAAGTGTGGGCAATGTTAATAAGATAATTTATACTCTCAGCTAAGAGTAAACATCAAAAAGAGGCTAAAACTCTAAAAGTCTCTACAACTTACAGTAGCATAGAGGCCCATCCAGAAGATTTGTAAGTTAAATGGATCTAATCAAAATTATGAGCTTTGATTTTAAAAAAGTGTTACTCAAAACATAGAAACATAATTAACTATTCTATCAGGGTTGTTAAGGTGCTAGGATGTAACCACTGGAAGCCATTTGGCCTATCGCATGAAGAAAATGTATCTGAAAGATATAGAAAGAGACCAAGAAGAGCATTTGAGCTCCTGGATACAACTGTGCCTGAAGTCAGATTTCTCAGAAGAGTTAATAAATCCCCTTGGGGGGTTTAAACCATTAAATTAAATTAAATTAAATATTAAATTAAATTAAATTAAAATTAGGTTAAATTAAGTTAAATTAATACCGAAATATAAAGACTACTTCAAACAGATATAAATTAAAATTTTTTTTCTATGTTTTGTCTAAAGTTTCTATAAGATTTCCACAGATGAAAAAGAGAACTTGTTTAAAGAGAGTTATAGCTATTTGCTTGTTTTTGTCTCTTCTTTAATTGGAAGTCAGTATAGCACAGTAGATTGGAGGAATTTCTAAATTTATATTGTCTGGGTTTAAGTCTTGGTTGCACCAACTGCTGGCTGGGTGACCTTTCACACATTATGTAAGCTCACTGTGCCTCAGGTACTTCATGTATAAAATAATAGAAAATATTAGTACTTTCCTTAGGGTTGTTGTAATAATTTAATGAATTAATGCCTTTAACACATTAGGAACTGGCACAATATAGCATTCTAGTAATCTTACTTATCATTATTATTAAGGACTAACGTAAACGAATGAAATCAAACTGTGGGATTTTATTCTGTGTATGAGCATTTCATGGCTGACAATAGAACAAGCCTGGGAATGTTGATCACTATACCAGGCTCTTAATCATATAACTGTTAAGTGATATTAACACTGGTCTCCAGAAATACTGGGTAGACTATGGATATAAACAACAGAATAAATCACAAACATAAAAGTAAGTCATTTGTCTGAGTTACATTTAGTTTTCATAATGCCTTGGTATGTCATTTGCAAATGTGATAATGTATATATCCCTCAAGACAAATCAAATTAAATATAAATATAATAATTTGGGTTCTAATCATTTCTTATCAAGCTTTCTCAATACTTCTTAAAAGAGATGCACCTTTAAACTCATTGGGTCTTTTATCTTCACTGTGTGAATCACTTTTCAAAATACCAACTAATAAGTAAAAATATCACTCACTCCAATCCCCTAATCTTGATATTGAGCTTTAAATTGTTTTTTTTTTCCTCTGCAGAGTTTCTTTCTCAGCCACATTTCCTTAAGCTTTATATGATTACGAAAAAATATCTGTATCAGCACCATGACCTTAAACTTGGCAAATTATTTCCATATAGGTGGTTGACTATATCTAAAACAAAAGCAAGCTCTCAATCTTAATAATGTTGAGGGAAAAAAACTTCTCTTTTAGTAAAGGTTTTGAGGACCTTTCTTTATCTAATTCAACTTGGATAACTGAGGAATAGCAAAACGGAAATTATGCTGTCAACAACAATATTGGTCATTGGTGACCCATTTGAATGCTGTTAGGCAGTACTAAAATTGAAAAGTGACAAAGACACAACAAGGAAGGAAAACTATAGACCAATACCTGTCATAAATACAGACAAAAAATCCTTAAGAAAATATTAGCAAATCAAAGCAAATCTAAAAATGTATGAAAAAAATTATACACTATGACTTATTGGAATCTATTCCAGTCATGCAAGGCTTATTCAGCATTCAAAAATAATTCATGTAATCTATCACACCAACAGGCTGAAAAAGAAAAATCATTTGATCATATCAATGGTTGCAGGGAAAGCATTTGACAAAACCCAACACCCATTCTTGATTTAAAAAAAAAAAAAAAAGCTCTCAGCAAACTATAGAGAGAACCTTCCTTAACTTGACGAAGAATATTTTTAAAACTCCTACAGGCAATAACATACTTAATGATGAGAAACTAGATGCTCTTATGCTAAGATCAGGAATAAGCATGGATGTCTCTTCTCACTACTGCTTTTCAACATCATACTGGAAGTCCTAGAAAATGCTATTAATAAAAGAAAAATTTTCTTTGAAGAAAAGAAAAGGAAATAAAAGGTAGACATATTGATAGAGAAGAAACAAAACTGTCTTTGTTCACAGATGACATGATTATCTATGTAAAAAATTCCAAAGAATCAAAAAATTCCTGAAACTATTAAGCATGGTTATAGCAAGTTTGTAGATACAAGACTAATACACAGATTTAATCACTTTCCTACATACCAGCAGTGAACAACTGAATTTTGAAATTAAAAACACAACATTATTTACATTATCACCAAATAAATGAAATACTTATGTGTTAATCCAAAAACTATGTATAATATGAGGAAAACTATAAAACTCTAATGAAAGAAATCAAAGATCTAAATAGGTGGAAAGATATTCCATGTTCATAGGTAGGAAGACTCACAATTGTTAAGATGTCAGTTCTTCCCAAATTGACCTATAAATTCAATGCAATCCAAATCAAAATTTCAGCAAGTTACTTTGTGGATATCCACAAACTGATTCTAAAGTTTATATGGAGAAACAAAATACCCAGAGAGCCACAACAATATTGAAATGGAAGAACAAAGTCAGAGGACTGACAGACACTACCCTACTTCAAGATTTACCATAAAGCTATAGTAATCAAGAAAGTGTGATATTGGTGAAAGAATAAACGAATAGGTCAATGGAATAGAACAGAGTGCCCAGAAATAGATCAAAAAAATATAATCAACAGATCATTGACAAAAGAGCAAAGGTGAACCAGTGGAGAAAGGATAATATTTTCAACAAATGGGGCTGGAACAACTTGATATCCACATGCACAAAAGAAAAAAAAAATCTAGACATTGATCTTATACCTTTCACAAAAATTAACTCAAAATGAATCATAGATCTAAATGTAAAATGGAAAACTATAAAACTTCTAGAAGACAGCATAGGAGAAAATCTACTTGATCCTGTATTTGGTAATGAGTTTTTAGATGCAACACCAAAAACATGATCCATGAAGAGAAATATTGATGTTAGATTTCATTAAAATTAAAAGTCCTGCTCTGCAAAAGACATTATTAACAGAAGAAAAAGAAGCCATAGATTAGGAAAAATATTTGCAAAAAACATAGTTGATAGAAAACTTGTATCCAAAACATACAAAAAAATCTTTTTAAGTATATAATAACAAATTTAATAACCTAGAAGAAATGGACCAGTACTTAGAAAAATGCAGTCTTCCTAGACTGAATCAAGAAGATCTGGGAAATCTAAAATCAGCAGTATAGAAATTGAAACAATCATCAAAAATCTACCAAAAAGTGAAAGTCCAGGACCAGATGGTTTAACCAGTGAATTCTACCAAACATTCAAAGAAGATTTGATACCTATTCTCCTCAAACTCTTCCAAAAAAATTGAAGTGGAGGAAATACTTCCCAACTTATTTTATGAGGCCAAAATTACTCTGATACCAAAATTTGGTAAAGATAACACTAAAAAAGAAAACTACGGACCAATATCTCTCACGAACACAGATGCAAAAATCCTAAATAAGATACTAGTGAACCAAATACAGCAACATACTAAAAAGATTATACACCACAATCAAGTGGGTTTCATCCCAAGGGCACAGGGATGGTTCGACATACTCAAATCGATTAATGTGGTACACATAAACAACTTAAAAAAGAAGAATCATATGATCATATCAATAGATGCAGAAAAAGTCTTCGACAAGATACAGCATCCATTTGTGATCAAAACACTTAACAAAATTGGTGTAGAAAGAAAGTACCTTAACATAATAAAGGCCATATATGACAAACCCTCAGCCAACATTATACTTAATGGTGAAAAACTAAAAACCTTCCCTCTAAGATCAGGGACAAGGCAAGGCTGCCCACTATTGCCACTGTTATTCAACATAACATTGGAGGTCTTAGCAAGTGCAATCTGGTGAGAGAAAGATATAAAAGGCATCCAAATAGGAAATAAAGAAGTCAAACTGTCACTATTTGTGGATGACATGATTCTCTATATAGAAAATCCTAAAAACTCCACAAGAACACTACTAGAAACAATAAGCAAATACAGTTAAGTCTCTGGATACTAAATCAACATTCAAAAATCCATAGTGTTTCTACACTCTAATAATGATGCATCAGAAAAAGAAGTGGAAAAAATCATTCCTTTTGCAATTGCAACAAAAAGAATAAAATACATAGGAATAAATTTAATGAAACATGTGAAGGAGCTATATAATGAAAACTATAAGATCTTATTAAAAGAAATTGAAGAAGATACAAAGAAATGGAAAGATATTCCGTGTTCTTGGATTGGAAGAATCAACATAATTAAAATGACCATATTACTTAAAGCATTATACAGATTTAATGCAATCCCCATCAAAATCCCATCAGCATTTTTTAAAGAAATAGAACAAAAAAATCATCAGATTTGTATGGAAGCACAGAAGACCCTGAATTGCCAAAGCCATCCTGAGAAAAAAGAACGAGGCTGAAGGCATCAATCTACCTGACTTCAAATTATACTACAAAGCGACAGTAATCAAAACGGCATGGTATTGGTAGTAAAACAGATACAGAGACCAATGGAACAGAATCGGGAGCCCAGAAGTAAACTCATATTTATATGGGCAAATAATTTTCGACAAAAAGCCAAAAACATACAATGGAGAAAGGAAAGCCTCTTCAAAAATGGTGCTGGGAAAATTGGAAGGCCACCTGCAAAAGAATGAAACTAGATTGTTGTCTATCACCACACACCAAAATTAACTCAAAATGGATTAAAGACCTGAATATAAGATCGGAATCAATAAAATGCATAGAAGAAAACATAGGAACTAAACTCATGGACCTTGGACTTAAAGAGGATTTTATGAATTTGATCTCAAAGGAAAGAGAAGTAAAAGCTAAAATAAATGAATGGGACTACATCAAAGTAAAAAGCTTCTGCTCAGCAAAAGAAATTGTCAACAAGATAATGAAATATATTTGCAAGCAACACCTCCAATAAGGGCCTAATATACAAAATATACAAAGAACTCATACGACTCAATAACAACAAAAAAACAAACGATCCAATAAAAAAATGGGCAGAGGACCCGAACAGACACTTCTCTATAGAGGACATACAAATGGCCAACAAATATACAAAAAGATACTCAATATCGCTAGCTATTAGGTAGATGCAAATCGAAAGCACAATGAGATACCATCTCACACATGTTAGAATAGCTATAATCAACAAAACAAGTAATAAGAAATGTTGGAGAGGTTGCAGAGAAAAAGAAACCCTCATACACTGCTGGTGGGACTGCAAATTTGTACGACCACTATGGAAAACAGTATGGAGGTTCCTCAAAAAACTAAGAATTGATCTACCATATGATCTAGCAATCCCTCTACTGGGTATTTACCCCAAAGACTTGAAAACCCATATCCGAAAAGATATTTGCACACTGATGGTCATAGCAGCATTATTCACAGTGGCCAAGACATGGTAGCAAACGAAGTGTCCTATGATAGAGGATTGGCTAAAAAAGCTGTGGTACATATATACAATGGAATATTACTCAGCCATAAGAAGAGATGAAATACTGCCATTTGCAACGACCTGGATGGACCTCGAGATAATCATGCTAAGTGAAATAAGCCAGACTGAAAAAAGTTGAAAATCACATGATATCACTTATATGTGGGATATAAACCTAAAAGTAACAAATGAATAGGACAAAACAGAGACTCAGGGACATGGACAATGGACTAGTGGTTACCAGACGGTAGGAGGTAGGGTAGTAGGGAAGAGGTAAACAGGATAAAGGGAGTCAAATATAAGGGGATTGGGGGAGGGCGAAGTGGGTAAAGGGGAGCAAATATATGGTAGTTGAAGGAAACTGGACTCTGGGTGGTAATCACACAATAGAATATATAGATGTCAAACTATAATGTACATCTGAAAATTATTTAATTGTATTAACCAATGTTACCCCAATAAATTTTTAAAAAATCTTTTTAAAAAAACAACAACGCAATTAAAAAGTGGGTAAAAGATTTGAAGAGATGCTTCACCAGAGAAAATTAGCAGGTAACAAACAAACATATGAAAAGATGCTTAACATCATTATGGGGCAGAATTGCAAATTAAAACAACAATGAAATATTTCTATACACCTATCAGAATGGCTAAAATCCAAAACACTGATAATAGCAAATGCTGGAGAGGATGTGGAGCATGAAGAATTCTTATTCATTGTTGGTGGGAGTACAAAATGGTACACTTTGAAAAACAGTTTGGCAATTTTTTACAAAGCTAAACGTAAGCTTACCATATGATCCAGCAACTGCACTTCTAGACATTTATCCAAGTGAGTTGAAAACTTAGGTCCACAGGAAGTCTGCCAAGAATGTTTATTGCAGGTTTATTTACAATATGTGAAGCAATAACATATCGTTCAATATTGAAGGTAAATGGATAAATGAATTGTAGTACATCTATACAATGGAATATGATTCTGCAAAATAGAGAAATGAGCTATCAAGCAAAAAAAAAATAAGAAGGAAACTTAAATGCACATTGCAAAGTGAAAGAAGCTAGTATGAAAAGGCTACATACTATATGATTTCAACTATATGATGATCTGTAGAGACAGTGTAAAGAGCAGTGGTTGCCAGGAATGGGAGTGGGGAAGGATGAATGGGTGGAGCATAGGGTATTTTTAAGGCAGAGAAACTATTCTGTCTGATACTGTAATGGTGGATACATAATAATACGCGTTGTTTTGGCGAAACCCATACAACTGTACAACACTAAGAGTGAACCCTAATGTAAACTATGAATTTTAGTTAATAATAATATATCAATATTGACTCATCAATTATAAGAAATGTACCATACCAGTGCAAGATGTTAATAACAGGGGAAGCCGGGGCGGTGGCAACGGGGAGTATATAGCAACTCTGTACTTTCTATTTAATTTTTCTGTAAATCTAAAACTGCTCTAAAAATAGTTTATTAATAAAACATCTGATTCCTATAAATCTTTTATCAGATTTCAATTAAATAAATGAATAAAGTGATAAAATTATAAAATTTAATAGTGGATATTCTACAGAGAGAATATCATGTAAAATCTATTCTAATTGAACAGATTAACATCTCTCTGCACACACGCATAGACACACACACACAGATAATCACACACATACACAGAGTCCATATGGTTAAATTAAGCTCAATGAAGACAATTAGGAAAGTAGATTTCACGAAAGAAGCAGGACAGAGATTCTTTTAGTAACACGTTAAGGTAAAATGAAAATTAAAAAATTATTGTACTTTTATGTTTGCTGGCCAACTGATGTCTACCATATAATTGTCTATAGTCTCTGTAAGTCATCTGCAGTTGCAATTTTAGCTATACTGAGTCCAACAACTAATGAGAATAAACGGGGTCAGCACAGATGAGAAGTGATTCTGGGAATGCAGGGTTGGAAGAACACTATTGATTGATGTGCTATGGTCAGAGGGTCCTACTCAGAAGTCATCAATGGTTAAATGTCAGCCTTGGGGGCATATTGAGTAGTGGTCCTCCAGGGGTCAGCTCTGCACCTGGTGCCGGCTAATGTTTCCACGAGTCACTCTACTGATGTACTGTAGAATGTGTTTCTTAGAATGTGTTCATGGTTTGGCAAAGATAATAATTCATGATCTACATAATATGGTGGAGAAATAGATGTTAAAACAGGGTGACACACAGAGGGAAAGTGCAAGGAAATTTACTTTAGAGAACAAATTCCCCGCGGGTACCTTGAGTGGCCTCGCTATGATCTCTCCACCCAAGCCCTGCCTTCGTTTCTTTGGCTGACAGAGTGTCCCTAAGTGAGCCCGAGCAGGGTCTCCACTCCTCTGAATGAAACCATCCGAGACAGTGCTTGCTGGATTGGGCCCCCAATGAAGAGCCTGGAATGAACTGGTCCTGGGAAAGATCCTTAAATGACCCTGATATGCAAATTGGCAAAATTTTTAGTCCCCACATTATATCGTTAGCTGTGAGTAATGAAGGCTTCCAGCATCTCAAGAAGATCAGCTGGGATAAGAAATGTTCATAATGCCCAAAATTAATTTGAAGACAAAAAGTGAAAATCTTATAAATTATAATGTTTTAATTGATTAGCTTATAAATACACACACACACACATATAAATATAGATATATATATTTATATTCATATATATATATATACTCAATTTATAAAAATATAAATTGCCTACAGGTATAGTTTTATTTTTATTGTACTAGGCTTATTAGTGATATAATAAGAAGTAGCATAGGAATTATAAAAATGAAAAAAATAATCATTATGACTTATTATCCACAAAGAAAGCTCCATTTGGGAGCTAGGCTTTGGAAGAAAGGAAGTATTAGATAAAACAAGAGAGAGAAATTTCTCTAAAAATACTAATAAAAATATGTTCTAATGCAGGGTGTCTCAAGCTCAGCACTATTGCTCTTTTGGGCTGAATAATTCTTTGTTGTAGGAGCTGTCTTGTGCATTGCAGGGTGTTTAGTAACAACTCTGATCTCTCTACCCAAAACATGCAGTAGTGCTTCCTCCATTATTACAACCAAAAATGTCTTGCAAATGCCTTAGGAAGCAGGGGTGGGAGGGAGGATGATGACACTGTCACTTCCCCACCACACAAGCATACACACACACACACACACACACACACACACACACACACACACGCACTGAGAAAAAACTGATGTAAAAGACAAACATTAGAAATCCAAAAGCTCTTTTCCTGAGTGAAAAATGTTAACTTACAGTAAGATTACAATAAGTAATTTTTTTGTCACAGTAAGAAAACAAATCAAGAAGCAGATTCGGGATTAGAACCCAGGTCTTCTGGCTCCTAGTTCAGGCTTTTTCGTAACTTAATTGCTGCTTTGAGTTCTAGAGTTCCGGACAAATCCAGGAAAGTGAGTTTGGTTAGTCTACAACAGTAGGCACATGGGTTTTTTGAATATACTGTGGGTGATTCCTGTGGTCCCAGAACCCCCGCAGGAGCTGGGAGGATGACAGACTCTGAAGCTCTCAGGAGAGAGTCATTACTACTTCAAGGGTAAGGACAGGACAGTGAGAGGAAAAAGAGGAGTTTGTGGAGGCAATGAACCCCCAAAGCTAAAAGTAATTATAATTCACTGCTGTCATTTCATTTCAGGAAATCTACACTAGATCAATGGATACCTCAGGGGGAAGCAAACCTAACCACTTTGCAAATAAGGTAATAAAGGCCTCCATTTGTTATGCAATCGTATACATAACAGAGTTTCCATAAATTAATTTGACCCACGCCTCAAAAAAATTGGGCGAACACTGAAAGCCCAGAGAGAAAAGTAAAATTTGAATTGAATTTGTCAAAATTTAAAATTTCAGAGTGTAAAACACCATCAAGAAAGTAAAAAGACACTTGAGTTCTAATCACTGTGCTAGACAACTAAAACTAATATATAATTGTATGCCAATTGAAAAAAAATTGAATTGTACAATGTAAATATGAATAACTAATTATTTATTATATTTCAATAAAGCTGGGAGGAGAAAAGAAGATAAAAAGACAAAAAAGAAAAGAAAAGCAACACAGAGAATGGGAGAAAGTGTTTGGAAATCACATATATAATAAAGGACTCGTATCCAGATTACATATAAAAACCCTTACAACTCCATACTAAAGAGACAAATAACTCAATTAAAAAATAGGCAAAAGATTTAAACAGATACTTATCCATAGGAGATATACGAATGGCCGATAAGCATATAAAAAGATGCTCGACATTAGTCATTAGGGAAATACAAATTAAAATGATAATGAGATACCATTTCACCCACTAAAATGGCTATAATCAAAGAGAGACAATAGCAAGTGTTGGCGAGAATGTGGAGAAAAAGAGCCCGTGTGTGTTTCCTGTGGCGGTGTACGCTGGAGCAGCCATTTGGAAAACATGTGAACACTTGCTTAAAGGGCTAAAATCAAATTTACCTCATCATCCAGCAATTCCAATCCTAGAAATCTACCGAAAAGAAATGAAAACATATCTACACAAAAACTCGTGCACTAATATTCATAGCAATATTATTCACACTAGCCAAAAAGTAAAAATAACTCAAAGGGCCATCAACCAGCAAAAGAATAAACAAAATGAAGTCTAGCTATACAAGGGAATACTACTAGAAATAAAAAGAAATACTGATACATACTACAACATGGCTGAACCTCCAAAATGTGCTAAGCAAAAGAAGGCAGATACAAAAGAACACATATTGAATAATTCCATTAATATAAAATATCCGAAAAAGTCAAATGTAAAGAGACTAAGTTTATTAGCCATTGGTAGGGCTGAAAGTGGGAATGAGGGATGACTATAATTAGGTATGTTTTGATTTTAAGGTAATAGCAATGTTCTAAAACTATATTGTGGTTATGATTGCACAAATCCATAAACATACTAAAATCATTGAATTGGGCAATTAAGTTGAGTGAACTTATGGTATGTAAATTAAATCTGAAAAAAAAATGTTAAAAAAAAACACTTTTAAAGGTAAATGAAACAGCAAGCCACACTGGAAGAAAAGAGTCACAACATATGCCTGACACAGCATGTACTTCACCCCCTAGAAAATGAGTAAAATCTGAATTTTTGAATTCAACAAGAATAATGAGTAAAAGAAGTAATATTGCACTCCCAAGAGAACATTCCTCAGTGTATATCATTAATATGACAGAACTGATATTAGGTGGAGACTATATATTTAAATCAAATGACAGATAGAAGTAGAAGATTTAGATAAGAGTTCTTTATTACAGTGATTACAATTACAGAACAATTTATACCCCCTATCAGTTAGTTTCTAATAGCAGTGTGCCCAGGGGAACGACCACAACGAAAAGTGTTGCTGAAGTTCAAATAGCAAAATATTGCTCCAAAAGGCTAAGTAAGGAGGGGAAAGCATTATTTCAACGTGGTTGGAGAAGGTCTCCAAACAGAAGTGATATGGTGGCAATTTCTTTGCAGATGCACAGTATAAAAGATAAGGAGAACATAATATGCTACTGTGGGTAGATAACAGCAGAAGAAAATAAGGTTTATTGCTCTCTTCAAAAGCCTCCTGTGAGTTTTGATTGTTGGTGAGGCATTCAAGGGCTTCCTTAATATGAGGATAATTTATTTTTCCAGTTTTCAGCATCCTCTAGAAGTACTATCCTACCTTCTGTGTGCTCTGGACCCCTGCCTCGCTCTTTTTTCTCCCCATACCATGTACTTTCTCCACCTCAGCTCACCACTCATTTTCTTCAGCATGTGATGTCCTTCCCCAATCTTCACCTGTTGAAATCCTACTCCATTTTCAAAGACAAGCTTAAAAGTTCCCTTCTTCCATGAAGCTTTCCTTAGGTCTCCTTCTCACTAGAAATAAGTCTCTCTTCTACTATGTTCCTATAGCATTTTGTATATTTTTCCTGGCATAAGTAGGCTGCCACTGATGAGAGTATGAGAGAGAAGAAAAGGGTAAAGGCTTCCTTTAAAAAGTAAATTGGGAGCAAAAACACAACCCTGGGAACCATCAATATATCCTGGGAACTGGGAACATCACTATGTCTGAAATCCAGGAGAGATGCAGAAAGAAGGTAGCTGGAAAGGTTTGCTAAGCTAAGAAGTTTGAACTTAAGGCAACGGAGACCTTTTGAAGAGTTTGAAGGCTCCCTGAAGAACTGGCCATATATTGGTACATTCGGATTTCGGAGGAAGCATTTTGATGAGAAGGAGGGAAATGAATTAGAGAGAAACAAGTCTAGAATAAGAAATGTAATTAGGAGACTCTTACAGTACTCTAGTCTAGAGGTGATGGAGGTGTGGCATGCATTAGTGAGGGTGATAGATTAGGGATATATTTAGGAAGCTGATTCAACAGGACGTGGTGATTGATGGTAAGTGGAGAAGAAAAGACAATGTGGAGTCAAGGCTTTGGTTCAGGCAATTGGGACATATCATTTGCATTGTAGAAAAAATGTAAGGAGTAGTTAATGGGAAGATGATGAATTCTATTTCAGACGTCTCAGGTTTGAGGAAAATGTGAGATATCTATGTGGCAAGTTTCAGTAGGCAGTTGGATTAATGTGTCTGGATATGAGAGAGGTAGGGCTGGAATTAGACATTTAAGAATCTACTCCTTATATTTGTTAATTTAGTCCCTGATGGAAGGCAAGAATTTTAAGGCCAATGTGTAGAGCTTCAAGAAAACTGAGACTTGGAAGGAACTTTAGAAAACACCACACTTTGTGTAGCATCCAGCCACAAAGTAGAAGAAACTGCCGCTTCAAAGGGCTTTTGCAAGGTCCACGTTAGCCCCTGCCAGAATTTCATCCTCCTAGTCTAAGTCCTGACCTTCCTTTATCAGTATTTTAACAAGTGCTACCATGAAAAATTCTCTTTCTGGGATCTCAGTTTTATAGGAACAGATTATGGACAACTTTATTGCTCCTTGACATAAGAAAAATATTTTAGAAATCCCCCTGGCACAAGAAAGAAAATGTGCAAACTCTTCTATCCCCATCAGAAAAATTAAAAGCAGGCCCGGTCCATGCTTTTTTCCCCCCCTACGCCACAAATTTTAAAATACTGCACCCTGTTTAATTTAACTAATCCATTAAAAAAGCATTCATTAAGGGTCTACTTTTTGCAATTATCATATTGGCATGTCTGTATGTGCCACTACAAAGTTAGAAAGATAGGAAAAGCCCTAGAAACTAGTAATCTGTCTGATTTAAGCCCTAGAATCATATGATTGATAGTTTTGGAATTGGAAGTGGGTAAAGTATCATAGAGAATTTCTGGCTTACCACTCCTATTCAATATAGGACTGGAAGTCCTAGCCAAAATAATTAGGCAAGAAAAAAATGAATAAAAGGCATACATATCAGAAAAAAAAGAAGGAAAATTGACTCTATTTGCAGATAATATGATCTTATATATAGAAAATCCTAGAAGCTACACACACACACACACACACACGCACACACGCACACACACACACAACTATTAGAACTAATATACGAAGTCAGTAAATTTTGCAGGATACAAAATCAAGGTATAAAAATCATTTGTATTTTTATACCTAACAACAAACTATCTAAAAAAGAAAGAAAGAAAATAGCCCAGCTTACACTAACGTCCAAAATAATAAAAAACTTAAGAATAAATTTAATCAAGGAGGTAAAAGATATATACACTGAAAATTATAAAATGAAATAAATTGAAGAAGATACAAATAAATGGAAAAATATTTATGTTCATAAATCCGAAGAATTAATACTGTTAAAATGTCGATACTGCCCAAAGCCATCTATAGATTTTACTCAACCCTTATTAAAATTCCAATGGTATTTTTCACAGATATAATAGAAACAGCTCTAAAATTCATATGAACCAGAAAAGACCCCAAATAACCAAAGCCATTCTGAAAAAGAAGAACAAACCTGGAGGCATCACACTTCCTGATTTCAAATTATAATATAAAACTATAGGATCCAAAATAGTATGGTACGGGCATAAAAACAGACATAGACCAATGGAAAAGAATGAAAAACCTATGAATATATGGTCGACTAGTATTTGACAAAAGAGCCAAGAATATTCAACAGGGAAAGAATAGTTTCTTCAAAAAGTAGCAATGGGAAAACAATATTCACGTGATAATGAAATTGGACCTCTCTATCTTACACTGCTCACAAAAATGAACTCAAAATGGATTAAAGACTTAAATGTAAGACCTGAAAATATAAAATTTCTAGAAGAAAGGATAGGAAAAAAGCTCCTTGACATTTGTCTGAGAAAATTTTTTTTTGGTTATGACAACAAAAGAACAAGCAATAAAAAAAAAAAATGTTACTACATTACACTACAAAGCTTCTGCACAACAAAGGGAACCATTAGCAAAATGAAAAAGCAACCTACAAAATAGGAAAAAATATTTGCAAACTATACATCTATAAAGAGTTATATCCAAATGTATAACAAACTCATACAACTCAATAGCAAAAACAAACAAATAAACAACAAAAAACAAATAATCCCACTTAAAAGTGGGCAGAGGACTTGAATAGACATTTTTCCAAAGAAGACATACAAATGGCCAACAGATAAATGAAAACGTGTTCAACATCACTAATTGGAGAAATGCAAATCAAAACCACAATGAGATATCACCTCATGCCTGCTAAAATGAATACCATCAAAAAGATAAGATATAACAAAAGTTGGCAAGGATGTGGAGTAAAGGGAACCCTTGTGCACTATTGATGGGAATGTAAATTGGTGCAGCCACTATGGAAAACAGTATGATGGTTGCTCCTAAAATTAAAAATAGAACTACCACATGATCCAGAAATCTCATTTCCGGGTATGTATCTGAAAGAAGTGAAATCACTATTCCAAAGAAAAATCTGTACCCCTATTCATTGCAGCTTTATTCACTATTGCCAAGACATGGAAACAAGCCAAGCATCTGTCAAGAAATTAATTAATCAAGAAAATGTGATGACAGATAGACAGAAATATTATTTAACCATAAAAAAGAAGAAAATCCAGTGATTTGCAACATGAATGGAACTTGAAGGCATTATGCTAAGCGAAATAAGTTAAAGAAAGACAAATAAATATGTATTCTCACTTATATGTAAAATCTAAAAATGCCAAATTCATAGAAACAGAGAGTAGAATGATAGTTGTCAGGGGCTGGGGAGTGGGGGAAATGTCAAAAAGTACAAACATATCTTGGAGGTGAGAAATAGATAAATTTAGTGCAGTATCTGGCACATAATAAACCATTATTAAATATTAGCTATTATTTTTTAAAAGGCGGCTGGGTGCATATTAATCAATTGGAAAGCCCTAGGGCTCCAAAGCCACCATGGAGGGATGCTGATAGGGTTGCCTGAGACCACCTCAAATAGTCACATTCTTCAGAAGCAAGAGAACATGCCTCTGTAGTTCAGTTTCATTCCTAGAGCTCAGCACAGTGTCTGACACTTAGTAGACTCTCAGAAAAAGTTAGATGTGTTATATGTATACACACAATGGAATATTACTCATCAATTAAAAAAAAGAATGAAATCCTGCCATTTGTGACAACATGGATGGACCTAGAGAATATTATGCTAAATTAAATAAGACAGAAAAATACCGCACAATTTCACTCATGTGTGGAATTTTTTTAAATCAAAGGAAATGAATAAACAAAACAAAAAGAGACTCAGAAACAAAGAACAAAATGATGGTTGCCAGAGGCTAGAAGGGTATAGGGATGGGTGAAAAGGTCAAGGGAAATGCAGTCAATCATAGTGTGATAACTTTGCATGGTGACAGATGATTGCTAGACTTGGTGTGGATATCACCTTGTAAGATATATAAATGTTGAATCACTATATTGTATGCCTAAAACTAATATAATATCGTATACCAACTATACTTTTTTTTTAAAAAAAAGTTAGCTGAATGAATCAATGAATGAATGATTGTACAATGATGAGCAAAGTTGCACTGAGACTTTATGGTAAGGGAGTAGAAATCTAGCTTCCTCAGCATTTTCATCCTGAATGAACTTGAGATTCCAACAAGTGTGACTCTACTGCAGAATAGTTCAACTAAAGTCCATGAATCTTCAAAACCAACTGAGCAAGGGCTTATCTGGTTTGGATGTGTACCCAGCAGTGGAGCTGCTCAAGCCCCGGGAAGGCCTGACTAACACTGGGGAGAATAATGAGTGAAATAGGTGTGGCCCTTACCCCACCACCTCCTCTTCCTCAGCCCCATGGGAGCCATGCTGGTAGGAGTCACCTCTGGGGTGGCCAGGGGCTACTCAACTTTTCAGCTTCTGTTCACAATTTTCATGCTTCAAACTTCTTCACCCCTGCATCAGTAGGACTATCTCTCTATTCCTTTTAAAATAGCTGCTCTCAGTAATGAACTATTTTTAAAGAACCAAATTCTGTTTACTTTATCTAAACCAGTGATGTCATAATATGCAGCTTTTATTTAAATCTCTGACTTTTTTTTTTTTACAGTCCTAACTTAATTCTCATGGTTTTATATTTTAGGGATTCATTCTGAATACTCTTCCTGTTTGCTAGGGAGTTTTTCCTTTTCTTTCTTCATTAATTAATTAATCAATTAGTTAGTTTATTTATTTATTTAGTTGTCATTTATTGTTTTATTCTCAAATTGTTCCTTGGTCTGCAATATTTTTGGTGTAAATATATAACAGTACTATAAGAAATATGCTCTAAATTATGTTATATTAGTCCATACTTCAACCCCACATGATAGACATTTTCCCATTTTACAGATGAGAAAAGGTGACTAGAAAAGTTAAGTATTTATCCACATACACATAACTAGCAAAATGAGGACTCAAATCCACTCTCTTCTGAAAAAAAAGGCAAATCCTCTTTTATCTGGCACCACTGAAAATTAAAAATAGACTTGGAAGAAAAAAAAAAATCAATCCTCCATATGAGATAACTCACATATACAAACACATTTAGAAAAAAGAGACCAAAAGCATTCTTTTGGTTTTTTGGTTCTTTTACAAAACAGGAACCGAGGGCTCATAGTCGAGAGACAAAGAAAGGAATATTTGAAAACTCTTTGTCGAAAGCTCTGAGCGGGGGCCTGCGTAAAACAAATCTTGTGCCAGAGTTTGAATCTTCAGTCCTCTCCGCAGTGACAGCTTTTACTTGAACAGTTGCTCTGTGGGTTTTATGTTCTTTTTTTCCTAAGAGCTCTATGTCTCTCCTCATTTGCAATGGTTCATTTTTTTTTTTCTCACTTGAGGCAGAGACATTGAGAACTGGCTGTCAGAGAAATGGGACGACTGCAACACAGAGTCTCAAGCTGGAGGCAGGCGGGAGGGCAGCCGGGGCCAGGGCTCAGCGTGCTGCAAACGGGAAACCGTCCGCGGTTCTCTGGAGTTCCCAAGAGCCAGGCACCTACAGTCAGATCTTTGCCTGTGTGTGTCTTAAGTTACAGTTTTGAAAGACCATTGCTGGTTGTGACGATCTATAGAAAACCAAACATTTGCACTACTCCACCCTTTCTCCCAATCTTTTATGGTATATTTTTTATTTTATAAAGAAAATCATGTAATCAATAGTCTAACTGTGAACCATTGATAACCAAATACACATTTTTCTTGCTACATCTTTTGCTCTTATTTACAGCACAAATGATCTCCATTTGATGACAGTATAGAGCCAAAACTAAACTGAAAGTTTCTCAACTATAAACATCACTGACTAAAAATTAAGTGTTGGTCAATCTTCCTAGCTGTTTGCTAGGAAATTGTATCATTGGGGCCATTTTTTACAAAGAACACAAATTTGGCTCCTCAGAACAGGCAGATAAAAAACAGATGGATTTTTATCTATTCATTCAAAGTGGGGGGGAGGGGCCAAGTGATTTGTGTGTTTTGTGTATCTCTATTGGAGGACAATAAACTGATTGAGAGGGTTTTTTTAGGAAAAGAAAAGCAGTCTCAGAAATAAATCAACAACCATCCCTTTGGATGCCAGCTGACCTGGATGGAGATTTAGTGCTAGATTTAAAAGGCTTTGTTTACAGATAATTAAAAACCACATAAATTTAAATTGTCAAAAAAGAAATGGTTTCCAAAGCCTCTAACAGCCCCATGGCCTCCGCCCATCTTTCCCAGCCTGTGCAGGAAAGACCCAGAGGCAAACACAAAGCCACTAACCCAAATGCCTGTGGAGTTTGCCAGGACGCCAGGTCCTGCTGCTTCTGCTGCTTGCTACTGCTGTTGAAAAACCAAATCTTATATAGCTTCAAATGTAGGTTCTCTGAGTGGTAATCAAACAGCTAGAAGTCACCAGACGACCAGAGAAATGGAGTCTGCATAAAGTCCTCCACAAAGTGTGGAGTAACTGCAGTTAGGCTTTTAGGCAATCAATGTATTTGAACCTTATGTGCACACTTTATTTCTCCCACGGAAGAAATTAGATTTAAAGATTAAAAAGTGATACCAACACAAATGATTGTAGAGTTTAAAGCTTGAAATATTCCAAATTTTTCTTATCTGTGTATTTTACTTCTTATCAACCATCGGGGCAAATGGACATCAGCTCCAGAAAAAAGTGGCTCCATAGGAAAGAAAAAAAATCCACTCTCGCATGTTTGCATCAATATTTGGTACTGACGCTGATGAATAAGTAATGATGTGTAGGTGTTGATAACATTTATACACATCTCTGATTGGTTCTGACACAGGTGCTCCGTGGAGGATGAGGCTTACAAGCCGAAAACGGTCAGGCGAAAGCCATGGTTTCGGGCTGTCCCTCACAGATGTGGGGTTTTGCACCTGCGTTTGAAGTTGCTCTTTCATTTCGTTTCTCTGCAGAAAAGCCAAGCATAATGTTCAAACTGGGAGCACCTGTGTTTGGGGCCAAGTTGGACTATTTTGTGGCCTGAATGTGGTCTCTTGGATTCATTACGTAAGCGTAAAAAGAAAACTTTTTTCCCTTGCAGTTTTGAAATTTGGGATTAAAACTATGAATACACATATTAATCTCACTACAAGACCAAGCACATGCAAATAATTATACAGTTTGCTTACGTTATTCAAGGACTTGGTTGCTAAAAGACAAATGTTATTAAAAATTGGATGAGGGCTGAAACTCTGCTCATTTTTGTTTAAATCACAAGGCAATTTTCTTATGTTAGTGATGCGACGTTTAGGCACCAACATCAACTACTAATTTAATAGAATCTTATTCTTTTCTAAATTAAAAGCAAAAATTGAACAGCATCTCCAGCTAAATTAAAATTTGGAAGACTTTTTTTCCTCTAATAAACTGACAACAATATTGATAGATTCTTCATTCTCTGCTTAATTGGGTTAAGAACATTAAAAATTCTCCAGTTTAAAATAATAAGTCGTTTGCAACCGTAACTAATCTTTCATTCCCTAAGGTTCAGCCAGTGACAACTGGAGGCAAATCAAGAAGAATTTATCACTCAGAATCATGGCCACAAGTCTCATTAAAAAAATTGAAAGGAGAACAATTAAATGACATGTTCAAATTCTTTGGACTTGGCATTGGTAAATCTAAAGGCTAAGAATATGTATTATGTGAATCTATTGGTTGTTTTATTTTCTTAGTTACTTTTGTAATATATAAATTATATTTTTTAACAAACTGTTTTAATTTTTAAAAAACAAACACAGGGAGAAATGATACATTTAGCTATCTCAAAGAAATAAAATATAATTATCTGACCAAAATTCTATTGATTAATTATGCTGGTAACAACATTCTGAAGAAACAGATTCATTATTTAGAGTTTAGATTCAAGAACAGAGGTGTCAATCAAGTAATAATGTGTTAAGTAAATATTGTAGAATGAGTACAATAAAAAGGTTATGCACAGATAAAAATGTTATATTAGTAACGATTTTTGACAAATAATAACTGACTAAAAAATTTTCAGAATTAACACTTGTTTTATTTTTTTATCAATTAGCTCAGCCTTTGATTTGAATTCTCCACCCTCTGGCGTCAAGGAGATGCCTTTTCTTTTCTTTAAACAAAGGATTATTCTTCCTCAAAAGGGGTTTGTCTAGTTCTTTTATTGTTTTATGTCACACAAGGGAAAAATGCTTTTGAGGCATCACTACTGAATTTAGCAGGGACGAGAGTTTACTGCTATATAATCATTAGTCAATGCAGTAGCTGAAACCTTAAACAAAAGAAAACAAACTACAAACAGGCAAGCATCCCCTAAAGGCACATCAGAACACCAGAGAGGGGCGGCATGGATTTCAAACAAGGTTGCCCAAGCATGTGCTAAATATTGCTGCTCTTGACTTTAAACTGCACACCGAGGAATACAGTTTCACCTTCTATTCTGAAACAATACTGAGAAGCAGGGGGGAAAGAATATAAAGGGTTTAGCAAATGCACTTTACTCTGACTCTGTGGCAACTTTGTGAAAATTATATTTCAAACCTAATAAAAATCTCTCAGTATAAAGCATCCTATCATAAAGCTATTAGAAAGCAATGCTTAAATTGCCGGCATTGTCGTTTTATCTTGAGCCAGGCTTTGTTACTTCATACCAACTACCACCATCTAGTTCCAAGTCTATAGTATTGCTGTATGCCTTAGACATCTTGGAAAAGCATTGCAGGAAGGCTTCTTGCTTTCCAACAGACTGATAATTTTCACATCAGTTTCTCAATGATGAGGGTCAGTATTAAAACTTGCCTGTTATCAGTTCCTAAAGCAGGCTAATGAAACACTGCTTTGTGAAAACAAACATAGAAAAGTGTGAGCAAGAAAGAGTACAAAGGAACTAGTAATGCCATTTTTAAAGCCAGGCAAAATGTATTTGGAATATATTTCACAGATAGGAACCCATGTCTTGGGGGAAAAATAGAGTTTGCTACAACAAAAGTATCTTTGGAACAGAATTTTCATCTAAAATATTTCTTTAAATTATTTATTCCTTTCTCTGGGGTGTATATGTGTATTTCCTTTTAATTACTACAATCATTTTTGTAGTTTTGTTGTTATTCATTCTTGTCGATTGAAACAGAGGTAAAGTTAATCTCATGATATAAAAACCCAATCTACACTGGTTTCCAGTCAGCTTTTACCAGGCTCTGTCAGGGCAAGGAATGTTAATCCACAACAATATGTTTTTGCTACACATTTCCAAGTCATCTACACACTTCCTCACTCTTTCCCAGCCCCCCAAACAGTTCTTACTTTTCTAAAATAGTTTTCAAGTAACTACAGTTCAATCGTATCTTATAGCTAATACAACAATATATAAAATTCTAAATTATGTTGGTTTTCTTGGTTTTGGGTGTTATGTAACAAGAACTCACTGGGCCGGAGAATAGGGATTTAATGCCATTTAACTACACTCTCAAAATTCCCAATCTAAAATTCTTGACAAGATAAAATATTACTAAAGATAGCCCTGATTATTGTGAAACTAGTAGATTTGGTTTCCACCATAACATATCTTGTCTGGGCTCGAGATTTTCTTCTTATTTTAATTAATGTAAAAACACTTTGTATATCCTAGAAGACCTCAGAAGGCTTATTTCCTTCTAGTCACGTCATGTTTCCTTACATTAGATTTGAAAATCTGCATGAAGTTGTCTGACTGGACAGCTGAAGAGGTAGTTTTAAGTGCCTTACTTAATTTAAACTTTTATTCCTCCAAATTAATTAATTAATTAATAAGTTTATGAAAGCACTGCCTATTTCGGGTTTTATCAACACTTGTATAGCCTCCATTAGACAGATATTCCTTAAGAGGAGGGACTCAGATTCCCATTTGGTCCCCAAACCAAACTCTCTCTTGTCATTCTCCACATCTCACTGGGCTCAATAAAAGTTTATTAAATTAATGAGTGAATCAACTAATGGATTAATAAATGCCCTTCCCAAGAAGGAATGGAAATCAAGAAACAGATAAAATAATTGAAACGTGAGAAGACTCAGTTTGATTGGAGAAAAGTTTAAAAGTCTGTGTCATATTTTCCTGAAATAAATCAATATATAATAAATAAAAATAATCACATTTTAGAAAGAGTTCTGATATAAAATTACCAAGTAAAATTTATTTTGAATTGAATCCCATAGTGTACAAATACATATATCAACTGAAAATAGTAATGATAGTAGCAAACTTTGTACAGAATGAAAATAATTGCAAGAATCATTGCTTACCAAATCTAATTTTGTTTTCCTTAGAGATCAAGATATTGATATTGTGTCCAGATATGCACAAAAGGTATGTTGAGAACTGATCAAATGCCAGCTACTTACCTGCACCAGATAAATATTTCAATTACCTTCCTGACTCAATTTACCCTTTTAACTCACAGTGAGGATTTTGCCTAAATGATTTGGATTGCCAAAACTCTATTTTATCTATGTACACCTAGGTATGTCATGGTGATAAAAAAAAAATGCTTTATATTTCCATAAAAGAGTTTCCATCTATTTGATTCTATCTATGCAAAAGTTACTCTTGATCACCAAATTCAAATAGAGCTTTTACAGGTAAAATTAGAAATCAACCTTTTGGTCAGAAGTACTTTTTTTGTATATGCCACATGTCTTCGTTTTCAAAGTGTCCTTAGAAGATCATAAAAGTATTATTACAATGCTTGCAAATCTGGCTCTTTTTTTTTTATAAGTTAATGATGTGAGATGAGAGATATTTCATCTTTTATACAGTTATTTGACAGTGATGAATTTAATTCATTCTATCATATTGAATGATACATTTATATTCAGTATGTAGTTTAAAATTTCATAAATGATTAAAGTCCCTGTCGTTTTAATTATAATATGCAGAGAGCAGCCAGACTTATTTGCAAAGAATAATGTACAAGTCAATAAATTTGGTGAGTACCCCTGACAATATATAAATAATGACTTTATATGTATAACTACCTGTAGTTGAAAACTAAATAACAAAGGTCTGTGTTTGAGTTTTTATAAACAAGTGAATCTAGTTTTCTACAGAAGCTCTTTGGGGTTATAATTTGCTGTATTAAATTGAAAACACAACAATGCAATGACATTACATTAGTCGTAAACCAATTTCAACCTAGAGTCCAGCTAAGTCAACCCTGGTCCTATACCTGCTGCTGGATCCCTGTCACTGAAAGGGGCTTTGGGCACCCAGAGCTTGCCTATGATCTTTTAAAACAGGAATTGTCAGATATCCCCATCCACCCAGGTGGCCCAAAACTCAGAACCACATCAGCCCTGTTGCCACTATCCACGCCTGATTGTACACTGCCACTTACAGCTTAAGTCATTTTCAAAAAGAAAAGAGCCAATTTCAATCCATTTGCTCATCCATTTAGCAAATATTTACTGGGCATCAACCATGTGCCAGATACTTTTCTATCCTCTGAAGTTACAGTGATGAACAAGAAAAGCAAGGTCTGGACACAACCAGATTAGCCTGTGTGGGGTAAATAATGAAAGAAATCAAATGATCAGAATTTTATGGGTGCTATGGAGTTACATAGAATTATAAGGCATGACCCAGTTCCTCTGGGACCTTACATTCCATTTATTTTAGTGCATTCCTCTCTACCTCAGAATTCCACTTTAAAGTAAGAAACTAAAACTATATTGACAAAGCAGACAGCCCTTGCTTGAATCCTTCTTTAGTTTCAGGAAAAACTGAGATGCTCTAATTTATACTACTTATTGATTCAACTGTGCAGAATGTCATTCCTTCTCTGAGGGGTATCCAAAATTATCCCCCACAAAAGGTCCATTGGAAAAGCAGCTATTTGTGTTACTGCCACAATCGGAGCACGGAGAAGGTTGATCTTGGCCAAAAGATCTAGTAGCTTAAACTTCTTGCTGAGATTATTAGCCTAGTAACATAGGAATGGACCAGAAGTGAGGTTTAAACTTGGGCCTGACACAAAGCATGTCATGATAAGCAGTCCTCATTCAAGGTCTGTGCTAAGAAAGGAAGACAGAAGAAAATCTGAAATGACAATACCAAATCACCTTCATGTAGTTTCAAACATCTGTGGATGAAGTCTATGATTCCACATCAAGCAACATTTTTCAAGATTATGAGTGCTGAATTTATGGGAAGTTTTGTCCATACTGTAGGACAAACTACAGATTTGCATCTATAGTTATTATAACTGTTCTTTTAAATAATTGCGTTTCTCAGAAGAAAGGAAGAAAAAAATGAAAGAAATAGGAAGATAGGAGAGGAGGAAGAAAGGAAGGAAAGAAGAAAAGAAAAAAGCAAGGGAGGGTGGGAGGGAAAAAAGGAAGAGAGAGAAGGAGGAAGGAAGGAAGGAAACCATCTACAAATATGAATTTCAAGTCTCTAATGCATGAATTTTATACACATAGAGTAACTGTTAACATACCAGGGGGTACAAGAATATGAAAAGAGAGAAACATCTTCTCTGTGATGCTCTAAGTAAAAAAGCCTATACACATTTTGATCCAGCTCGCTTTTCTTCATCTCTGCTTCTATCCTACAATACCTCTCTCCAAACCTTCCACTCGCAACACCACTACTAAAATAAGAAATCCTCATTCCTGTCTTAGAAATCAAACTTTTAGTCTATTACCAAAATAGATGAGTTAACCACTATCCCTAAGTTGGGTGTCTGATAGAAACAATGGCAGACCTTTAACTAGAGTGCTGCTGTGGGCTGACAGCCTAACAAACTGCCACCTAGAATCTCTTAGGGTTAATAAGCCACCTGTCTTGAAAGTAGCAGTCATATTGGTCTTTGAAGCCTATCCCAATACTTAAACTCTTGATGAAGTTCTTACTGTGCCAAAGGAACTTACTAACAAAGCCACTGAGTCAATTTAACCCAGGGAAACTGGACCCAATAGACCAGGCTGTCAGAGTTTTGTGTTGAGATAATCACTACACTAAAGAGAGCATATGGGCTGTCAGAGCTGGCACATGGCCTGCACCAGCTGTTACCTGGGCGCTTTGGAAAACCTACTGAACAGCATTTTGGACACAGCACAGCTCTGTGTAAGTTTTCCAAGGCTTCTACTGGGAGTTCTTCATAATAAATTTATTCCCTGTATAAGGGAGGATTGCACCCAGTAACGTAACTGGAACAAGCATGTTAAATTTTTCTGGCAGAGAGAATATCACTGGCTAAAGGGAAAAGCAATCTGCGACATAAACAAGCATAAAGCCTGCAAAGCCAGGAATAATCAAAACATTAACTAGAATAGGTTCCCCTGTCTTAAAAAATTAAAAAGGTAACTTTAACACATAGAGAATTTCCCTGAGAACAACTGATACACAAGAATGCATCTAAAATATTATCACAGTGTCTAGCACACAATAAATGATAGTTGCTATTATTGTTATTATTATTCTATTATTGACCCTCATAGTAGACATATTCAGGATACCTGACTGCCACGAAGTAGATCATTCTCTTAGCATAGCTACTACACTCTTTTACCTCAGGAAAATGTTTTTCCAAGTAAGAATATCAAAGTGTCAGCCAACGAATGCCTCCTAAAGACAACAACTTTCATTTGTATGCAGCACATTTTCTTTTAAACGACCCCAAAACTGAACTGTAGTCTTCTTGGCTGACCCTATCAAAATTCAGCTACCTCTAAAAGTGCCAGACAACCGCAAACTGCAGGTAATGAAAAATCTGAAGATAAAACCAAGAAAAACAAAGGGGTAAAATAAGGTTTTCCACACTAAATTTTCATATAAAAAGGCAAATTTCACTAAATATAACCAAAAATATGACATTAATCATCGAATTTTAATTCCAGTGCTAGCTAATTGTTATAATACTTGTAATAAACTTTCTTATTTAAAAACGATTTTTATTTTTTCTTCAAGAATATTAGGAAGACTAACTTTGGGCAACAGACTCATTACTAAAAAGTCACTAAAGTATTGATTCAATGTTAGTATCTCAGCATACAGTAGCCTAGATTTTTATTTTTTAATTCAAACTTTGTAACCTCTTTGAAAACAAAAATAGAATGAACGTGACAGTCACAGCCTTTCTCCACCTGTTTGGGAAGGAAAGTCAGTTTCACTTCAAGGAAATAATTTAAAGCCAAGTTTACTTACAAAATAGGTCTTTTTCAAGGTTTTCTTTTGAATCAGATACAACACTCAGTCTCGATTAAGTGAATTTACTCTGGGAAAATACATGGCAGTTGAAGACAAGCTGTAGAGGCATCAAGTACAGCCTCTTTTTTTCATATTTCTAGAGGGACAGCTGATTTGGGTTCCCAGACAAAGAAAGGCACATTTCAATGGAATGGGTCCACATCCAACTTGGAAAAATTCAGTCATTAGATTTAAATTTTTAAAATGTATGCCTTAAAAACATTCAGGACATTTAGAAAATCTACCACATTACATCACAGTAAGTGCATCACCGCATTGTATTTTGCAAGCTTTAGCAAATAAAAAAATCCCCCCAAAGAATCTTAATTCTTATCTATGGAAAACATTAAACTGCTAAGCGCTAACAACTGGAATTGGTCCTTAAATCTCTAATGAGAATAATAAAACATGAGTGCAGTTTGTGCTGTAACTTGATAAGGCCTGAATTTACTTGCTGTTAGGAAAAGTCACTGATCCAGCAGTATGGCTTTTTACTCCCTGAGGTACAGGAAACAGTATCTGTCCTCTAGGAACCTCCTCTGTGGTAAGCACTTCTTATCTGAGCTATCAGAGGACAGAGATAGCAGGGTAATATCTAGTAACAGCAGCTTTATGAGATGATCCATTACTGATTTAAATCAATCTCAAGCAGGTAGTTCTCCTTAACCCATTCAGAGCAGACCTGACCCCCACCCCAGAGAACCCTCAAACTGCCCCCCAATACTGCCTGTCTTCAAACTCCCATGGAAGATATTCACTACAAAACATCCCTTTTTGTCTGCAAAACCAAACATCTTTGGAAAATCTCACCACTCTGAAAGACTGTAGAATTGAGGCTTCTGAGCAAAAATTGAAATCCAGTTTCAGTTATAATGATCAGTTCCATGTTCGCTCAGTAGATATACTTAGAAGGAGCTTAATGAGCCTATTAGCAATTTGTTAAGACCCAACAACTTGCTGTGAGAAATGCGAAGATGAAACAACTCCTTCCTTCTACACTTGGGGATTTTGTTAAAGACATATTTGCTGGGAAGCAAGTCCCACTGCTTATAGGCACAGATCAGCATAAATGTGAATGGAGGAATGTTTAAAAGCAAATTAAGCCCTATATTTTAGGAATTAAGTTAGCAGAGATGTCAGATGGGCATACGATATTAGAGTTTCATAGGTTCTAAATGAAAAGTGTTCTTGAATATCTTAACACTTGGATAATTAAATGCTAAAAATAGATTTTAGGCTCACTTGCACAGTCAAATGAATATATATATATATTTACACACACATAGATGTAAAACAATACATTTTAGTATGTGAGGGGGACTTAAATTTTATAGAGAGAAAATAGAGGCTTTGAGAGATTCAATAACTTATCCAAGGTCACAACTAGATGTTGACAGAATCGAAATTTCCTAATACCTGCTAATGCTTTTTCTATTATACTCTACTGCTTTTAAACAGAAGTCTTTGTGAATATATATAAGTCCACATACATATGACATTTTAGCACTTTCTGGATTTCAGAACTGACTCAAGCTATGAATAAAAACAGTAGCCATGTATTAAATATTTAAGATTAGTTGTGTTGACTTTTGGTTGATGTTTTATTTCCATATCAATTAGATTTGAATACATTCACCTTTTCACTCAGTATCAGAAGTGTAAAGTGTCAAATTCAGATATATACAGAAAAACAAAATCTTGTACCAGCTATGCCGGGTTTTGCACACCATCTCTATTTTTCTCCCCACATAATGTTGCCTTCAAAATGAGATAAATATTCAAACTTCTCCACCATTGAGTTGTTAGTTTTCAAACTCTGTGAACTTGGTGAACTTAGTGATGACATTCGGAATTGCCATTTCATTTCATTGCAATAGAAATTAATGAAACCATGTAAACCACAGTGTTTCTGACAGTTACTTTGTAAAACAGAAGCATGATTTTTACTTTTCCGAGGTCGCATTTAAACACTTTTCACTAATACGATTTTTTTAAGTTTGTTAATTAATGGAAATTAACTGCATCTGGCCCTCTACAGTACTAATAATTGACCTTTTTTTTTTGCATTTTGTTGTTTAGAAATGTATTGATACTTAGACACCAACAAACAAACAAAAAAAATGCTCTTCACCGACTTTTCTGCAAGAGATGCACTTTCTTCTCCTCCACCTCAGCCTCTGCTATTTGCGTCTCTTTCAGCTTCCAAACTCTTTCACCTGACCGTGTCCAATTGCTGAAGTGCAGGCGGCCACCTAGAGAACCACGGTAACGGGCTTCCCCTTGAGAGAGCCACATGGGACTTCTGTTCATTCCTTTCATGTGGAAACGGCATGCAGGATATTTTATGATTCATTTTTCCCTTTTTGATAAGATATGAAAGAAATATCAAAAGAAATTCAGAGAAATTTCCATTTTCTCCGAATGAGATGAAGTACAAGGCACTTCTACTTAAGACGCAGGCTTTATTTTTTTTTCCTCTGGCATTCTAGATTCATAAAGTGAGAAAATTATTTTCACTGCTATTTTTGTTTGAAGTCTGAAAACAGGATTCGGTGTCTTTTTGCATTTTTACCCTTTCAAATTAAATCGCCTATCTTGATGAATTTCGTTGACATAAGAACTAAGTAAACGATGCCTAGCAATTGTAATTTTAGTAAGTACCAGTAGCCATTTGCTTATTAAATTAGTAAAAGTCAAAAATGTAGCAGGAAACATACAAGAAACTAAAATCTTTAATGTGCCCCAAATTAAAAGATGTTATGTTCATGAACCATGTATATAGTTTTAATATCTTGGATATTCAGTTAATACAAAACAAATATTTTTAATGTAACATTTATAATTATCTAAATATTGTATCCAGAAGCTGCAGGTTTATAGAAACAGTCAAATAGCTTTCTCCCTTTGTGTTATTTAATCACATTTTCTAACAAATCTTCAAATGTCAAGGTTGTTCCTAAGATTTAAGAGATGGGCATTTTTATATTTGTGTGATCAAATCACTTTGTCACATATCACTTCAACATGCTTTGGTTTTCAATGATTTTATGCATTCAGATTCCTGGATGTTTCAGCAATCTTATCAAACCATCACTTTAAAGAAAACCAGGATCAATGGATTTAGTATCACATATACCATATTTATTCAATGGCCTAAAGCTATAGCTCTTCTCTCCTGTCTTATCTTCACAATGCTTAATTCTCTCATGCAAGAATAGAAACCTTATATTAATACATTTAAACCAAAATAACATTCAACTGTTTGATCTCTGTAATCACTCTGTATGTGACTGTAAAACACATGCTGACAGCACTTTACCTGCTTTACCAATGACCTTGTTTATAAATGACCTATTATCAAATTTCAGGAAAGTTTGCTATCAAACTACCCATGGTCAATTTTACAAAAAAAAGATCAGTTCAGCCAGATGCCATTAGGACAATTCTAAGACATTTTATAACAGACAGCAATTCAATATTCCTCTGCATTGGACATTACAATGCAGAAGGCCTTTAAAAGAGAACATTGGAAAATTTTAAATAAATCTAAATATGGCATTACATTTTGGTTGCCCTCAATTCAGTTATAACAGCGAGGGTGAGAGGGTAGGAATTTCAGAGCAATTAGGCTATCTGTACACCAAATAAACTGTAAATGGATTTACTCTTTGCTTATGGCTTACGCTACTCTTGGAAATTTAATTTGAATAAGAAATGTATTTTCTTCTTAGTTTGAATCATTTCCCCCACCCTAAGCAAGTATTATTCGTACACTCACACAGAAAGGAAGATAAGTAATAATACAGTGCAGGCTCCAAGTAAAATCTAGCCCAGTACAGACAGCGTAATAATGATGTCATTAAGACTCCTAGCTGAATGGGACTCAGACAGAACTGTTGTATAGCTGCAGACATAAATCTGAAAGAACTTTTTGGCTACATTCTCAGACTTACCTTGAGAGATATTTAGGAGCTCCAGCAAAATGAGTTGAGAGAAATGCACTCAAAAGAAGAAGGTAGGCAGACTGCAGACAGAGATGTAGGCCCTATAGGTGCATTCTTCTGAGATACAAGAGGAAATAGTTTGTCAAATGGATAAAGACAGAGAAACAATCTGAAGAAGAAGAAAACAGAAAACAAATAAACCTTAATTCTAGCACAAATAAATGAGAGAAAGGCAATTGTAGGGCTGCTCAAAGGCTTTTTGCCTAGCTGAATGAAAGCAATCCCTAAGACTGAATGGGTAATGAGATCCTGGCTCCTGAGATTTTAGCTTTCTTAATCATGTTCATAATTAATTCAAGAACATTGATAATTTCATTACATTCTTTTTGTCTTATCAATAAATGATGTGCCTGCACTTTTGGTCCTGTGTACAGGGAGAGGAGAGATGCTTTGGGTAATATTGTACTAGGAATAGTGGATATATATGATCCAAAAAGGTGAAGTGGTAATTATTATCCTTGACCAGCCTTCTATTATCAGAACACGATGACAAGCAGCTACAAATAATTAATAAGCTTTTTATGCAGAAATGCAAAGCCTTTGAAGAAAAATATGCTGCAAGTAGAATTCTTTACCGAAGATTATGTACATAGCATAGCATGCTTCTACAGAGAAACAGTTCGAAATGGAACTCGCTAAAATGTCTGCATCACAAATACAAGAAGAAAATCAATAACCCGTTTTTAAGATATCATTTTAAAAACTTTTCTTCGTCTTAATGTTTTATTTAAAAAAAATTCTGTGTCCTTCCAATTGTCTTCTTAAAGTCCTTCTCAGGATCAACCTACAAAGATGTTAAGCTGAACTACCCACTCAGTGAAACCTTCTTTTTTAAATCAAGACAGAAAGCTCTGTCATTATCTGTCAGTCATCATCAAAGGGACCCTTTTCCTTTATGGTTTTCTATTCACCCCAATGTAAATTTTCACAAAGCCATCACTTATTAGTTTCACAATCCATGTTCAAGGGTTTGAAGGAAATGTTTAATGCCACTTAAGAGCATGAAAAAGGAAGGCAGCCGAGTTTCCCAAAACGTTTAGATAATTAACACCAAATTAAAAACCGGTCAGTTAGGAAGAGCTGCAAACATGAGACTTATCCTAATTGGTAACAAGAATAACATTCCAGTTTTAAATACAAAGTAATGCTGCAAATAATTTGTGCTCAAGTGCACATAAGTGATATACAGACTAACGTAGTTTTTTAAGTAGACCAATATGGTGGCATAAAATTTCAGCAGTAGAAACCATTCCATAAAGATGTCTGAACTAATTGTCCTCTTAGAGATCAAAACAATTCATATGATGCTAAAAAGTATGCAAGTTGGCACTTTGATCTGATTATTAAACAAAATAGTCTTTGAAAAGACACTGTAGAATCACTTAGGAAAACAAGTTGTTGCCTGTGACATTGATATATGGGACAGAGATGATGTATACATTGGGTGGCTTTATCAGTAAATCACTGACTCTATTTACTTCCCCAAGGAAAAAGACCTGTCCCTGAAAGAGAAGTCTTTGTTAGAGCCACCAGTAGGGGATTAATATTGGCAAAACATTCAATTTGGATATAGTCCTTTGGAAGATTCATAAAACAATAATTTAATAAGTTAACAGACAAAGATTTAGCACATCGGCAGCATACAATTGCCCAGAGAACATTGTTTCATTTCTCTCTGAATTCAATTATATAGGTTCTAGCCACCAGCCACCTATTTCTTAACTAAAGACAACGAATTTGAGAAATTCTAACTCCCTAAAAGTAACTTTTTAATAATGTATGAAATATCAGCACTGTATAGACCTACTGCTACATAAAAGATTATTAGACGACAATTAATTTTAAGCTTAGATGTAAATTCCCACATGTCCCATATATTTATATACATTTCAGGTCTTCTTTTAAAGTTCCAGATAGAACGTAGACACTGTAAATCAAATATGCCCATCAATATTTCAAGTTAATGCAGATCCAACCGAATTTCAGGGACAGAAGCTGGAATTGTAAATGCTTTCTGTGCAGCTTCATAAGAGCAGTAAAATTAGAAAGACAAATATATGTAATGAAGTGTAGCTTGCACTAAAGTGTTTCAAATCCTATTATTTTTACATATTTACTCCCAGCCTAAAGAGAAACATCAAGGTAATGTTCTTGACACAGCTCTTAAATTCTCCCCCAATATTCAATCGACTATCAAGTTGTAATGTTTCAAACTTCCTAAATAGCTCTGCGACGACCTGTTCACTTCTCTCCATTCCCAAAGCCATTAAAGCCATTAGCTCATGCTGAGGTTTTTTTTTTTTTTTTTTACTATTATTATTAAATATCCGTCTAGTTGCCTTGAGGCTCACTCTTCTTCCCTCTCACACTACTTTCATCATGTTTTCAAAACACAAATCCGATGATGACATTCCTCTGCTTAAACCTTCAATGGCTCCCCATTTCCCTCCTGTAAGATAGCTTATCAGGAGCTTTTGATCTGACTCTTCTTTACTTCATTTAGTCTCATCTTTTGAGCATATGCTTCCCTAATCATGTGAATTAGACTTCACGGTCCTACTTAGTCTTTGGTATATACAGCACCCTTGCTATATTTGGTGATCAATTGCCAATTATTTTATAAGACTTTTGGAGATTTTTTTCAGTTGCTCCTGCAATTTCTCAAAGGTTACCTTAAAACAGTCTTAATCAGTAGATTTTGTGGTCCTATATTAGTTGATGCTTGCTGCAGTTTGTCAGTGGGCTTTAGTGCTGCTCAGCCCTAGTTTGCTTCCCACAGAACTAAGAAGTGTCAGATATGAGCACAAAGTCTTATCTGTGCTTAACTTTGATCAAATATAGTCTATTCTTGACAAAATCAGGTATTGCTCCTTTCTCATTAAAGCGATATTCTTGGTCTTTGCTACAATTATTTTATCAGACTGTTTTATATCTGTGTTTGAGTCTGCATGGGAAGGTGAAGGTTGCCAGAACTGAGAAAACCAGATAAAATGGCTTGAATACATATCATATAAATATGTCAAATTTTAGTACATTTTGACTGCATTTTTTCATATTTTCTCTCTAGCTTCCTGGAAACTTTAAAAAAATGTTTAATGTAGGGGGAAAAGGCAATATTCCTTGCTTCTTACACATTAGGCATTTCTATAGCCTCAATAATGTGGCAAGCAGGAGGAATTAAATAAAAAGGCACAAAAGAAATATATGGAATATAATGGGCGCTCAATAAATTTTTTTTGAAATAATAAATAAAACTAAATTGAGCCTATAAAACTCCAATTTCTAGGACATCACTCTACATTTCTACCTGACTGCTTTTAAAAAATTTTTTTGAATTTGGTCAATTCAGTATTAACTAAGGCATGGAAGTGTGTGATATATTTTGCAAAGATTTTTGTAAACAGTATATATTTTTTTAAGTTTTGACACTTAAAGTGTTCTGGAAATTCCCTTATCAGTAAGAACTCACTTCCTGGTGATACCAAATAAATATAGTCTAATTGCAAAACACTGTATCTTACCAGAATGAAAAGAGAAAGAAGAGAAAAAAGGCATGGATATTTTATAAGGAATTAAGAAAGCCGGCACTAGATTAACAGAGGGGTCGTTATAAATCCTCAGTGAGAAAATAGCCAGGGGGTGCTAGAGGGCTGCAGCCACGTGGTCTACACAGGAACTGATGCTCAGCTCCCTAACAAAAACAGGTTAGAGAATTTCACTCTAGTATGTTAGCCTATTACTTGATATTGGAAGTAATATTGAAATATTTTATTATAGTAATAATAGTTATTTCCTCCTTTTCTATTTCGGAAAGGCACTTCTGATTCAGAAGTCCAAATAAGGGTTAAAACAAAGTTCTCCAAATACAAACAACAAAAAGAAGAAATGGTTTTTCCACAATAATTTTCCTTATATGAGATAATACCCAAACTTACAAGTTTAGAATCCTTTAGAATTTAAAAAAGGTCAGTTAACTAAAGAAAATCCATATAGGTTAGTAAATATTCTACAGGAATGAATTTTTTCACAAGTATATTGAAATGATTTGCTTTAATCTTTTTCTCACTTTTTTGGATATTTTTGGAAGCTGTTTCTTAGTCAGTTCTAAACTCTCTCTTCATCTGAAATGGTGTATATTAAATATTTAGCTTTTTTTTTTTTTTTTTTTTTTTGGTAATGCGGAACCAGATTTGTAATAGATCAGCACTGTTGCTATGTAAAATCATGGCTTAGAGACACATACATTGTACCAGCATCATGTTGTAGATGAACTGAGCCTGAAGGAAGTTGAGTTGCCTTGGATTACAATGCTTGTAAATGATGAAAATAATGTTTCCTCTCTTCCCTTTGTGGCCTCTCTAATGTCATGTAGGCAATCTAAATGGCAAAATTCAGTTGAAATAACCAATCATGAATAACCTAACTATTTTCTTTGTTTGGAAACAAGAGATTTCAGGATTCCAGTAGCAATGGATTTCTCTTCCCAAAGTTCTCCCAGAAATCCCAGAATTCCAAGGAGCAAGGATGAAAAGATGCAATCTACCTTGCATGGAGTATAGAGAAGGGAGGTGTTGTTGAAGTCACCTCTGAGAGAGATAGAGCAAGTTTAAAACACTGGAGCCCCACAATGGGGCTGGGGCTCCATTAGGACAGAGGAGAGAACAGCTCCAGAATAAGCAGGCAGGGCCCTACAAGGTGTGGGTAGGGGAGGCGATTGGGTTAACAGGTACCCAGGGCATATTCTGGAAACTTTTTTGGTTATCACAATAGGAAGAAGGTACTACACGCCTTTAGTGGGCAGAGGCCAGGGATGTTGCTAAACATCCTGCAATACATAACCCTCCAGAAAAAGAATTATTTGGCCTAATACGTCAATGGGGCCAAGGCCGAGGATTCTGGTTTAGGGAATAAGGCCTTTCTGAACATCTTTCTTCTCCATCTTCCCTCAGTCTTGTTGAGGACAGAGTTCAGTAACAGAGGTACATAAGTTCCTTCTCACACACTTCTCATTTAGGCAGCTGGGGTAAACATACCAGTAAGTCGGTCTCCCCTCACATTCCCCTTCTTCAGACTTCCTAATGGTTAGAAGCACAGGCTTTCGAGTCACATAGCTACGCTTTAGTCCTAGATTAGCTATGGGGCGACAGGCAAATTATGTATCTTATTTAAGCTTCAGTTTCTACACCTGTAAAATTGACAACATAGTAGTACTCACCTCCCAAAACAGTCTGATGGTTGAAAATCAGACTATTTTCTCAATTCCCAATGCCATAGTCTTTGTCTAGATCTTGCTTTTGTTTTGTTTTTATTTTGGCATGGACTATTATCATAGTCTCTTCATGGGGCATAACTACTAAGTTTGGTCTGCTCTGTGTCCCTGAATCTCTTCACATTGAGGGAATCACCTCTTTTGAAATCTAAGTCACTCTGTGAGGTTTTTCCCCTTGTGTCCAGGTGTGGTTAGACTAGGCTTGATCAGTTAGAATGTTCCATCTTCCTGGGCACAGTAATTGGTTAGAGGATGAGAACCAAGTCAGGCTAGCAAAATCCACTCCAGGGATTTTGCTGGAGCCGTTGGGAAATAGGTATCCTCTTTTCTCTGGAATGGTTCCCAGTGATGGAAACAATGCAACAGAGAAGCTGGCTAAGCATACTGCCAACCCAGAGAGAACCGCAGAAGCAAGAGATGCAAAGAGAAGCAAGAGCGATGGGCAGCTTCCTGATAACACTGTGTGAGCACCTAGATCCAGCCAGCCTGTGAAGGTGCCCAGCAGCGTCTACCCAAAAGCAGATGCTTGAATCTTTTGGGGAAAGAGGCAGAACATAATGAAGTACCCAAACTCACTAAAAATGTTTATTAAGCACTTAAATGCACCAGACACCATACTAGGTGCTGGGGAGGGGAAGGGAACAGTTTAGTAGGAAGTGTAGATAGATAAGTACCTTAATGAAAACACATTTTGATAACTGCTACAACAGAGGGAGAGACAAATTGGAATCTAGAGAAGACAGAGATTCAATTCGCCCTTAGAAAAGGTCTAATTAACTCAGGCTTGGGAGTTGAGGAGGGCTTCAAAGAAAATGGGGCATTTAGATGGAATGTAAGAAAATCAATAGGAATTTTCCAGAATTAAAAAAAAAAGTGTTAAAATTAAAAATTAAAACCATAACTATCAGAATAACTAAAAGTAGAAAATAATAACAACACTAAATGCTGGCTCTAATACAAAGAAATTGGACCTCTCATGTACTGCTGGAGAGAATGTGAAAAGTCTAGCCACTCTGGGAAATAATTTAGCAATTTCTTATAAAATTAAACATACAGCTTTCACACAAGCTAGCAAATTGCACTCTTGGGCATTTATCCAGAGAAATGGAAACTTATGTTCTTGCAAAAATCTATAGGAATGTTCACTGCAGCTTTGTGTAATAGCCCAAAACTGGAATTAGTCCATATGTTCAACTGGCCAGTGGTTAAACAATCTGTGGTACATCTAAACCATGGAACAGTTAAGTACTGAGCAATAAAAAAGAAGGAACCACTGATAAATACAATTTAGATGACTCTGCAGAAAATTCTGAGTGAAAAAAAAAAAAAAAAAGCCAATCCCCAAAGGTTATGTACTGTTCGATTCTATTTGTATAACATTTTTTAAATGACGAAATTTTGGAAATAGAGTTAAGAATAGTGCTTGCTAGAGGTTTGAGACAGAAGAGGGGGCAAAAGAAAGATGGGAAGGGAGCCTTGTGATGATGGATCTGTTCTATTGTGGTGGGTACTTGAACACATGTGATTAAAATTGATAAAAATAAACTCACGCTTATGAGTACAAGTAAAATTGGGGAAATCCAAATAAATTCACTAGATTGTGTGGATTATATCGATGTCAATATCCTGGACATGATATTCTACTATAGTTATTTCAAAATATTATCATAAGGTGAAACTGGCCAAAGTATACGAGAGATCTGTATTATTTCTTACAACAGCATGTGAATCAACAATTATCTCAATAAAAAGCTCAATTAAAAAAAAAAAACACTAGGTTCTGTGTTATAAAGTAACTGAGTTTTCATTTAACTTAATTTAGAAATATTTTTAGTTTTTTTTCTATAAGAATTTATTGAGCCCATAATTGCAATCACAGCTTGATATTTTCCTGTTCTACATCAGCTTACTCCACCTGGGGTCAACCCCTCCTTCCTTTGGCCCCCACTGTGTATTGTATTCTATCTTTGTTATAATAACCATGCACTGATTGCAATGCCTTTTTTTCATATGCTGTGGCAGACACCAAATGTGTTCACTAGAATACATTTCTGTCACCTCCTAGGCACAAAGCTGGTCCATGTTCCCCAGCTTCTGGCAATTAAGTATTTTGTGACCAAATTCTGGGCAATGGAATGTGGGCAGGAGTGATAAATATCACTCTGACCCATAAACTCCTCTGGTGCAATCCTCCATACTTTCTCTTCTGATTAGATACAAGGATCCAGTAGAGGACCCCACAGTCCTAGGAGAAAGCAAGCCCACAATGAGAGACGCCTGAGACCTCACTGACAACACAGAAGGCCACTCACCATTAAGAAGTAAATTTATATTGTGTTAAGCCATTGAAATTTGGGTGTTTGTATATTAGATATTAGAGAACTTACTGTTATTTATTGTAACCAATACATATGCTTGTCCCCACCCAAGACTTTAGGCTCCTTGAGAGTAAGATGTGTGTTTCATTCACCCTCATATACCTAGAGCCTAGTACAGTGCCTGATACAGAGAAGCTGCTTCACAAATGCGTGCTAACAATCATGCTTCCGTCAGTAACAGACTTTGACCTTACCTGCTATTTCATTGCCTTTGACACACCGATTCTCATCCTTGAATGTGGTAAGAGAGCCTAGGATTTCATTTCCAAGTCCAAAGTCTTGCGATTCACCTTGCGAAGACTACTCAGATGAGCAAAGGTACAAATTACTACTTGATTACTTCATCTTCTACTCTTAAGTACATCTCTATTTTCTAAGTTGAAAACAAATTAGGTTTATTAGAACCTCACTGATTTGAATGGAATTTATCCTTAAATGTGATGTTTCAGTGAATAAATGTTTCTGTAAAAAATTAACAGCAAAAATCTCTTCCGAGAGCTTATATTTAGACACTTTCATTATTTTTTAGAAAAAATACCACAAGACACTACTGCACTATGAAATTGTATACATAATTAAAATCAAACCCCACATGTCAAAATAAACGATCTAAATACTTTTCATGATATATTTATCCTTTTACTTTGTGGGTTGGCTTGTTTACTAGATAATTTGCAAAATATTCACTCATCAAAAATAGGTCACTAGGTCATTTGAGTGAATTTATGACCATGAAATCCTGGATTTTACCTCAGTATGAGACTGATATTTTTTCTTTGTATCCTATCGAAGCATGCACACACATCATATTTTCAAATCCCAAGAGAAAAATAAGACTAACTTGTTTAATTTATGCTTGTATAAATATATGCTTTCCTTTTAAACTAGTCTATTATTGTACTATTTAATATCCCCTTATAATAATATTTTTTAAATATTTTGATTGCTACAGATAGCTACACTATTCACAGGAATAGCTGCACTATCACAGCGTTTAACAGTTGGAGAAGATCTTAAAGATAATCTGGTCCAATATATTTATTTACAGGAAAAGAAACTATCTCCCAGAGGTTGTGTGACTGTAGGAGCTCACATCTCTGATAAGTGGAAGCGTCAAGACCCCAAGCTTTTAACTTTGGCCAATGATTCTTTGGAATTCTAGAAGACATATAAGAACTAATATGAGTTTTTGCTAAAAGTAAATTATTTGACTTCATTCTTGTGATTTAAACTTATACATAATTACATATGAAATGAGTGGCAATTGACTAAGTTATGGTTTCTTCATATTTAATTCAACATTTATTAATTTAAATTTTATGAGGCTTTCCTTAGGGATAGCTTTCTTTTCTAGTTCCAAAGTCTTTTCAAGCCCTTCAAAAACATACAGCCTTATTCAAGGTTTTAGTAATCATCAATATTATTTTTTTTTTATGGCCTGAGGTTTTATATTTAACTTTTTAATCCATGTGAACTTTATTTTGTTTTATGGTATAGAGTGAGAATTAAATTTTTTAATTTTCCATTTAACTATTCTTTGTGCCTTCCCCACTTATCTCTGATGCCTTTTTATCACATACAATATTCTTTTAGATAATGGGTCTATTTTAGTTATTTATTCTATGTTGTTGAATATATTTTGATATTAGTATAGTATCATGCAAGATAAATTAGTAACAAATGACTTCAAGATATCAATGGCTTAACAAAACATATTTACTTTTTACTCAAGTTATATGTCCAGTGGGGTCAGTAGGGGGCTCTGTTTATCACGGTCACTCAGGAATCTCTGCTGCCCAAAGGCCCATCTTCACATGTGCTTCTAAGATCATGGAAGTCAAGCTGGTGTTGGCCCAAATGCCTATTAATTTTGCTCTATTCTTTTTTCCTCAATAAATTTTGCAGATTTTTAAATTATCAGTTGTACAATAATCTTGGTAAATTTTTTCTTGCTTTTTATGATTTTTTTAATCTATTATAATAATGTCTATTTTTATCTACACAGGTTTTCTATTAAGTTGGTTTTGAGTATGTATCATTTATTCCCCAAACAATCATACATTTCATTTAGACTCAAATTATTAATATAAAATTATACATAGTATGCTCATGCAAGCAGTTATATTTTTTTCCTATTTCTAACTTCATATATTTGTATTTTATCTCTTTAATTATCCAACAGCTTTGCTAAGTATTTGTCTAGTTTGTAGAATTTCTTAAAAAAATAAACCAGTTCTTGGGTTAATTTCTAATCATGCATTTTGTTTCCCAATTCACTAATTTTTGCCATCAGTTTTATTATTTTCATCTTTTTACTTTGCTTGTTAGGTTTTCTTTGCTGCTTTATAACTGTTGAGTTCAACAATTGAATGATTTACATTCTCTTTTAATAACTAATATATTTCTGAGCATATCCTTAAATACACCACACCTTTTGATTTTTATTGTTCTCATCATTGTATGTTTGACGTTATCTACAACTCCATTGTTGATTTCTACATTAACTGAGTTATCAGAAAAGCAATTTTCTTAGCTTTAAAGACCTGAATATTTCTATTTAAATCTTTTAAAATAAAATTTATTGTTTATTAAATTATGGTGAGAGAATCTGACCTGATAACCTTACAAATTACAGTTTCCAAATTCTCTAAAATTTTACTAAGAGCACGTGTGTGTGTGTGTGTGTGTGTGTGCGCGCGCATGTGTGTGTACTTGATCTTTACCTAGTAAAAAAATATGTTTCAGGATTTCAGGGTGCATTGGTCCACTATTCAACTCCATATGTACTAGATACTAGAAGTTATAGTATATATAAGAAGAGAAGCTGTGTCTATTTTGGTCAATGCAAAAAACATGTCCTAAAGAGTTAATGATAGCTACCAGGTTATATGCTCCTACTTCTTCATCTAATAGGCAGATTGACTAAAGAGTCAACATGTCCTCCATTCTACTTACTAGTCAGCCGTGCTGTTCAGGTTCCAAGTGCACATGTAGGCTACAACTGGGTTCCTCAAACCACAGATGGCAAGACCCCTCTGTCCTGGACTCTGCCATATGGTTCAGTGTTAGCTTTAATTTTCAGGAGTGTTCAAGGCTTTCAAATTCTTCATCTTCATTTCCTTTATCTTACTTTTGATTTTGACTAAAATATATTCATCTTAATTCACTTTCTCTTGTTTTTTAGCATCAATGTTATTTTCTTCTGTAGCTCTTCCTATCTCTATGCATTTCAGTCTCCCATGATAGATTTTGGAAACTTCTAAGAGCCTGTGTTTTCTAAAAGCTTTTGAGCTCTTTGTGGGCATTTTCATGAGAAGTAGAAAAAGGTCATGTTAGGGATTGTTTATAGCTTGTCATCCTCTTGCTAGTGAACATATCTGGGTTTTTAAAAGTCAACATATAGAACAAATACAATAAGTGGTACAGACGTTGTTCCTATACCTGCACTTCCAAATTCTCACAGCTAAGAGGAGTAATTACACAAATAAACAAAATATGCCCAGGATTTAGCACATGATCAGAAACACTTTTTAGACTTTGAATAATGTATGACACTTTCCCTAAGTATAATTCAGGACCTGGGATGAAAAGAACCAGTGTACCTCAGTATTACAGATTATAACCAAATGTGCATGGGAATTAAAGCTCAGATTCTGTAGAGTTACCGAAGAGAAATAACTTTAATAATTTGAATTATCGGTTACGTTAAAACTTAAAAAGCAACTGCAAAATTCTATGGCTGCTTAAATAGCCTTTATTTTGAATGTTAAACCAATCAGACCTCTCATGTAATTTATTAAATTGCTTCATATCATATTAGTTCCACCTGTTAAAATTTTACTCAAGTGATATTATCTGAAATGTTTTTAACACATAAGTGTCTGAATAACCATTAGTTAATGTACCCATAATTCCTTTGAAAAAGTAGGACTGTTTCAGAAATACATGCCTTTAATTATCAAAACTTAATGAAGGAGTGGGGATCACACATTTTAAAATCAAAGTTAAAAGTCTGCTCAAAGACCCACAGAATAGTAGTACTTGATCAGCTGTAGCTCCTAAATGGCCCCAAAGTGTCACATTTACAAAGGATGATAGAAAACAGGGGGAAAAACAGTGAATTGGACCACAATGTTTTCTACCTGTACTACAATTCAAAAACTATGTCTCAAAAAGATTTTGATGCAAAACAATATGCTTAGAATTTTTCTCTTTTTGGTAATATTTTGTCTTACATTTTATTCTAAACATGTATAAGACTTCATATCTGCTCTTTAGCAGATATGAAGTCTTATACATGTTTAGAATAAAATACTAAAGCTTCATACAACTTATAATATTATTTACTTAGCAGATTGGAAATAGACACAAAAACAAACCATTCCAAACCAAAGTTGCTTAAGACAAGCGGTGTACTAGGAAAACTTTAAAGTTTCTATGAAACTCTAGGAAAGGTAGAGAGAAATTTCACCTCACGGGAACTTAGAAAGAAATTATGATTTAAATTAAGGCTTGAAGGACAGGGAGGACTGTAGCGGGCACACAATTTCCTGCCAATATGTCAAGTATGAAATGCCTCTACCGAGACCATGAGTCAGCGCTGCAAAGGATACAGATGTGACAAAGCAGTGATCTTGGATCCGGGTCAACCCGTCTTCACTACAAGGTTCAATCCATTGGCCCTGTCCTTCCTCAAAAAGCATGCTTCACTCAACAACTCAAAGAAGACCAAAGGCAGAGTTGGCCTCTAACAAATAGGGTCACTTTATAGAAAACTATGCAGATAAGAGAAGCTCTGCTCCTCCTGGGAGAATGACTCCAACAATAACTAGACTTTTTTTTCCTTCAAAGACAAGCGATCACTCTGCTCACTTTCTATACAGGATAAAATGCCGTACAGATCAAATGCTTTACAGATCAAATGACATAAGCACTTGTGAGAGCTTTTCAAACCATAAAATCCCACATAAATGTCAGGTGCTGATATTACCATAATAATCCTGGGTGAAAAGAAACAGGAAGAAGGGAGGTAAGGAGGTTCTTCTGACCTCCACCCTGTGCTCCCAGTTGATTCCTGGAATTCAGGGAGAAGCAATATCTTAGTGACCAGGTATCTTTCCTCTTCTTTACCACCCCTTCAAGATTCCTAAGTATGTTGAAACTGGCATACTTTGAATCCTTGAATAATTTGTAAATTTTGAAATAAGAGATTGTCTCTCAGAAACTTCAGTAGTTCACATACTAACTGCATGAATTTTACTATAGCTTCATACAACTTATAATATTATTTACTTAACATTTTTTGCATTGATTTCTTTTTTTTAAATTTTATTATTAGTTTCAAGAATATAGTACATTGGTTAGACATTTATATAGTTTATAAAATGATCCCCCTGATTGCTCTTTCTCTCCTCTGGTTCTCCACCTAGCCATTACATTAACGCTGACTGCATTCCCTATGCCATGCTCCCCATCCCCATGACCATCCATCAAATTACTAATTTGTACTTCTTTAACCTTTCACTCCTTTCTCCCAGCCCTTCATCCTCCTCCCTTCTGACTGTCACCAAATTGTCCTCTATATTTGCAAATCCGTTTTTGATTAGTTTGCTCTTTTTGTTCCTTAGATTCTATTTATAAGTGAAATCATATGGTATTTATCTTTCTCTGACTTATTTCACTCAGCATAATAACCTCTAGGTCCATCCATGTCATTGCAAATGGCAGGATTTCATTTTTTTAATGACTGAGTAATATACCATTGTATATATGAACCATAACTTCTTTATCCAATTGTCCGTTGATGGGCATTTAGGTTGCTTTCATATCTTGGCTATTGTAAATAGTGCTGCCATGAACATAGGGGTGCCTTAACTCCTTTTTTAAAAAGTGCATTTATCTAAAATGAAATTTTATATTCCTGCATAAACGGAAAAAAAAGGGTCATAAATATAAGGTAGATGTATAACATGTACAATAAAAACAAAAAAGTTATAACACTCTCAAAGGACATGGTTGCTTAGTGAATGCAGCCACAGCAGCCAGGCAAAAGCAGCAGAGCAATGATCCAAACGACCCACAGAATCATGAGAAATAATAAAGTGTTGTTCATTTAAACATTGAGTGTGGGGTGATTTCAGAGCCAAACTGAGTCATTCAGTGGCAGCTCTTCTTATATCTTAGTATGCATGCAGATCACTTCAAGATTTTGTTAAAAGGCAGATTCTGATTCCAAAGCTCTGGGTAAGAATTCAGATTCTGCAGTTCTTACCAGGTGAAGGTGATACCCATGCTGTTAGCCTGTGCATCATAGTTTGAATAGCAAAATTTTATAAGAGCATAATCTTTTTCTTTATTTACCTTTTGGGTATTGTATTAGTTTGCTAGGGCTGCCATAACAAAGTACCACAGACTGGGTGGCTTAAACAACAGTAACTTATTTTCTCACAATTCTGGAATCTAGAAGTCTAAGATTAAGATATTGGCTGCGTTGATTTCGTCTGAGGTCTCTCTCCTTGGATTGCAGAAGGTGCCTTCTCCCCCACCCCCCCACCCCCCATCTTATATAATCTTCCCTCTGTGCATGTCTGTGTCCTAATCTCTTCTTACAAGGACACTAGTCATATTGGATGAGGGCCCATCCCAATGACTTTATTTAACGTTAATGACCTCTTTAAAGGCCCTATCTCCAAATACAGTTAAATTCTGAGGTACTGGGATTTAAAGCTTCAATATATGAATATTATGGGGGACATGGTTCAACCATAACAGCTATTTAGAAAAGGTCAGAGAGGAAATCATGGCATCTGAGCCAAGATGACCTGAATTTTGTAGCAGCCAAGAAGGACAAGGCTTATTCTAGGGTACTAGAGGACAGCTTGAGCTTAGCCTGGTCAACTTGGGATGTGCATACATTTTACAAATAGAATTGGGCTGGAAGCGACAGAACCTCAGCTCACATGCCACTGTATTGAGCACTTTGATTTTTTTCACAGTGCTTCATTATTGGCAGATATGCAAAATCCATCCTCTCTCCTACCTCCCCCACAAAATTCAATTCCCAAAGTAAGGAGAACACAGCTTCTGCTCGTTAAGAGAGAGTGCAATTGGCTTGCACAATTGCAGAAAATGTCCCTCTTCATCTGTGGCACTAAACTGATCCTCTGTCCCTAGAGGTATTCCGGATGCAGCCTGCATCCTTTTAGTCAGAGCCTGCAGGTGCTGGAACATTCCCCCAACAGAAATCTACCTAAGCCACAGCGCTATTGTATCCAAGGAAGAAAATAAAAGGCATCTCTTGCTGGCAATAAATAATAATATGCAGTATTGACATAGCACCTTCCTCAAAGGAGCTCAAAGTGCTTTCCAGACATTACCTCACAACATCCCTGTGATCCTAACCTGAGAAGTGGCTCTTGAAAGTACAGCCCTACTCAATCACCATCAGAAATCTAGAAGCCAGCGAATAATATATATTCTTTTAAGGATAAAAGTGAGATTACTTAAATACCACTGAAAGGCTTTTTTTTTTTTTTCCTCAGAGTACTTAGGTAGCACAGGCAATAAGCATCTTGGACTGGACAATTACATACTCCTTGGGCATCACATGTGCCAGTCTGGACGAGAGCAAAAATGAATGTGCTCTATAGGCTGACTCGTACAGCTGTGTACTTTGGAAAACTACCCAATTGACTCTATACTTCCTATTCAGCCTTTCAGGTATTTGAAAGAGATCTTACAGAAATATTGCATTTATAAGAAGCAGCAGCAATGATGAAAATGGAAGGAGTTTTTAGCCTTGAAATCACTGCTGCTTAGCGCCAGTGTGTCTATTCTTTTCCTTACCTCCATGCTCTGGGAAAGACAGAATAATTCTCTCCGAGAGAACAGTGCAAACTCCTCCAGGCTGGTCATGGGAAAGAGCTCCAATGCTAGAGTCTACAAACCCAGGCTCAAATTTTGATTGTTACTTTCAAGCTGTGTGACTTTGGATGAGTATTTTACTCCTCTAAGTCTCCATTTCTCATCTATGAAACAGAAGTAATAATGATCCCTACATCAGAGGGCCGGTAAATGTATTAACTTAAACCACTGTGTAAAGAACTTAATGTCATCTGTGGCATATCTTCATTCTTCGATAAGCATACCATCATCAGACACACTAGCAATCACAGTAATTACTATTTTTCATTTTCTCTATAAAATTATAGAGGACAAGATTGTAAAAGAATCTGGGAGCCCTTGTACTCTAAACTTCATATTTCCATATCCCACAATAAGGAGTATCACTGGGGCCCAGATGAGGTGTAAGATAATTTTGTTTGGTTTTATAACACACCCCAAAAATCTTCTCAGTATTCTCCCACTGGAGTTTTACACAAGCTAACACTTTCTGACATACGGTTTAGAGAAGTAAAAGCAATAAATGCAATTTTAGGCAAAATTTTATTTTAGAATAAAATTATGAAAAAAATAGCTAAACTTTTCATGTTAGTTTAAAATGAGAACCCCTTCTTAGCTACTGATTCTGATCAGTTGAGAACTTCATTCCCATTTACTCTGACAGGCTGAGTTACATAGTTTTCTATTTCAGGGGCATACTTATTCTAAATAATGGTAAGTAGCTTGTGTAATGATACATACATATCTGAGTTAGAAACTATTATTTTCTCTGTCTGGAAAACCCTTGATGGTATTTACATTCTAAATTAAACTGAACACTGTATATTGATTTTAATATGTTAAGATGAAATTCAATTTCATGACAACTACTAACATCACAGAGCATGTAGGATCAATGTGTTCGTTGATTTCCTGCTTACAACCAATATCTCCCCAAGGGCTTGATACAAGATTTACAGAATATTGTTTCTGAAGATGTGTGCATAAATATGCTATCAAATAAGTTACAATGCATTGCACATTAGGCAGTGAATGATTTGTTTGCTGCATTCTAATCAGTTTGGCATAAGTGCTGACACATCCTTTGGAGAGTTCATTGTAGTCGGTCCACCTAGTGGAGCTCAATTCCTTTCTCTAGCAGCAGAGCTGGCAGGAGAGGTCTCCCTGTGACTGCTCTTAGGATTCACCCTGCCCAAAAAGGAGGAAGTGTATTTCAGCTAAGATACAGTATGGGTGTGTAGGATGGGACTGCTGAGATGGCAGCAGGCCCAATGGCCAATTAGGTACCAGTAAGTATATGTGTGTGTGCGTTGACCTAGCTCTATAAAGCCTTCCTTTGACAGCCAGAGAGGCACTCTAATGCAGTGGATATGAACATGGGCTTGGACTTGACCAGTACTGGGGGCAAGTCCACATTATAATATTTACCAGCTGGGTGACCTTGGGCAAATTACTTAATCTGTGACTCTGGAAATAATAATAATAAGTACCTCATAGGATCATGGAGATTTAGTGAGACAATATATATAAAGCCCTCCCCACAATACTTGGTATTTAGGAAGAGTATTTATTATTGTTATTATTATTATTATTACATAAAACTCAATTGCAGTAATTTGAACAACAGCATTTTTATTGAATTCTCATTATGAGCAGACTCTGTATAGACACTTTGGTTAATGCAAAGATTAATACAACATGGTCCTTATCTTTGTAAGGCTCATATTCTAATTAGGTAGATACATACATAACTAAATTGATTGTAGAATGTGGTGAAGTGCCAAACGAGAAATACAATAAAGAGCTATGGAGTTCACAAGGTACATATGTTACTTCCTGCTGGGAAAATCAGGGAAGCCCTCTTGAAATGGATGCCATTCTGTTTGGAGTCTTGAAGAGTAAATGGAATTCTAATACGCAGAAAGTTAAATATGCAGAGGAATAATGATATGGAAGCAAGAATACGAGACAGAGATGTCTAGCCCTTTTGATTGGCTAGAGGTGTACATGGCAATCTAATGGAAAAGAACTTTGGAAATAGGTTGGAGAAAGACAATAGAGAAAAATGAAGGCCAAGCTCAAGTGTTTGGTCTTTATTTGGTGCAAAATGGGGAGTCTTTGAAATTTGCTCTATGGAGGAAAAAGCTGATTTGAGTTCTGCAGCAGGAAAAGTACTCTGGCAGCTAATATTCAGTCAGCGCATGACTGGCACTGTTTGAAGTGTTTTACGTGCATCAACCCATTTAGTCTCAATAAAATTCTATCAGGTGAGTACTATTATTGTCACCATTTTACAGGTGAGTATTCCAAGACATAGAGAAATTAAATCGACTGCCCAAGATTACAAAGTCAGGAATCGATAGAGGCAGAATTTGAATCCAAGTAGTCTAGCTGCAGTGTCCATGTCCTTGACCACTAACCCCACAGTCTGCTGCTGCAGAAGAATGTAAAAATAGAGTAAAGGGGACCAATGAGGAGGCCATCGTCAAAAGGCAGCTGAGACAGAATAAGAGCTTGAAGTAATATAGTTAAAACAGAATCAAGGTACAGCAAGACAACTATGAGGATTGGCAAGGGTAGAATGGATAGGATTTAAGAATGAGTTTCATTTCATGTAGTGAGAAAATTAAAAGAAGATTCAAATGTAGCCAACTTTGCCTCTGAAGGAAGATGATCAGGGCATTCTTGGGCTATGGAAACAAAGTACAAAGTGATACCAAAGCATGATCTTGGAGTATGGTAGACCTTTGGGTGACCTTGTATAATATTTGTTTATCTGTCTATGAAAGTAAAAATTCATAAGGTTATTTAGGTTTAAATGAGATATCTAAGGTTTATAGAAGTGCCTGAAACATAGGAGGCATTCAATAAACATTAATTTCCTTTCCTGCTGAAAAGATCAGTCAGTGTGGATGAGAGCCAGACAGAGGATGGAGAAGGAAGATACTGTCACAGAGTGTTAACCTCTCTTCTTCTGGCCAGAGTTGCTTTGGCTTTAGAAATTCCACAGGGACTTGCAGAGGAAGGCAAGAGATGAGAAGCAGACACTCCTCACCTCAGAGGTTGGAGTTGGCCTCAGGCAATCCTTGATTTACATCTGTATAGGAAGGGTGGGTAGAGTGGGAGAGAAAAAGAAAGATGGTAAAGATAAAGAGAAGCTCCTGTGGTTCTAGGATGGGCTGACATTATAATATTAGGACTCAAGGCAAAGGCAAATTAAATAAGAGGGTGGTGCCTATGTGCAAACTTCCTGGAACATGTCTTTGTCCACACATTACAATCGTGACCTTGTAGTTCATCTGAAATATAAACTTAAAATTTAGAAAAGTGCCAACCGATTTTAAAACCATTTGAAAGATGCTCTGGAGCCTCATGCCATAAGGGAGTTCTTCCTTAATAGATTTTTGTGGTGAATTTGTAAAAGAATCATACCTGCAACCTAATCCATGGACCGCTGAATTGGTTAATCTATGGAGAAGAAAGAATCGGGGAAATACTTGCTTAAAAATAAAAGAGATGATGAACTTTCTGAAAAAGGCAAAAAAGGAAAGTCCTTTAGAGAGCTAGCTGGATAAAGCTTATGGGGAGTCCTCTACCTAACTAAATAAAAGGCTCTGACCCCAGAACACCTCAGGAAGACAGCTCAGAAATGTCAAGCAAGGGAGCAAGGCTTATTGAGTTATCCGAATGCCCCAGAGAGATGAAACAGAATTTTTTTAATGCCTAAAACAGTGGGCATGAGCTGCCCTCAGATTATAAAGCAGCAGAAATGTCGTGCAGAAACTCTCCCAAACTCTTAACTGACGGAACCCTTCATGTCCACCTCAGAGACTCCCCATAAGTGTCCCACATCACATCTCATTCTAGGACCCACACTTTGTTCTTCATGGTTTCTTCCTGGCCATCAGGGATGACCTAAGTGTGCTTTATCCTTACACCTGAAACTCTTGTGATTCGAACCAGCCTCCACAGACCTCAGGGCTGAGTGCTCCAGTTGATGACAGGCTCACCATCATGGCAAGGGAGTCGAGATAATTCTACAAGGGTAGTCCTCAAAGTATGGTTTGTGGGGAGATCCTTGTAATACAGCTACAAAATCAACTGTCTTTTGATAAATAAATATGATGCTATTCTCAATACTCTTTAAAACTTTCCATGAGGAAATAAAAATAAGGCCCTGAGACATTCTCCTGAGATCCACAAGGACTCCCTTTTCCAATTATGTATCTGTGTAAAGCTGAATTTTCTTTATATGCTTCAATCAACAGGATTTATTGCAACACATTGAACACAGAAACAAATATGAAAATGCAACTATCATTTATAAAGCCATACAAAAGGGTTTGCAAAAATGCAAAACAATGCTTACTCTTCAAACTTTTGTTTTGAAAAATATAGTAATTCCCCCCCAAAATGTTATTTGTTAACATGTTCATTATGTTATTTTTAAAGAATTGAAATATTTAAAAATTTCTCAGTTTTAATTACTAACATGGTTAATATTAATAGATATAACCCATCCAAAAAGAAAAAGAAAAAGAAAAAGAAAAAAAAGCTCTTTGGGGTCCTAAATATTTTTGAGAATGTAAAGGAATCCTTAAAAAGTTTGAGATCTGCTATTCTAGAAGGATGTTGCCTGTTTCGTTTTCCACATTGACTGAGATTTCATCTTAGCCAAGAGGATAAGATTCTTCACACACATATTTTATAGAAAACTGCCATCAGGATTGTGGGGAGATCCCACACAATAAATATGATGCTATTCTCCATACTCTTTAAAATTTTCATGAGGAAAGAAAAATAAAACCATAATTCTCAAAAACTGCCATAAATAGCTTTTAACCACCACTGGAATTGCTTTCAGATACCTGGCTAACCATATGCTCTAGCCCTATCTCATCAAGCTTATTTCAGGTAAGTAGCTAAGGTAACATTTTAACGCTTCATGAGCAATGATACAAGGCACCTACTCTTGAAAAGCTTCATCACAGATTTCCTGATGCAGAATCCTCTGGTGTGAATTTAGGAAACCTGCATTTTTAATAAGGGCCCCAAGTGATATGATGTGCAGCCAGGTTTGGGAGCTAATTTAGAGTATTTTGCCTGAGCCACAGCTCTTCATTTTACCTACTCTAATTCAAGGAAGTAGTTTTCATGAAAGTTTCATGACTCAGATACACTCTTACTTCTAGTTTTCCATTCTCACTTTCTCTCTTAAGCCTCTGAAATATTTTAATATATTAGAGGCAGTTGTTTTGCTCCAGTTTCTACTAATTTTCTTTTTTTCTAATATTTTTTTCTGTTTTATCTATATATTTAAGAAAAAAATATGTTGATTTTCCAGGGTATTTCTAGATTTGTCAATTTCCTTTAAATTTGGGGTTTGTGCATTTCAAGGCTCCTTTAAGTATATACGTATTCTTTATTTTTATATAGTTTTGCTTCTATTAGAATCTTCAATTTATTAGGATGAAATAATTGTCCTATTGAAAGCTCTTGCTTTAAATTTTACTTTGATATTAGTATATGCAGCAGCTTTTTTTAATACTGTATGCTATACTCTAAACCTCCGTGACTGTTTTGTAACTACTAAATTATACTTCTTCATACCTTGACCTTTTCACCCAGGTCCCCAATCCCCTCCTCTCTGGCAATCACCATTTTCCTCTGTATCTGTGAGTCTGTTTTCCTTAGTTTGTTCATTTCTTTTGTTCCTTAGATTCTGCATATAAGTCAAATCATATGGTATTTATCTTTCTCTGTCTGATTTATTTTACTTAGCATAATACCCTCTAGGTCCATCCATGTCATTGCAAATGGTAAGATTTCTTTTTTTTTAATAGCTGAGTAATATTCTTTTGTATATATGTACCACTTCTTCTTTATCCAGTCATCTACTAATGGGCACTTAGGTTGCTTCCATGTCTTGGCTATGGTCAACACAGGGGTGCATAGATCTTTACGAACTGGTGTTTTGGTTTTCTTTGGATAAATACCGAGAAGTGCAATTGCTGAGTCAAAAGGTAGTTGTATTTTTAATTTTTTTGAGGAACCTCCAAACTGTTTTCCATAGTGGCTGCATCACCCACCAACACTGTGTGAGGGTTCCTTTTTCTCCACATCTTCATCAACGTTTGTTGTTTTTTGGTTTATTAGATGATAGCCATCTAACAGGTGTGAGGCGCTATCTCATCGTGGTTTTAATTTGCATTTCTCTGATGATTAGTGACCTTGAACATATTTTCATATGTTTATTGGTCATCTGTATGTATCTCTTTGGAGAAATATCTATTCAGGTCTTCTGCCCATTTTTATATTGGATTGTTTGTTTTTTGTTGTTGTTGTTGAGTCGTATGAGTTCTTTATAAATTTTAGATATTAATCCATGTTAGATGTACTGTAGGCAAATATCTTCTCCCATTCAGTAGGTCGTCTTTCCATTTTGATGGTTTCCTTTGCTATGCAAAAATGTTTTAGTTTGATGACGTCCCATTTGTTTATTTTTTCTTTTGTTTCCCTTGTCCAAAAAAGATAAAAAGTACTAATTGCAAAATCAGAGAGCTTATTGCTTATGTTTTCCTCTAGGAGTTTTATAGTTTCGAGTCTTATATGTAAGTCTTTAATCCATTTCGAGTTTATTCTTGTATATGGTACAAGAAGGTGGCCCAGTTTCATTTTTTTTTTTGCACATATCTGTCCAGTTTTCCCAGCACCATTTGTTGACAAGACTGTCTTTATCCTATTATGTATTTTTGCCTCCTTTGACATAGATTAAATGACCATATATGCATGGATTTATTTCTGGGTGCTCTATTCTGTTCCATTGATCTATGTGTCTGTTTTCATTCCAGTACCATACTGTTTTGATTGCTATAGCTTTATAGTGTAGTTTGATATCAGATAGTGTGATACTTCCAACTTTGTTCTTTTTTCTCCAGTTTTTACTAATTTTCCATTGGATTCCATGTCTTCCAGTGAAAGACCTTTGCATTTTATTTCTAAAGGAGTCAGACTACTTTTCCACAAAAATAAACAAAAATCAACATATGTAAAACACGGTTAAGTGGATAAATGACAAAATATGATCAACAATAGGATGATTGAGGTCATGCTCATCAGGCCTTGGTCACTACAAATAAAGGGAAAGGAAGTAGATTAAGTTGCAGCTCTATCAGCGCTAGAAGCAATAACAAGCGTGATGGGAAGAGCTGGGTCAATGAATATTTGCTTTTAAGTTCTTCCCAGAGAGCATCCCTGGTAGCTTTGTCCTGGGATCTTCCATTCAGGTTTTAAAGTGACCAGTTCCTGTTGGGGGCGATGAGGGAAAGGACTCATGTTAGACCTAGGATGTGGATTGTTGCAAGAATAAACTCTGGCTCTCTTGAGACCTGAGACTTGCAAGTGACATGAGATTGGATACCATATTGAGGGATTTTTTTTCTTTTTTTTCATTTTTGTTTTTGTTTTTCTTAGCACACACATCATTATGGGAGAAACAGAGGTGAGCAAAGCAGGGCAAGCATCCATAAATATGCCAGGTGGACAAATTGTCTTCAAAATCCTGGGTACGATGGAAGTAATAAAGGCCTTTGATTTGTTTTAAATTATTTATACTTCGCTCATTTTTTAAGTAGGCATCTAATTTATAATTGAGACAGAGACTCGAGAAGGAGACTATCCATTCCTCTCTCCCTGTCAATGTGGGGGTGCTTCCTGCCCCGCAGACATTCTGTCTAAGTCAGCTCTACCAGGAGCCTAATGTACTCACCGGTCGTGTTTGACCGTGCACAGCCACGAGAGCAACAACAGTATTAATAGCACAAATGCACAGAATCCCGGTGACAAGTTTTCACCACTGACTCTAGAAGACACCTCACATTCCTACTGACTTGCTCTGGGAAAGTTATTTCCTGACACCCTTTCTCATGTCTCCTCTGACTCCTCATTATGCTTTTGCTAGTAGAGCTTTTGGCTATTGTTGATGGAGAAGTAGGGATGGCATTGTTTCTAAGTGCTCCTGGAGAGTGCTGACTTGGCAACCCTCAAGACAGAGGGTTTTATATATCCCCAGAAGAGGCAGAACCTAAGCAATGGCAGCAAGAATATTCCATATTGGCTTGCCAACAGATTTCAAACTTGCTTTGTAAAGCTTAATTGTGGACTTTCAGTCTGAGGACCTGGAGAGGTGATATTGAATTGGAAGGTGTGGTGATACAGCCAGCCGAGTCCATATTAATTTCTCAAGAACCAAAGAACACCCAGCAGTGATTCTCGTGACTGCATAATGCCTCACTTAACTATTCCTAGAAACTCTACTGACTGCTCTCACTCATTTGATTTTTGAAAATACCATCAGATTGGACATGTTAATTCCTTAAATTGGAGCTAAAATGTATGTGTATACATTGTGGAGATGCCTTTAGTAATAAACCAAAAAATAATTTATAGAAAAACTCTCTAAGGACTAGCCCTCCTTCCTTTTCACCTTCCACATCCTCGAGGGAGAGTGGAGGAGAGCTATCAAAGTCTATTCGAAATTTCCTTACCAAAAAATCTTTGGTAAATAAATCTTTGGTAAATAAAGAAGTGAACATGATAAAATTGTATCTAACCATGTTGAATTCCCTTGGAAACTGCCTTTTGAAAAATTCTGATTCTTCAGTGTTATTCCGATCTCTCTACAACTTAAAACAAGCTTCCTGCTAGGAATAATAGTATTAAATTAAAAGTGTAAACAATTATTAGAAAAATATAGGCTTAGAAACCATTAAATTTGTTCCTTAAGCAGGTTTATTACTTTTCTGCATACTTGCATAAAAATTTGTCTTCTACCAATTTGACATAAAATAGCCAGGATCAGATTTATTCATTTTATCAATACAATTATTTTGCACTGTCAGGTATTCAGAATATTACCTGGGTAGTAGCTATAGTTCCTCAAAAAGCCAGCTCTCCCCACCTCCCTCCCACCAACTCACCAATGTTGAGCAATTATTTTGTTTGTCGAAGAATAAACTTAGTCTTATATCAAAGGCTGTGCCGCATCTAGAGTGATTTAGAATTCAAATGTGGCTAATTTATAAAACAACCACATATCACCTTTCACAGCAGGAATCAGGTACTTAAAACAAACTCCACTAAAAACACAGTTTCTGTTCTTGGGCTTCTGCTTTCAGAGAAATTTCTAATACTAAAGAACAGTTCCTTTTTCCAGCCTTCACAGGAACACAGTTTCATATTTTCATTTCATGTCTGACTATCCCAGATCTGTCCAGAACACAGGCCTGTATTTTTGTTGGTTGAGAGGGCTCCCAGCAACTGACAGGGGGTACAGTTTATGACCACTCCAGGCTTTTCACCCTGTCAATCTACAAGGATAGCAAACCAAGCCCAGGAGACATCGATTGGAAAGCAAGAGTGGGAGAAGGAAGTTGTCACAATATAATCTGGTTTAGAGGGTTTGTCCGTGTCTCATGAGTCAAAGATAAGTTTTGCAATTGGTTATAAATAAAATGGAAGGTGCAAAAAGAAAGAGGAAAATGGGAGTTTTCCTAAATAATTTTATTTTCACAGAGTCACAGCCAGAGGAACTGGTGGAAAAGAGGAAGATAGGGAAGGGAACCAGGCGGAGTGGAAGAGATGGATGGAGGATCAGAGGACATGGATGTGTGATTTAGCCATGTCACTCATGGAGCTCTGAGGCTTTGAGTCAGTCATATTTTCCATCTCTGCGGTGCTTGCCTAGAGTAACCAGCCCAGCCGCAAAGAGTTCATAAGGCTCAAAAAAGGAAATCTGTGAAAGTGTTTAGTATTCTAAAAAACAAACAAACAAACAAAAACAAAAAACAACAACACACATTGAATTATCACCACAATCATCCTTTTTATCTTCCTTTTCTTATAATTTATCTATTTTTCTTCATTCTTTCTTCTCAATTAGAATTCCCCCAGTCCCCTCTTATACTGTTTCTCTCCTCAGTTGGCATCTGAGTTACACCTTTCTCACTGAATTCATCACCCATGTGGTGCCAGAAACATGACTTCCTGTGTTTGAAACAGTTCAGACAAACAATTCCATTTCATTGAACTTGCTCAGGAAAAATTACTGTGTTCACAATCTCTCCTACAGAAAAGTTAGGAACCTATCATTTCCTTAAGGAAGAAGAAACAAGAAAAGAAGGAAGAGGACAGAGACTAGATGAAAGACAAGGGCATAGAAGCAGAAACTAATGTTTACAGGACTGTGCCTTGAACGTCCATGTTATTTGGATAAATGGGGTGATTGGTCATGAAGAATAAGCCATGCGAATGAACTTGAGTACAGACTAAGCTGTCATTCTCAGAAAACACAAGAACCAGGATAGCGTGAGCAATCTTGGTGAAGAATACACAGTCTTCTGCAGAGGCTGATATTGGAATTATTCTGTTCCAACCATCTTGTCTCATCTATCACTATGTTCAAGAAAAAAATCCCTCCAAAGATGGAGTAGGGTCAAGTTTAGGACATAGTCTCAATCCCTGACCAAGAGGCAGGAACGGGAGGTAGGGGACAAAGATACTATGAGTGACATTTCCACTGGGACCACAGAAAATGAATAAAGGTAGATAGCTCCATAAAGGAAGATAAGGTGCTGTTATCAAGAGAGAGGAAGAAGAGAGAGAGGAAGAGAGAATATGAAGGAACAGAGGCTGGGCTGCCAAAAAACACGAATTTCCACTTTGCCATGAAAAGACTTTCACCTCTAAACTCAGTTTAGTGGCCTGTTTTCTTAGGAAAATAAACCAATTTACCTATTTTCAATGAGCTCTAATTATTATCTAACATATCTAAAATGCAGTAGACTCATCTACCTTGTTCTGGCTTATGCCTAAAATTGCATAAGCTTTTTGACAGCCACTTCACATTATTTGTTCAGATGAATGCAAAGTCAGTTGAAGCCCCTACATTTTTTTCACATGAATTGTATTTAAGCCAAGTCTTACTAGCATTCTTAAACAACTGATCGGTGCATAACTAATCGTTTACTTAAATGTAGAATTTTACTTTTATCCTTAATAAGTTACACCACTAGTTTCAGTCCACGAAGACCTTTTCAAAATCTTAATCCTATCACCTAGTAATTTTCCATCTCTCCAAATATAGAACCATCATATGCAGGTTTATAAGCTTCTGTATAGAGCAATGGTTTAGAGAGGGCTGCAGAGGCAGGCAGACAGCTTTGATTTGTATCCACAATTCATTCACTTACTAGCTGTGAAAACTTGGGCGACTTTCTTAATTCTTTTGTATATAAGTTTTCTCATCTGTAAATTAGGGATAATATTACCTGCCTTGTAGAGTCTTTGAAGAAGATTCAATGAGTTAATTCATGTAAAAAGCTAAGCACATAATTCATGCTCAATAATTCTTAGTTAATATAATATTGTCTATGTACATCTAAGTCAGCGATAAAAATGTATAGATTTGTATAGAATCCTGGCAGAGCCTTCCTTCAATAGAGAATATTCTGTGCATATCACTGAAAATTATTGACACATCAGCCTGTGCTTCGTCAACTCAAATCCAAAAACAGTATTAACATTTAGCCACATTTCTGCATGCCCTTTTAATAGGATGCTTGTCTGTGTTCCTGCTTCCATTGTAACCAGGGGAGTCTCTCCAATGGCTGCTTATTGACACAGTTAGACGTCTCTGCATCCAGTCCTTGCCCTTCAACTCTTAGCTGAATGGTTATAGGCCAGTTGCTTAACCTCTCTGGACCCTATGTGCTTCATCTGAAAAAATAAAATAATATAAAATAGTTGGATCAAATTCGATTTTCTATAAAGTCCAGGTTACTTTTTAAATTCTTCACAAAACTCCACACCTAAATCTAGTCTATAATACTCTTAAATCCCCATGACTGTGTGTCCCTGAGCAGTAATTCTCTGTCTAGTTTTCTGTGGGGTTTTGCCATCATCCGTGTGGGCCACTGAGATTCATCTGGCCATTGTGACTGAGTGATTTTCAGTGAGGAATTTGTACTATCCCCACAGCACTTAGAGCAATGGTGTTAGGGTACCTGGGATGTTTGTGAATACCTGAAATGGGAATCGGATTCCTAAACCCAGCCCCAGATTTGCTGAAACTGTATTTCTGGGGACTGGGCCTAGAATGTGGTAATTTGGTAAACTCCAGATGATTCTTACACATACAAAGTCTGAGAACCACTGGCTGACACGGGGGCACACATCCCTCACAAATGCTTGTGGGGTGAGCTCATCCTCTGCATACAAAGAGAAAGCCTGCCAGATATGTTGTTAGAAAATAAACATGGTCACTTTACTTTGTGTCTGCTTGCTCAAAGCCACACAAAGTAGGTAATACATAAATATCCATTCACTCTGCAGACGATGCATCTGTGATATCTTCAGGAGAGGCACTCAAACCGCAGGATCTACTCTTAGAAATTAGCCTTGGAAAACACTTTCCAAAATAGTCAGAGACGAAGTTCCCCATCAGGGATTTCCTAAGTCACTTCTGCTTTAGAAAATAGATTATCCTTTTCCCTCTGGCTCCTGATGGTACATTAGAGACCCTGCAACTAAAGTGAAACCATTCTTCCAAAACCTCAGCCAAAGCACTCTAGAGGCACCACACAACAGTGGGTCACCAACATGCTATACATGAAAGCAAGCACCCCAGGGAAAGATGAAGGCGGTGAGGGAGAGGCCCCTCCCCAAGAAGAGCTGGTAGTCCAGCGAAAAGCATGGGGCCAGTCCACCACAGCCTAGTCAAAAGCTACGAGTTCTAAATCTCATATCATTCATCCAAGCCTTCATTTCCCTTATTTTGATAATCTGTCTCCTCATTTTATAATCAACACTCGAATATAAGAAGACATGCTAAGTATACTAATTAATTACTTTCCAGTGCTACGAATGCTAAGTGCTACTGTACTTTTGAGCTTCTTCTGGAGAGAGGTGTCATATTTTCAGAGCTGTCAAAAGGACATTTCTATGCACATTAGATTGCATTTAAAAAATTAGCTTAGTAAAATTTCGTGAGCCTCTCCAAGGGGTAAGAGAGGAAAAAATGTTTATTATTAGTTTCTTCTTAATTCAGTCTTGTCCCTAAGGTTAATAAATCTGGGCGGAGAACAATGAAACTCAGGTCAGGTCCTTTAATTATTTTTTTTAATCATGCTAGTTAATCTTTACCATCACCCTCAAGTTCTTATTTGCCTTTTCTCAAGGCAAACTGTTCTCTACTCAAATTCCATTGCTTTGCTAGCATGAAGTCACGCCACTGAACAAAAAAAAAGGGGACGGGGGATGGATTTTCCCAAAGATATTTGCATAATGAACTGACTTTATATTGTTGATTGGTGTAAAAAATAGAAATAATTGGTGAGATTGCCTAATCTTAATTAGGAAAATATTAGTTTAGTTTTTAGGAAAATATTTTGTTGCTTTCAGGTAGATATAATAGCTATATTTAATGTGCTTTAATGAACAGATGTTAGACTTTCATCATGTCTTGTTCTCTTCTAAAAGTTGTTTGTATTTTTAAGAGACTTTTAAATGGTACTCTCTGATCCTGTTTATACTATCAATTTTCTCATTAAACAATTCATTGAAAATACAAAGACAAATTTAACATCATGTATAATTAACATAAGTTACAAATAATTGGAGAAAATTTTGGGAATTTCTAAGAGACCTATCATCTGTCTGTGAGGATACATATCACAACAAATTATTAGGTAAAATGTGTCAAAAGATTTAGATTTAGAGTCTTAAAAAGCTCAGAGATGGAAAGAAATTTAGATATTCACTGAATTGATTATGTTTCTTCACAAATGAGAAAAGGAAAGCTCAGAGAGGTGAATCTAAATATCCAAAGTATAATAAGTAGGTTCCAAGTGACAAAGTCTCAACTGGAACTACGGAGATGTACAGCCTAGCATAAAAAGGAATTCCAAGAGTGACCGCTCCAGGGATTTGAAGGTGTATCAACCAGATCTACTTCTCTCTGGGCATCTCTCAGGTCTGCCTTCCTCTGGGTTGCCATTATGTGACAAAGAAAGAGATCAGCAGCTGCCAGTTTAGATTAGCCTTTCAATTCATAATCCCAGTGAAAAGCAAGTGCCTCTTTCCTGATAGTTCCAGAAAAATCCCACTGAAACCTCAAACTGGTCTGGCTTGGTCATATATTCATCTCTGAGTCAATCATTGGGTCCAGGAAGGTTAAGATATTATCTCTTGTGCCATAGGTTAAGAGCTCAGCCATGGTAGAGGCGGGGATGGGGAACAATTCCACGCCCCCCAAAAAAGGTGCTGTCCAGGCCAAAAGTAGCAAACAGTGACAGTCCACAGTCACACAGTTAACTACTGACGAAGTTAATAGTAAGGTCAGAGTTTCTAACTTCTGGTGTTTCCGTTCGTAAAGTTTTTGTTTTGCTTTGTTTTGTTTTGCTTTGCTTTAATTTTAGAGCTCATTTGGTTCTTGTTTCTTTTGGCATAATTTAGGGATTGGAAAAGAAGTAAATCTTAATATCATCTTGTGTTTGGCAGTATTTCTTATTCTTATTTTCAAAGAGTCAACCTGACTCTCTCTCTGAGCCTTGTAGAAATATATGCTCTTTTGTAGATGGAATGCCTTATGGGATAGATGTTCAAAAGAAAATTCTTAATGTCTGTTTTTCTAGTTTCCAACATATGGTCCAACATGTGGCCAAAGAAATGCTGAGGGTGTCTGGTTCCCTGACTCTGGCCTGCTGCCTAAAGTGGAGGAAAACACTGATATTTGTCCCAAGTGACCCAAACCTTTAGAACCTTTTAACTCTTCTTCCAAGAGTCTCTTACAAAAGAGTGCATATTTACCCTAAATGGAGCCTGTTTGAAAAGGGCCACCTCTGAGATCTGGCTGGTTTTCCCTGAGGCTGGCACATGGACTATTCACTAAAAGTAAAAGGGAGTAAGTGCACTCCATCAGCCTGCTTCCCTTTTCTATCAAATGTAAGTGGTGTTATAATATTGATATGATCAAGACTAATGAGCCATTAATTCTAATTCAAAAAAAATGAGGTAACTGAACATGATCTTTTACGGTGCATTGATCTGATATGCCAGATGAAGGCAAGGTTACATTTCCTCTTGGAAATATGCCTGCTCTTCACAAGCAATTTTAAAATGCTCCCCATATGGACGTGCTCTTCTGCATGCCAAAAATAAATCTAATAGAAGGAGACAAATATAATGTCTGAGGAGAAAATATGCTCACCTTTTAGCATTTCTTCATCCTTCTCCTCCTTCCTCCAAGGGTCAAGTCTGGTGGCAAGTCACTTCATGAGTCACCAAAATATGTTTGGGGGAAGTACTGATTTCTTAATAAATACGAGTACATTCAAAGGTCGGAAAATGTGTACCTCTTTCCCCCTCACATATACAAATAGCGAACGTCGAGAGAATTGAGTTTTAATTAGTGACCAGTAGTACCATTTGGAAGCTAATTTCACACGCATGTCATTTAGCGTGGAGCTGACAATACAGATATTTTATTCTGCCATGTTTAAGAGTCGATTTAGTTTGCCAACTTGAGGCTGTAAAAAGATTTGGGGTGCATTTTCCTCTTTTGAAGAAACTAATGGTTAATCAAAAACAATCCTCTTTTTAAGGACAGAAAAAACAAAATATTGTGTATAAATTGGAGATATTGGTTCTAGTAACTAAGGCAAGTAGAATGCTGAATGTTAGTCCCATTTAAAAATTATTTTAAATGACAGTCACATCCTCACCTCCAAGATACTTTGATCAAACTGCCTTGTACATACTTGAATAGCAACTTGAACATGTACACATTATGAGGTGAACTGTGTCAGCCAAAGATTCAAATGTTGAAGTCCTAACCTCCAGTACTTCAAAATATGACTGTAGTTGGAGATAGTGTTTTGGTAACTGAGTTAAAATGAGATCATTAGGGTGAGACTTAACTCAATTTGACTGGTGTTTTTATAAGACGAGGAGATTAGGACACAGACAAGCACAGAAGGAAGGCCCTGTGATGACACACAGGTGGCCATCTGCAAGCCAAGGAGAGAGACCTCAGAAGAAACCAACCCTGCAGACAGCTTGATCTTGGACTTGTAGACTTCGGAATTGTGAAAAAGTTCTGTTGTTAAGCCACCTAGTCTGTGGTTCTTATAGCAGCCCAGGCAAACCAGTACACCAGCAGAACTTTAATATAGCCCCAAATCTTTAGAATGTGGGTAAAACATTTTAAAGGAACAACAACAACAAAAAAAAAAATGAATTATGTCAATAATACAATGATTAGAATTATCCCTAAGAGTGGAAGAATTTAGTCTTCAAACGTTAACAGTACTTTTAAGAGCAAAAACTAATTTAAAATATCCAACAGAAATAAATCACCCATGAACATTTGAAAGCAAATTTTAGAAAACCAAAGCATATCAGCAATATGGTTATCTACAAGATATTAATGTTGGGGAGATACAATTAAAAACAAAATTTCCTAACCCAGAAATTCTCTCCACAAAGTTAGAGAAAGAAAATACTTCCATTATTGAATAAGCATAAAATCAAATCTGCTAAGAAATTGCAAAGACAAAAGAAATCTCACCATTTTACACAGTCACACAGATACAACCCATAACATATGTTTGCAAGATAAACAATAACTAACTCTCAAATCAGAGGACTTGATAGCACCATTTGTCATATACAAACAATACTAACTTTACCTGGTAAGTGGGGTGACTATCTGTGTTAGCTCATTGGCTTTATCTAAAGGAAAAACGAATTTCTCATATCTTTATGGCAGGAAGTAATTTTTTAAGTTTTAGGATTGTACCCACTGGAAGTTAACTTCCTACCCTCGCTTCCCCCACAGAAACTGAAATATTGGGGCACTATTCCCTCTTGACGTTTACATTTCCATGAGATAGCTCTCAGATCCTTGAGAAAGGCATTCCCAGGACAAAAAGCTGACAAAAAAACAATTTAGTCTTCAAATGGACTTACATACCTTTCAAAATGAGGAGAAAGCACCTACAATAACAAGTTTTCTAAAGAAAAAAAAGGGCGGAGGGAGAGAAATCTTTTCCCGCATCTTTCAGCAGGCAGAATTAAGCCTTCTATTTTTAATTTGTATTTGTCCTTACACTATCATTTGAGAGTTAAATTTGTGTTTTCACTGATGCCTAAAAAGCACAATTTTTAGGGCATAAAATATTCAAACACTTATTTTTAAAATTCCCCATAGATGTGGCTACCATCTTCCAAGCCTGAACAAAACTTGGATTTAGAGACTCCATTATTGAAAGGACAAAGAATTCACCATCAAAGCAAGAGAAGACATGTTACGGCAAAATCATCTTCACCCCTAAATTCTGCTAATTCAAAATGTTACATGGACAACATAGCAGAAGAGACACTCTGGTTCCATTAAATATTGTATGTATGTCGTATTCTATTTAGGGGATTCCTCAAAATTCATAGATGGGTCTCAATCACTTAAGAACATTTTTAAAAATCCTGATGTTAACTAACTATTCACACAGTTTCAGGAGTTAGTGAATATTGTCAACTGATAGTAGAGCCAGAGACTGTTTTTTAAAAAATGGATGAAATCCAAACAAATCAGCCTGGAGGAAAGGAGGGGCTCACAAGACAGAAAATCTAGCAGTCTGCCTCCGTACATTCTGGAAAGCAAGCTCCATGAAGACCCACTCCTCATCTGTCCTACATCCCTTCCCCAAGACCCAATACTCTCTTGGAAATCTCATTCAGTCTTTAAATGCCACCCCTGCTGTCATGCCCCAATGTATATCTCTAGGGCAGACCTCTTCCCAAACTCCAGACTTCTGTATCTAGTGGTTTACCTGACACTTCCACTGGCACATCCCATTCCTCACATGCCCAAAAGTGAACTCCTGATCTTCCCCTCAAAACTACTCTATTTGCAGCCTTTCCCATCTCAAGTAATGGCAACCCTCAATCTTCTAATTGTTCAGGCCAGAAACTTTGGGATCCTTTTTGACTTCTATCTTTCTCCCACATCAAGGTATCATTTGATCGTATCAGACTCTGACCACTTCTATCACAGTTACCACATCATCCAAGTCACCTCTCTCTTTTGGGTTATTCAGTAATTTCCTAAATGGTCCTCCTTGTTGCAACTTTTAATCCTCTACAGTCTATTTTCAACACAGGAGACAGAGTGATCCCCTCAAAGCATTACTACTTTCAAAAGAAAACATTCTTCTACTCAAATCCCTATTCTTTATTTCCCGCAGAGTAAGAGCCAAATTTCTCATAGGGCCTCATAAATGAGACCCTTTCCTTTTATTCTACTACTTTCTCTCTCACTTACTCTGGTCCAGCCACACTGGCCTTTTGTTATGTACACAGTAAATTCATGGGTATCAGCCTCGCTACACAGCTTGCCGGAGAGTCTGTGCAGCTCCCACCAGGAGACCAGAAGCAAGTCACTGACCTACTTTCTCCAGGTTTCCCACTGGAGAAATTCAAATTAAAGCACACCTGGCTGTGTTTTGTGTATGTTTGGATAAATTACACACCCTAAATAGTTTTAACAATTTGATTAATAAAGAATTTAAGGGAAATCTAGCTTTGCTATTATTTTTAACATGTTCCTGTTACTTCCTTGAAGACACTACATGCTCATGGTACCAATATACCAATATGTTTGACTGGACTCTGAAAGTAGCCTGATATCTATGGACAATACACTGCTCTTAAGGTAGCTGACATTTTTTGCCACAACGTCTTTACCAAGCTCTGTGAAGAGCAGTCCCTCTCCTTGAAAAAGAGTCTAATAAATGAAACTTAAATAGGAATGACAGTAATGCAGAAATAATTCCCAAATCAAAAACGTAAAGATGGTTCCACAAGTTCTAATTAATATATTTGGAGAACCAGAGAGCTAAAATAAAGGAGATCATCTCAATTATACTGAGGTGTGGTAGTCAGAATCAGAGAGATTTATCAGGGAAGCACACAATAAATCCTTAATAGCATTGGAAATAATTTAAGTCTTTCCACTTGGCCAGAAGAAATCAATAGCATGTGACATGCTAACAATGGAAAACCATGGATTTTGGAATCAAATCCAGGTATAAATCATAGTTCTACAACTTACTAGCTGTATGCCATGGCTGTATTATTTAATATCTCTGTTTCTCAAGTTTCTCATTAGTCTCTTGGGGATTATGATATAGTGCCTGATACCATGACTGAACAAGTGAGGGCACAAGAGATGCTAGAGGCCTTCACAGGTAATAAGAAGTAGGTGTGTCAGGCTAGATTTGGCTGTTCTGGGGAAGCAGAGCAATTAGATTAAGGAGTTGGAGGCTGGTTTTGTATCCCAAGCTAGAAAATTTATTTTGATGATGCTGGAATCTAAGGTAGCACTTTAGAAGTCAGAATATCAAAGTAATACCTTAAGAATATAACACTTAGCCTATAGGAGAGGCTGAGGTGGATGGGGGCTGAGCGAAAGGAACTGACACAGTGGTGGCAAAGGCCTAGGTACATAAATGATGACGGTGATAATAGACCATGACTAATGGGATATGGCTATTTATATTATAGTGTTTTAGAGTGGCCAACTCAAGTTAGTCCCAAGGAGTCTTGGCACAGACTTTTATTTATGTGCTAAAGTTTGGGCACTTTTGAGGCACCATTTGTCTTTAGCTTTTAGTGACTTTCCTCTCACAACAGGAAAACATCATATTTAACAGCCAAAAGAAACTCACTAACAAAAACAAAATCTTACTTTAAAAAAGCAGAATATTTCATCAGCCAGCCCATTTCAACCATCTCCTGAGTGAAGTTGAGAAGGGGTACAAGCCACGCAATCTTCCTTGGCCCTTGTATTCATGCCGTTTTAAATTGATACTTTTCTCATAAGGTAAATTTCTTCCTTCAAGGCAAGAAGATTTACTTCTGAATCTCTTGCAAAGCCTCATTGTGCCTCAGCCCTATTCTATACAAAATAACATCCCTTGATATAGTCTTTCATGGGCTTAGACTTTCAAATATAGATTCTACTTTCCAGAGTTTGGCAAAACCTTTATGGGTATAGAGTTCTCTTATATAGATCCCACTTTTCCAGAGATTAGAGATTTCAGAAAATACAAAAAATAGTGACTACTTTTAATCAACTGCTCACTATAAACCTAACAGCTATATTAAATGCATTCATTAAAGCAATACACACACACACACACACACACACACACACACACACACACACACACACACTAGCACACACAAGCTATAAAGTATAATCCCTACATCATAGATGAGAAAGCCCATCTTAGAACAGCAGTTTGTCACTTTGGCTGTACATTACTATTACTTGAGTCGCTTTTTACTGATAGCTTCATATCCAGGCCGCACCTCTGATCACTGAATCAGAATCCCTCCGGGAGGGACCTAGCTATCAGTTGTTTTTAAAACTCAGCAGTTGACTCCAATGTGCAGTCAAAGCTGAGCATCACTTTCATAACACCTAGCCCATGGCCCTTCAGGTTGAAAGTGCCATTCCTGTCCAAAGCCCGTGATCCACACAACCATCCTTGCCATTCTTGAAACCTTGGCAGCACAATTAGAATCATCTGCGAAGATTGGTAAAACTAGCAGTAAAGAGTCCCGCCGAAAGATTCTGAGTCTGTTGGTACAGGTTGGGCTCAACCACGGGTATTTTTAAAAAACTTCCCAAACTATTTTAATATGAAGTCAGGTTTGGGAATCATTGCTTTATGTTATTCTTAATGGTTTAATAAAAAGCTGTAATATTTATTTTCCTACATACCTTGAAGGCTTTTCCAAACCAATGTATATTTCTACATACTTTCTCATTGGTCTTCTTGCCCTAAAGGAATGTATTTAGAGTTCTTGACCTTCATCTGCTAATTGATATGATCAATGACTTTAATAATGAATATATATTGAATATACACAATATAATATACATACCTAAACATTAGAAAGTGCCTCAAAGTGCAGAAATTTTTAATATAGTGTTTTTTATATATAATATACAAGTCTTAAAAAAAAAAGAAATGGCCTAGGCCAAATCTAAGTAATTTCTAGAAATAAGCAGGAGAATGATCAGCATCAATGAGGACTCCAAAAGCAGAAAAGTAAAGATAAGTGTCACCCATCTAAAGAGTCTCATATAGGACCAGGTCATTAAGGCACTTTTAAAAATGGAAAACATAACTATAAGAAATTCTAAGAGGGGGACAAGATGCTCAAGTGGAAAAATATGAATGAGCTTATAAAGTGCTAAACAACTAAAAATACTATGACTTTTTTCAAATAATTCTTTTCTTGTTATTTTGTAGCCTTATTTATACTTTTGCTTTGTTCTTGGAGTATTTTCATGGCTTTATTGAGGTATTATTGACATATAATAAAGTACCTATAGTTAGATTTTATAATTCGATATTCTGATATATCTATACACTCATGAAACCATAACCACAATTAAGTTAGTTACTCCCAGAAGTTTCCTCATGCCCTGTTATAATCTTTCCCTGCCCCCAGGCAATCACTGATCTGATTTCTGTCACTATAGATTAGTTCAAAAACTTCTAAAGTTTTAAATAAATGTAATTATATAGTATGTTATACTGTATGGAATTACTCAGTATGTACTCTTTTTTGGTGATTCCATATAGGGGAGGTTTTTTTCACTCAACATATTTATTTTGAGATTCATCTATGTCGTTGCATATATCAATAGTTTATTCCTATTCTTTGCTGAGTAGCAGTCCATTATATGGACATATCATAACTTGTTTACCCATTCATCTGTTGAGGGACATTTGGTTTGTTTCCAGGTTTTTGCTATTACAAGTAAAGCTGCTATAAACATTTGTATACAAGTCTTTGTATAGACATATGCTTTCTTTTCCCTTCGGTAAATATATGGGAGGAGAATTGCTAGATTATATGAAAGTGTGTGTTCCATTTTTTTAAGAAATTGCTAAACTCTTTCAAAATGGTTGTACCATTTTACAATCTTACCAGCAGTATATGAAAGTTTCAATTTCTCCACATGATATGGTTAAATAACTTGACTTTTTTTAACATATGAAATATGGCCTTAAAAATTTATCTTAATGTCCTTGTCTGTTATTCTAACATTTATGTGAGTTCTGGGTTGGTTTTGATTCATTAATTTTTCTCCTTAATAATGGTTGTATTTCCTTGCTTCTTTGCATGCCTGGTGATCTTCAATTAGATGCCAGACATTGTGAATTTTCCTTTGTTGAATGTTGGGATACTTTGTACTCCTATAAATATTAAATATTCTTAAACTTTGTTCTGTAATAAATTTAAGTCACATGAAAACCGATCTTTTCAGGTCTTGGTTTTTAACATATGTTAGTTGAGATCAGAGCTCTGTTTAGTGTAGGGCTAATTTTTTCTCACTACTGAGTAAATCCCTTCTGAATAATCTACCAATACCCCATGAATTAGAATGTTTTCCAGTCTGGCTTGTGGAAACAGGCACTATTCCTAGCCCCGTAGGTGTGCAAGGCATTTTTCCTTCTAATTATTTTAGGTAGTTCTTTCCCACTTGTGGGTAGTTTCCTCGTATGCATGCAATGATCAAGTACTCAGCTGAATACTCCAGGAGGATTCTCTTGCAGATCTCAGGATCTTTCTCAAACACTCTGTCTTATGAACTCCAGCTGCCTTGGTCTCCCCAGATTCACGGTTTTGTCTCCTCAGTTTAGGGGGTCTGCCAAGTTACAGCTTGGGGTCTCCTTTTCTTTTCTATCTATAGCCTAGAAACTCTGTCAAGGTAGCTAGAGCAATCCCAGAACTCACCTCATTTGTTTTCTGTCTTTTAGGGATCATTGTCCTTTGTGGTTTCAAATATTTTATCTGGTTTATTTGGTTTCAGGTGAGAGGATAAATCTGATTCCTATTATTCTATATTGGCTGAAAGCAGAAGTATTACCTGGTTATTTAAAATTCCCAACTATAAATGTTCTAAACAATCATGGAGCTAAGACTGTACCAAGGAGATAACGAATATAAAATGCCCAAATTGAAACAGAATTCCTCTTGTGGTATACAACATATACAGTAAACTCACATGTAGATTTGGTCTACTCATCTGCCTCATAGGGACCACAGTGATAAGAATTTTGTCCTGCATTCTTCAAGTATCCTTCCATTGTCCTTTGCCTGTACCCTGCAGAAGTAGGATAAATGGTGGTAATGACTACTTTGCATTCTCCTTTCACAGTTTAAGTCTGTTTTTTTTTTTTTGACCTTAGCTGAGACAATGTACCAACACAAATACTCACTAATATGTCTTGCTACATAGATTTTGAAAGAACTTCTTTAGCCTTGTTTAATAGGCAAAAACAAATCTTATGTTCTTCTCAAATTGAAAACATTTATTTATAAAAATATATGCACCCCAATGTTTACCGCTGCATTATTCACAGTGGCCAAGACATGGAAAGAACCAAAGTGCCCTTTGATAGATGATTGGATAAGAAAATGTGGCACATATATACAATGGAATATTACTCAGCCATAAGAAAAGATGAAATAATACCATTTGCGACAACATGGATGTATCTTGATATTACCATGCTAAGCAAAATAAATCATAAAAAGTTGAGAACCATATGATTTCATTCACGTGGGATATAAAACTGAAAGCAACAAACAAACAAGACAAACAAAAACTCATAGACAGACAACAGTTTAGTGGTTATCAGAGGGAAAGGGGGAGGGGAGGTAGAAAAGGGTAAATGAGGTCAAATATATGGTGATGGAAGGAGACTTGACTTTGGGTAGTGAACACACAATGCAACATACAGATGATGTATTATCAAATTGTACACGTGAAACCTAAATAATTTTATTAACCAATTGTCAGCCCAATAAATTTAATAAAAAATAATAAAATTAAATAATATAAAATAAAAATACAACCTGATATGGAAAAAAGAAAGATCCCAAGTCTGATTCTTCTTTAACCCATATAAAAGGACAGGAGATAACTCAAATGTCTTTAAAATTCTCTGCTGATTTGATTAATGTTGGTATATAGTGGCTGACTGGAAGAATTAAGCATGGATAATACATAGTGAGGTTTCTTTTGGAAGCCAGTGGAAAGACCACTGAGGCAAAATGGAGTTTCAATCCAGCCTTGAGATTGGGCATGCCTCAGTTCCAATCCTGTGTGGTGTTGGAAAAGGCTCTTGACCTCACTAAACTTTGGTCTGATCATCTCTAAGTGAGCATAGCAACACCACCTTGCAGAATTGGTGTGAGAATCAGAGAATTTTTATAAGACACTTAGCACAGACCCTGCCACAAGTAGGATACATTACAGGCTCTGCTGTTAATTAGTTATGGGGTTCATAGTCTTTTTAACATGAGGTTTGGTTCTTACTTCATAGAGCTGGTGTGAGGATGACATTGGATAATAAGGTAGAAAGCACTTGATAAATTGTATGTAATAAATACTTGTTGATTAATCCCCGACTAGTAACAAGCACTTTGACAACCCATAAAACCACTGTGGGATTCTTGAAGAAAATTAAAACTCTTGGGGGTGAGAGGAGGTGACAGTTGATATTTCAGTCTCCCTCCAACCAAGAGTTCATTTCTCCCGAATCAACAGTACATTCTCCCCAGAACCAAAACACACTTATTCAAAGACTGTCAAGACGAACACCCCACTATTCATCAGACTTAATTAATTTTTGCATTATTATTTTTTAAATATTTTATATATTTTCAATACAAATTGATACAATAAAAACTAAGCAAGCATACAGCATTTTGCATTATTATTTTATCAGGTCTCAGGTTTTGGCATTAAATAATGATATAAATCAACCAGAAAACAGCATGAAAACACCAATAAAGACAAATATTATCTTAACTTTCTCATACTGTTCTTTTGTAATATCTTGTATTAGAAATGGTTAGGAGTAAAAAATACCTCTTAAAATGATCCCTACCATAAATATTTAAATTTTGATGCTGTTTATGCTAGACAAAAAAAAAAAGTCTAGGAAAGGAAAATGTAATACTGTCTTCAGCAGTGATGTAGAGATAACTAATAATAATAGCAATAATGTATCACATAATACATAGGGAAATAAAATTGATAAAGAATCAGAAAATAAAAGTCCCTCAAGAAACCTTTTCATAGATGGATATAAACAGAGATTCTGGAGCAGTTAGAAATCTTCTTTTATTTAATCCCATGTTGACTATACTCAGAACTGTCATGAATATGAAAGAACAAATAGCTTTTTCTCTTACAATAGCAGTCACAGAATAAAATAATTGAAATATACTAAATATTACAAATACTAATTTCAAATCACAATTTTAAGTATTAAGATTGTCTGTCATTAGTTCTTGTAAAAAGGCCTCTGACACAACAAAACCTAGTTACACAAAGCTAAATTCATTCAGAGATTTTAAAGAAAAAAAATCGCTTGATAATTTTTCAGTAATTTACAAAAGAATTGAAAATATTTGTTAAAAATATAGACTGACACACACATCATCATCCCACTTATTGTTTTAGTGTTGGTGCAGGGGGTGGAGGGGAGGAAGTGCCAGAAATGTTGGGGGAATAAGATGGCCAGTGTCTATGTGGTTTGAACAGGATCCATAAGTGGATTCTGATGAGCCCACAAACACTGAGCAGCTTTGCTCAAGGTGCTACTTTTCAAAAATAAAAAATAAAATAAAATAATTCGAAAGGTCCTAATTTCTACGTACACAATTCTTGGCTCTCTCTAAGCAACTTCTAATTTAATTGCTTTGGCCAAGTTAATTATTTGCACCTTGACTTTGAAAGGTTCCATGTTAAAGAATGACCTTTCCCCCTTTCAAGGAAAACAAGCAGTGTGTATAGGCTGGAGGAGCTGTGGGGAGGGGTGGCTGAATCAGATTGAGCTGACTCCTGGGCAAGTACAATTTAAGAGTAGAAAATAAAAGACAGTGATGCCCAGAACCTAGGTGTCTTGAAGCGGAAAGGGAATACCAAGATGAGAAAGAGGAAGATGAGGGGAAAGCAAGGAGAACTAGTTGGATGAGACAGACAGTCCCTTCTTAGGTATTAGAACTATGACTGAAAGAATTCTCAACCACCCTCCTTCTCTTCCGTCCCCCAACCTATTCTCCCATCTCCAAAAATCTAGTGTTTCCTACTAGGACAGAATTTATGCAGGTTCTAAAAAAAAAAAACCTCTATTTAGTAAAATGACTAATATCAGGTCAGTTTTTAAACAACAGATGGAGAGAAAGAAGGGGGAACTATCAAAGAACATTGTTTCCTTCAAGGTGGAAAACAAGGATAGTCAACATACATCTTTGAGGATTTGCTACCCAGATACTGACCTTGACTTTTTTTTTTTTAACATGAATAACATTTATGAAACATGCTGGCATGTATCAAGCACTGTCCTAAAAGTTCTTGAACCATCTCATATGATCTTCACAACCCTGTAAGGATGACTCTACCAATATTCTCTTTTTATAAATTGGAAAACTAAGGCTCAGGAAATTTAAGCAACTTGCCTGGTGTCGCACAGCTGTTAGTGGTGGAAGACAGATTTATACGCAGATAATCTGAATCAGGAGCTCTGTCTTTATCCATTATGGTATTATGAAAACTAATGTTTTATTGTAGAGTTTAATAAGGTTTGGAAGGATCGAATGGGTAATATTGACATCATCCCTCATGCAATACCTTACTGTGGCCTTTATGATGTTCATCTGGTTTTCTATAGCTTCATTAATTAAATGTAGGGTAAATTTCAACATCTTTAATGTGGTGTTGTTTTCTCTACCTGTACGTGTTGCACACACTCACTTGACCTTCACATAATTATGCTATTGAGGTAGAGGCCGTTCAAAAGAAGGAATTTGAGTGTACTGTGCAAGTTAGCATCAATAGTTTTCCTCTAATTAGGTATTCTTTATATTATATTCTTTATTTTAAAAGAACTTGATTCCCTAAGGCCATAGCAACTAATTTTCAAGGAAGCTGCATGAGCACTCCACTAGGCAGTAGAGAGAAACCAGAATAAGTCTTCATAGAGGTAGCTGGGATGTAGTGGTTTGAATATCAGTTCTGTCACTTAATTCTTGGGTGATCTCCAGACAGTCATAAAACTCTCTGAGGTTATTTGCCCATGTATAATGGGAAAATAAGACACCTGCCCTCATAATAGTATTGTGGGAACTAAAAGGGACAATATGTATAAAAGAGCCTTAATGATGCTATGAGTATGGTAGCCTAAATTTCATAGATGATAATTTGATATTTCTATGTTTCGCTGCCTATTGGCCAGTCCGGTTTCCTCTTAATATAAATGCAAAGACTGTTTGCAATGTGAAAATTCTATACTGGAATATCTCATATTTTACCGTCCATAAGTATCAATTAGGGATATTGTTACAAGTGCAGATTCACTAAACTCTACTCAGAGATTCTGATGTAGAAAGTCTACGGTGGCGCCCAGGAATTGGCACTTGTAGCAAGTCTGCTCAGAAAAATACACTTTGAACATTTATATGTATATCAATATATATTATATATCACATATATCTTTAAAGTCCTCCATACAATATTATTTACTCAGTGCAGACTAGGCCCAAATTAACTGATGCTACTGAAGCCTCTTGTGGCTCTTGTTGAGACTATTTCTTTAATATCTTGACAATTGAGAAGGAAGACCATGGGGCCCATAAAATGCACATCTATATTAACAAAGGATTTCTGAATCTTAATCTTGAAATAATATGTGATGAAATGAGGACAGTATAGTTGGGAATCTATCAATGTATAGGAAAATATTAAAATGTAGCTACCCAGATTATGATACCATTTTTCTTCTTTGGAATAGGGGACATAGGGGAATAGTTAACTCTGAAGGAAGCTTAAACAAAAGGAAAGTTTTTATCCTTTAAAGATATCAATGAAATTATAAAAGGAAGACCAATAAACCAGTCACCCAAAAGAAATTCTCAGTGCTTAACTATGTTTTCGAGTCTCTAAAACATTTAGGTATGGTCCTTCATTTGCAAGAAATATTGGTATAATTTTGTTGTCATTCCCTTTAGTGTTTTTCAGGACTGCTTTAACTTCTGCTGTTTTTCTTGGACTGTGGAAAGATATACCTATGAGGAAGTAATAACTATTTATTAGTAAAAGGTTTTCCTTGGGTAAAAAAAATTATATTCAATAAATGATGAATATCAAGTTCTACTAAATAAATCTACCCACATGGATCCAAGTGCATGAGCAATACTTCCAAAAGAATTTGGCCATAGATGGAAACTATCCCCTAAGACTTTAAAATAATTTGAAATTTATATGGCGTCAATAAAAGTGAGTTGTTAATTTTCTAGGCATAGAAAATCAGCCTTCAATCCATCAGTACCTATTTTAGTATTCCTACAGATATAATGTTCTGAGAGAATCCTCACTAAAATGTATCACTAAATTGTCCCCTAAATTACAGAGTGGCTAGAGAGTATTCATTTAATGCCAAGAACCTTGGTGCTAAACCGTTTGCATCATATTGCCACTTTAGTCCCTTAACTTGCATCATTCACCCTCCCCAAAAGTTGTCATTCCTACACAGCACTTCCATCCGAAATCTGGCCTGGTATATTAGCGCATACATTAGAGACCAATCCGGTCCCCTTAAACCCTTGATGTCTGTGCCACTCATTCAGAACCTGGCCATTTAGCTTATACTTGACCTTTTTTTATTTCCCTAACAAAATTGTAAGCTCATCTGAGGGCAGAAATTGTATCTTCACTTTCTCTTGAATCCCCCACAATGCCTAGCCGACACTTTTGCACATAACAGGCATTCAATAAAGATTAATAATTGACAAGAATTTAACATACTTAATATCATGAGTATCCCCAAAAGGCACACTATACCTGAAAGCCGCCAGCCCCATTTGCTGATACTGAGAGCCACCATGACTATCTAAGCTTGGTAGAGTGGCTTGGCATTATGGAAATTCTGTATTTTGTATGATGGAAATCCAAACCTGGGTCCAGGCCCAATTTTATCCACATGTATCTCTAGGTAGTGAGGAAAAGAGAGAAAATTATCCTGCAGCCACAGTTGGTCTTTATTTTCCTAAGTGTAGGCTAGTAGTGCTGCCAGGCAGACAAACACCTGTATTTGCAATACATGAAAAATATGACCCAAAAAAGCATGCTTCCATATTATTAAAAATTTAAAGTAAAAATAAAGAGAGTATATCTAATGTGGAATATTATTTCACCCACTCATTATTAGTGAAGCACATACTGGGCCCTCAATAAAAGAACCAGTAGATCAAAGAAATAGGAAAGCAAGTCTCTACTCTTTTCTTGGGGCTTCATGGTGCCTACAGTCTCTCACCAGTAAAACCACAAGAGAACCTCATATTTCCACCACTCACTGTAGTATGACATTATGTATAGAAAGACAATGTGTGTGTGTGTGTGTGTGTGTGTGTGTCTTGGCCCCCTGCAAAATGACTGGTTGCTTACCAGTTAAACGGGCTTATTATAAAATTATTTGCCTACAAAGGTTCTCTTATACCAAGAAAGCACAGCAAGGAATCCTTGAGAAAAGAGCTTATATTATAAAATCAAAAGTTGCTTTTCGTTCAGTATCTCAGACTTTTAAAGGAATAAACTTGCTTGAGTCCATATGACAAAAAGAATTAAAGGGACAGTGAAACCACACTGTCCTGCATCAAGTAGTAGAAGCTTGAAACAGACAAATAAGTTCCCTGGTAGCATCAATCAAGTTGAGTATTTATGTTCTTTTTGACTAAACACTGAGACAGTGATGGGAATAATGAGAAACAATGCTGAAAAACAATAGGGAATTGCTGGCTTTTTCTCTCCTCTACTACCACTTCCAAATGATAGCTATAATTCAATAAAGATCATAGAGGCTGGCATTTATGTTGAACATACTTCCTACCAGCCTTTTATTCACTAAATTCCTCCTAAATGAACATGTAGCTGAAGGAAGTAAATTGTATGTGAACATCCCTATCAATAGCAAGCTAAAATATATTGGCACAATATCAAATAAATAGGATGAGTAAACATATTAGTCTGGCACAGGACTGCACATGGTGAGCTATTTTATAGGTTTGTGGCAAAGGACTAGAAGAGACGTGTCACAAATAAGTGTACGGTACTTAATATTATTGTCTCATGTGAGAAGGTTCAGTCTTGCTAAACCAAATAAGAATTTAAGGGAAAGATTTGAGCCAGACTCCTCAGATTTTAAGTCAGAAGGTAGCTCTTTTTTTAAGGAGACAGGATTTCATATCTGAATGAAGTTGAGTGAAGACTGACTGAAAAAAATAAAAGCTAAATCCAAAAGAATGAGTTGTAGATTCTCTATTGAGAGAGATGTGGAAATGTTTGCTGACGAATAAATTTAAATTCATTATTGAAAACTAAAACAGCACAAAGCTATTAACAAACAGCATTTGTTAAAATTAGCCTACAACTTTAAATTTGGGGGGAAACTTTGTGTTCCATAAGGGAAAGAGTGCTAATTTATGAATTACTGACATTTGAACTCTCTCTTACATGATATGTCTTCAAAATCCACAGTAGAAATAGAAATATGACTCTTGTTTCGTTATGAATGTTTCCAGAAAGGAAGGCCAGACCGAAAGAAAACATTTCTCCTTCAATTAAGAAGGCTTTTAAGCCCTTTTGCCTGAATTTCATCAATGCCTCATCTTACCAAATCAATCATGTTGCTCTATTATTGTATTAAAATGTACTTTAATAACAAATGTTTGAAATCAGAAGTGACATTTTTCTAAGATGCATTACTAATAAAGTAACACGTATTTTCATCCTGTGTGAAACAGCTGGACCATGACGAGATCACATTAGCACTAATTAAAATGATATTTTTTGTGCAGTTTTTGCTAACCCAGCTTCATTGGACTCAAAAGGATTTTTGAAATCCATAATAAAGGCTATTATGTAATCTTACCATGATTCTTTTGAATCAGGCTACTGTCTAATTTCTCTGAAACAATATTTTCTTAAAACTCTCAATAAAATCAATATTAAGTTTTTATTCTTATAGCTCTTTTTTCAATATATGATCCTCATTTAATTAAAAAAAATTAAAGCTTTAATTTATTTTGCTTGATGAACAAGAAAAATATAATATTAAAGGCAACATTTTGCAATGTTTCTCTTTTTCCTCACTTTACTGGGTCCCTGTTGTTCCCAATGTATAATTTGCAAAACATATTGCTTCAATACTTACAACGAGAGAGGCGGCCCAGCTGTGGGAGGGAGAGGACAGCAGCCTCCAATATTACCATAATAATCTGCCTAGAGTCCCATGAGCCCTCTGGTATATACAATTCTCTGTACTGCAGGCCCCAGCTGGAGAACATTCTCTTGACATGTATGCCAACCTTTGCCTGCAGGCAAAATAAAAAAAAGGCAGAGAAGTAATCATGAAAATAAAAAATCTTGTCAACTGCATTAGGATGCAGTTCCCATGTTTTTGCTCACGTAGGCAGGCATTGTGCTAACAAAATGATGTGAGACTTTAAAAGACTGCAGCTGGTATGTATTTAGATCTTTTTAAAAAATGTGCTATGCTAATTCTGCAATCCTAAAATTGGGGGAGGGGAGGAGGGGCCTGTGGGCAGTGATAGTTTAGTTATTACTGTCAATGTACATGACAACTTTATTTACCAACTATTACTTGGAAGATTGCTTATTATAGGAACAAGGAGTAGCATTACAGTATTGAGGTTAATCACGGATAAAACTTTCAAACAAATATTATTTATGCTCCTTGGCAAATGAATAGATGAGGAACTTGTGCTGTTGCTAATAAACATCCTTTATAAATAATCCCACAAAATTAATGTTATTATATCTTCCCCTAAAAATTCTATGTCAAATCAAAGAAATTTTATTCACCTTTAAAATAATAAGGTAAAATGATCCAAAGTCCTTCTCGAACAAAACATGTATGTTTTGAAACCAAAAATTCAGACTAGGTTCTTCTTGAGTTTTACTTTAAAAGCCAATAAAACTCAACGGGCTTAGAACAGTCTATAATTAATGTTGAAAAATCTGATATCCTTGGTATAGCATTAAAGTTTCCCAAACTTCATTTGTTGAAACAAGAATCCTCTGAAAATAAATTCATTCAGAATATTTCTGCAGTCACACACATGCTAAGCACTTTCATCTGGGTGACGTCAGACTGTATAAATAATCCAAACAGGTAAGAAAATGCCTTTCTACATATAGGGTATTATCTTCTTTGTCAAATTTATTTTCCAAATACTACACAGACTGGAAGAGGGCAGTATAGTGTTATATTAGCTCTTAACCATGTCTGTTTGCTAGGAAATGTTCAATTTTATTGTCCAGCATGATTTTGGTAAGTCTCTCTACTTTGCAGATTAAGAGACAGATTTAGACCATCAAGAGTTTAAAGGGTAAAGTGGGGTGTTAGTAGTTGTCAATCACTTATAAGGACAGGATATACAAACAGGGTTTGTGGTTACATGTTTATGTGACTCTTTAATAAATGTCAGTCTTTCCCACCAAATGTAAACTACATGAAGGCAGGATCATGGAAAGTTTATCCACCATTTCATATCAAGTATATGGCACATGCTAGGTGTTTGTTGAAAGAATGAGTACATGTACTTAATTATTCATTCATTCAACAATTTTTTACTGAGGCACAGGATGTATAGCAATGCATAAAGCTAAAGAAAATCCCTGTCTTCATGGCACAGGTGAAGACAGATAATAGATAAGAAAAATAAGTAAAATATATATAGTGTGTTTGATGATGACAAATACTTAAAGAAAATTTAGCTGGGAAAGAGGACAGAGAGTGTGTCTGGGTGGGAGACAGTTATTTTAGAAAGGGTAGCCAAGGGAGCCTTCCCCCATGCCCTGCCCTTGAATGAAAGTGTGAACTAGTTCTTCACTGGGTAAAACTGAAGAGCTCTCAGGTAAAAATTCAAGAAAAAGGAAAAGAAAGCAAAAAAAAAAAAGTCAAAATGATGACCCTTTCATCATTTATGTAAATACCTGTATATCCCATGAAATTATAAGCCCCTCAAAACAGAGATAGCAACTCTTTTTGGAATCTTATCTCCAGCATTTGGCACAGTAAATGATCTAGCAATTATGCTTAATTGACTTGGATTCCAATTAAAAACAACAACAACAACAACAACAACAACAACAACAACAAAACAGAAGGGAGTGGTAAAATATCCAAGAGTGAAGGAGAACCACCCAGCACATTCTGGATGGCCAGAGGGTAGTAGAGTGAGGCTGAGCATACACCATTATGAGGCATTTAGCTTGATGATGCCTTAAGCTTCCTACATTCAGCTGCCCAGCCCAGAGATGACCACCTTTGATCCCAAGAGAAAATAAAGCAAGTTTATAGAGAATTCTGCACATGTACCATTACAACTAGGGAAATTAATCAATGCCTTTGCCCTACTGTTGAGGTTCACATTGGGATCACTTTCATTTAAGAAAAAGAACATACTTATGTCACTCTTATGGGAGTGGCCTCGAAGGGGAAGTTCATACTTCTTTGTATCCATATCTTCAGTGGAAGTGGACACATGTGAATAGCAAATCACTGAGGTACTTGGGTAGATGCTGCCTGGAGAGGTCAAATGTTGCAGTGACATAAAACATGAGTTAAAAGAACATTGCATTCTCTACAGAATTAGGATAATGGATTACTGGAGACAGGATGGGGGCTCTAGAGAAAATAATTAGTAACAGTAAGAAACAGATGCAAGAGGCACTGTAATACAAAGAAGATGAGACAAGTACAGCCCAAAGTTGTGGAAGAATATGCAGATGGCAAAGCAAGAAAAAGTTACATTTAATACTTAGCACTAGACCTATTGATTAGGAGCTAAGGTGAGAGATAAAGAGAGATTGAGCAATTGAGAGACTGGGAGAAAGAGAGAGAGGAAAGCAGGGAGAGAGATTGAGAGACAGAGACAAAGACAGAGACAGTGAGATAGAGATGTTTATTTGTACCTCATCATTTGTTTACATGTTCCAGAAGTCTCTTGCACAAGACAAGATGGTTAAGAATAGATTTGGTGGACAAAGACCTTATGGGGTTTGTGCTGCTTAGAACTCTAAAACCAGCAGATCTTAAAGTGGAGCAGTGATTAAAAAAGAAATTGAACTGCGTACCAAAACAAATTCTCTAAAGGCCAGAATGCATTTGTTAAAACCATCTGGTTTTATGTGATATATTTTCAAGGTGCTATTTTAAGAAGAATAATTCCATTTTAGCCTATGATAAAATATGTACCCATACCATTTTTTAAAAGGAAAAATAGAAACCAAACTAAAATGTTACTTGTTTAGTTAAAGGAGCATATCACATACCTATTGAAACCAAGATTGGTTCCAAAGCATTTGCAGAGTACAAAATGCAGAACTAAAATTGCTTGAGTAAAAAAAATTTTTAATAAGACAATTCGGCCCCATCCCCAGAATCTCTTGCAGCACCCCCTTGCTCTTTTAGAAGACTACTTGATCATCCTGATGCTTATATGCTACCAAATGCCTTTCAGGAAGATACTCCATTCAGTCTTGCCCTCCCTAAGAGCATCTTCTAATTCAGATCTCAATCACACCATCAAAACCTACTAGTTCTGTGTTCCATTGCTTCAGGCTGTTCCAATTAATGGTTCCTAACAAAAATTCAGTGGACTTCAAACCACAATGTGTAAGTAGCAGCTCCCTCTACCCTGTTTAATTTCTTAATGATTAAGCTAGATTTCTCTTTCATCTTTTTCTATAGCCATTCTCTTCTAAATTTGTTCTCAATTCAGACACCATTGTATAAGTACATTAGTCCTTTGTCCACCATGTAACTGGGCACTCTCCCTAACTCAGGCTAGCCATGTATTCACAGGACTCAGAGCTTGTATTTCTGTTTGATTAGACCTAAGTGAACCAAGCAATATTAAACAAAAATAGCAGAATAAGACAATATTAAAGTGCAAGCCAATCAATTGTCTGACTTCATATTTAAAAGTTATTTGGAGGACCTAACCACATGGCCTCCAGACTTCATGATAGCAATATGCTGCTATTGCTTTCCAAATTTTAGTCTTTGGATCATGTTCTCCCTCAAATAAATCAAATAACTGAAAATTAAGAATACCATGTGGTATTAACAAGTTTCACTATTTCTAGCTTTCCTTCACTTTCTCAGAATAGTGAATGTTTGTTCTTTTGTTTTTGTCTTTTAAGTGAAGAAAAGCAAACATTTCCTATCATTTTTCTTTCTGATGACTTCACTCTTCTAAGAAATCTTTAAGAAGCCACTATTATAATACACTGGGGAAACTTGTTTTGGCTTTGTAAGTTGACTTTTTAAAAAAAACTCTGAAGACTTCTTTTTCTAATTTTTCCAGAAGCGAAAGGTCATCGGTGGAGTTGGCAACACAGGAACTATCATTTGCCTAAGGAAACGAAAGGTCCGAATTCTATATGAAATTTTAACATCTTAGTTAGTTTCCAAGTAGCTCAACCCCATAGGGTTGGCAGCTCTTGGACTCAGCCTGCAGACTTTGGAAGAAAAATAACAATTACAAGCACTGAATAAGAGAAAATTTTTAAATAAAAAAAGGAAGAGTACCATAAAATGCTGTTTCAACTTAGATTTTTTTTTTTAGAAATATTGCCTACATTTTTGTTGCGTGAATTTTTTTGTGTGTGGCTTGAACAGTTAGTCTTATTTTGGTTTATTTAAATATTATTACATTTATATGAATCACATATTCAAATTTCGTTATCCATAGAAAAAGTAGTCAGTAAATATTTGTTGAATTGAATGAAATGGGCTCATATTATAATGTTATTGAGGAATAAACTTGACTTAAATTAGGCTAACTCATCTGTATCAGTCTTTTACTGTAAGTAGATAGATACTCTTTCTAAGAAACAATATCTAAGAATCTACATGGTTTTCAGTATGACCCATGGTCTGTTAATTCAAAAGAAAAAAAAAAGTAGGTATATCTTCTGTATGGTCTCTTCTTAAACTTGTGTCTTTCTAAAGATGTGGGCAGTGTCTGCATTATAATGCTAAAATCTAAATAAATTCTCATGGCACTGGCAGCCAGAGTCAGCACTACCCCTCAGTTCCCCTGTGGGCAACAGTCTTTCAGCAGGCTCCCTGGTTGCACAGCTTTGGAAGCTGGCAGAGTCCCCATGGGTGAACAGCTGCAAAGGAAAGTTTAAGCTGGAGAAAATTCAATCTCTCTGCACTGGAGGAAAAAAAGAGATAATAACTCTGCATACATGGGAGCCCTATTTTCTGCCCTATTTCTCAGTTTATCTTAGGCTTTTTGTATATTCTTTGCAAAATATAGTTACGTGTTCAAGTTATTATATTGTAAGAATAAGACACCATGTATTCATTAGATAATGATCTGATTAAATACTGAGTGAGTTGGTAAAAAACCATTGAAGCCAAACACTCAATTAACATTCATTCTACAAGCAGATCATGAGTTGTCCAAATGTTTGGTCATGTGCTCAGGGTATAGTTTTGAACAAGATTTGAGCTTACAGTTTAATAGGAGAGATGAAAAATTAAGCAATTTAACAAAAAAGTGTGACAAGATGTTGTAAAATGAGCTTTAAAAATGTAGAAAGGAAGGAGACAAACGATATTATCATGAGAGATCATACAAAACAAAGAACCAAGTGAAGCAAAGCGAAGAATCTCTATTGATGTTTTCAAAATCTGTTTAAGTGAAATAGAGAGGAAACAAGAGTCTTATAAGAAACCCTTCTCACCTAGATGTAGTTTTCCATCTACTGTAAATCTATCCTCTGTCATTGGGCAACAGAAAACTTCCTGCTGTACTTGAACGTATGTTCTCGGCAAAGCTAACAGGTGATACAGCAACAATATGTAAATTAACCAAGAGAAATAGAGTACAAAGGCTATATTTGAAATTCTATGTGCAGAGCTAGTCTTCCAGTGACCTTACTGCAGAAAAGCAAACATTTCCACCTCAGAGAAGGAGCAAAACACATACCCAAATAATCCATGCTTCTCCATCTTTTTTTGATCTGGAAGAAAACCCTCAGAGGGAGATAGACTATACAGTAAATGCTGCATCAGAAAGTCAAAATGGCATAGTGAATAGGAACATCAAAGTGTGTAATGTTGTGTAAAGATAACCTCCCTCACACATTTTAGATTATGCAAAATGATGACTATGAAACGCTTTTATTTTTTAATAAAGAAATTCACTCTATGTGCTATTGTATGTAGTAGGCCAATTCTGTCTTTTTTGATTAAAGACTTTTCAGAGGCCCAAACCTAGTTATTATTGCATTTTTATGTTTCATATCACTTCTACATTTTGAACCAAATTCTAAATTGGCTGTAAGAGTTGAAGTGAAGAAAATGAGAGCCTCCTTTTCTTTCCTCTACATAATGGCCAACACTTCTATAGCCTTAGCCAATGTACACAAATCAAGTAAGGCACAGGAGAAAGAAAATGGACTTTGTAGTTAGAAAGACACAGGTTTAAAGCCAACTTCTAGTACTTATTGCCATGTGATCTTGAGTCTTATGCTTCAGTTTCTTAATTCATTAAATGGGATGAAAAATAACTACCTAATTCAGTAGTTGCAAGAATTAACTGAGATAATAGAGGGAATGTACCAAACACAGTGCATGGCACATGGTACACATGTTGGATGTGGTGGCAACTATTACACGGCTGATGCTTACAGAGTTTATTTTTCCTCTTTATCTACTTTTTCTTCCTCTTTCTAAGGCTGTTCTTGCTTATGATCATCATCCAGTAATTGGATTTCAAAATTAAGCATTTGGACTTTTTTTTTTTTTAAGTTGAGCTAACTCCTTTAACATTTTATTGAAGTTATTTTAAAAGGTCTTTCTAAGTTCTTTATGAATACAGTTAAGATAATATCATATAGAAGAATAAATTTAAGTTTAGATTTCATCAAACTTACAAACATCAAAGTAAGAAATAAAATGACTGCAATTTTCCAGAAAAGAAAACCACTAAAATGGTCCAGCAATTAACCAATCGATCATTCTAATACTCAGAGATGGTCTCTTCCATCAAAGACTGGGTGAGACCACGTTATTAAAGGGTTTTAGCAGGTCCTTGGACAGAGAACAAACTAAATGAGAAGCAATTTGAATTTGGCAGCAAAAGGATACAATAAGGCTCTGGGTAATCCCGCAATTTTCTAACAACACACGAAAGAGGTTTGCAGATAATATAATTGGCATTTTACCAGGCAACCTAGGATATATTCCTACAAATGAGTGTTGACCTTAAAAAAAGCAACCTCTGAAATTATAAACCTATAAATCTATATAAACCAACAAGGTTACCATTATGTCTTACTCTCTGGTGATTAAGTCCACTTCTAAATCCAAATAAAAATCAATTTTGTCACAGCAGAGTCACATCTCAGTCATCATCTAAAATCTAGATATCTATTTTGTTTATCAATTTTACCCAGTAGATTTAATTGCCAACAAATGTTGGCCATTTCCAGAAATCAAAGCCATCCTAAAAGGAACAAGATGAGAATTCACTGAAGATATGTAAAATAATATAATGAAGGCACGTTCTGGAAGAATTCTATCAAGACAAGTTAGGAAGTCATGTAAATTCTACCTAGATGATTGACTATCTTCCAGAGCACAATACTTGGTAATATAAGTTTTAGGGTGTTTGTTGAAAAAAAAGTAAAACTGTCAGATAAACTTTGCTCCTGTTGTTTTCCTGCATCTCCTTCCTACACCTGTAGAAAGGAAGGAATTTTATCCTGTGATAGATGTTCCCTTCCTGCTCTGCTCCATGCTTGCTCTTCATCAGCGTGGTGGTTATACTGCAGTTTCTGTGCCATGGAGCCAAGTCAGCTTTCTGAGGGAACAGCAGCCAGCTGAGGAACAGAGGTAGCCATCTGCAAAAAGCTCATCTGTCTGGGGGAATGGATATTTATTGTCAGTTGAGTTGGGAATGAATCACAACATATACCGATGGTGGTGGCAATGTTATTCATATAATATTTAATACGTTTATGTAATTGGACCAAGTTTTGCTAGGACTTGTTACAATAAAAAACAAATATTTCTTTAAAAGCAGGGCATCCAGCTGGAGGATGTAGACTGTTTATATAACGTTGGTGAATACAGAGCCACAGCAGTCTAAAGCCAAAACAAAAATAAGCTTGAGCAGTTAAAAGTGCAGCAGCCAAAAAAGGGGCTGAGTGGGCAACAACAAAAACAGGAAACCTGTAAAAGATCATCTTTCACTCAGTCGTTCAATTCACAAAGGTCTACTGAGCAATCCCTATTGCAAAATAATTGCGCTGGTCTCTTTCATTGCTTTTTTTCCCACCAAAGATTCATTTTGTTTTAATTAATTGCATATATCTTTGACTTGATTTTTGCTTCTCAAAAAATTTGTCTTGAATATAAATACCAGTTCTCACAATGTTGTTTCTCCATTACAGTACTTGACACAGTGCTTTGTATTCTAGTTCTTACCAGTTTTTTTTTAAGTGTTTGCCAGATATCGGAATGTGATAGATGAAAAAAGTAATGTATCTTAAGTAAAAAGACAGGGATGCCAATCTTGCTCTTCTACTCCATTGTATAATTTGGGTAAGGTATCTAAGCATTCCAAACTAAGTTCTTCAAATCCAATGTGAGGATAAATATGCAAAAGTACACCAGCAACAACCAATTCGAAGGTACAAGGCGAAAAAAACCATATTGAAACTTTAAATAATCATTAGTTACCAAGAAATGATCTAATTCAAAACATGTGTGATTTATGTAGATAAAAACTATGAGGATCTATTGAGAAATATAAAGAAAATATAAGAAAATAAGAGAATTGCTTTTTCTGGTAGGAATATCAATTCTTCGTAAATTATTTTATCAGCCATCAAAACTCTTTAAAGACTCTCAATTTGTTTTTAGGATAACTTAATAAAATGATTTTAAGGTTCATTGAAAGAGTAAATAAGTAAAAATAGGTAAGAAACTTTTGGAAAAAAAGAGTTTTGAGGAAGCTGCCCTACCAGTTATGATAAAACATTAAAAAGTTAAAATCACTAAAATACTTTTATACCAAAACAAATATGAAATATGTTAATCAATATTAATTCTAGGTAGTGAGAATGTGAATGATTATTATATTATCCTTTGGCTTTTTTAAAATTAAATTTTCAAATATAATTCAAAAGGACTGAAAAATTATATAATTATCATTTAGAGAATAAATGGATGAATCTATGTAGATAGCCCACATAAACCTTAGCATATTTAAAAATTTAATATGTGAAGCATCATAAAACAATGAAGGAATGAAATATTCAAATTATATCACTGAGAAAACTAACTTTGTATGTAGAAACAGGTATTTAGATTACTCATTCCATATACAGTGAAATACATTTTAAGTTGCTTTCTGAAATTCGTGTAAAAATAAAACTATTTTAAAATACAAGAAAATTAAAAAGACTATCTCATTTTTGAAGGAAGCCATGCTTGCTAGCCATAAAACTAATGGGAGAACTAAGAAAACTTTCAATATATTTTAAATAGTTTTATATTTCGACTTTCCGTTTGTCAAATATATAAAGTTAAAAGACAAAACATATTTGGAAAGATATATGCCATGATATTATGAAGGAATATTCTCAAAATGTTAAGAATTCACAGAAATTGATGAATGAAAACATTCTCTAAGAATCAACAATAATATGAGAAGTGAATATTGTAAAAATAATTAAAGAGGGACATTAGACTGAGGTGGCTCTAAAGCCTTGGCAGCCTACGTAAACGAACTGAATGAAACCTAAGCCAGAATCAATGTCTCAAGGTTAAGAAATCAAAACTTAAGATCAACCAATCACAAACAGCCAAGTAGGCTTTCCCAAATAAGGGAACCTTAAGCTAGAGCCAATCAAATCATTTTCTTGCTTTTTTTCCATGTCATCTCTATAAAAACCTTTCTCTTAGCTCCTGCTGCTGGAGCATTCCTATTTTTGGTTTGGCACTGCACATTTTGAATCCATGTTGCTCAAATAAACTCTTCAGAATTTAATGTGCCTTAGTTTATTTTTTTAATGATACAAATTTGTGAAAGAGGAATTTCATGCTTCTGATAAAAATGAGAAAAATGATTCCACTTCATTAGTCATTTAAAAAATATAAATCGAAATAACAATAAGATATCATTTTCACATAGTGAGTAACCATTGTTAATTATCTTGGTAAGGGGGCAGGAACACACACATCTTCCTACAGTATATGTGGGCATATAAACTAATTCTAATGATCCATTCCTAAAGAAATGGTCAGAAATGTGGCAAAAAATTTATATACAAAGATGGTCTTTGCAGTACTATCCACCATAGCAAAAAACTCTTCAACAGTGAGAAAATGACTAATTAAATTATGGTAGATACATAATGGAATACTCATCATTATTTTTAAATGTAATCATAGATGTACATCTTTTGACAAAGAAAGGCAGTCACGATATATTGTTTAGTATATCAACCATATAAAGATATTCATACAAAAAATGACTGCAAAGTGTTGCTCCAAAATATGAATAGTGCTTATTCCTCAGTTGGCAGAGTTACAGGTGAGGATGCAGGTCCAACTCTTGTATAAAGACGTAAAACTGAGCATTAATAGTTTGTGGCTATATAGAGGCTTTATACTTCAGGGACCCCAGCTCCTTTCACTTTGTGTTTCCAATATCCCTATCATAGTTCTCATCTTCTTGAAGTTGCCTTCATTCACATCAAACAGGGCTCAGCCCTGAATTTGCAATCAGATAGCAAGAAGAAAGACAGGGGAAACGTGAGGGCTACTCGCCTTCTTTTAAGGATACAACTCCAAGATTCCATACATCACATCCATTTTTTATCTCACTGGCTAGAGCTTAATCACAAGGTCACATTTGGGTACAAGTGAGGCTGGAAAACGGGGTCATAAATTGGATGATTTTGTAACTAATTCAAAATCTTATTACTGTATAAAAAGAAATAATAGAATATTAGGAGGTGATTTCTGTCATGGTCCACTTCTTTGGCCACCCAAAGATCCAGATTCTCCTTTCTTTACATACATAGAACATGTTCATCCACTTACCAAAAAGGACAACCCCCAAATTTAATCTAGTTATTAAATGGAGTTTAAAGTCCAGAAATTCTGGCAGATGCCCTGCATTCACAGTACTCTTCATCACATTGATATATGGTTCCTCTTAATCTGACATCTTATAAAATAAAACACAAGCTATCTGCCCCCCAACCCAACACACATATTATACAACGACGGTATAGAAACACAATAACTGCATTAAAACTCTTGTTCATACAATTGCTCCAAAGAAATACTTAGGTACAAACTTAACAAAACATTTTTACAATCTGTATGATTAAAATGATGGCATGCTCATGAAAGAAATCAAAAGAGACTTAAATAAATGGAGAGGTAGGCTATGTTCATGGATTGAAAGACTCAACATAACAAGGATGTCGATTATTCCCAGATTGATCTATAAGCTTAATGGTCTTACCAAAATTCTAGTGAGGCAATTTTTGTCTATGTTTTTGTGGACATAGACAAGCTTATTCTAAAATTTTAAATGGAAAAACAAAGGTGCTAGAATAGCTAATACATTCTTGAAAAATAAAAATAAAATGGGAGGGATCATTCTATCCAATATTATGGCTTACAATATAGCCATATAATCAATTTGTATAGTATTGGTAGAGGGATAGACACATAGATGAATGGAATAGAAGAGAGAATTTAGAAATACACCCACAAAATAGGCCCAACTCATTTTTGACAAAAACACAAAAGCAATTCAATGGAAGAAGAATCACAGACTTAAATGTAAAATAGAAAACTATAAAACTTTAGAGAAAACATAGGATAAAATCTTCAAGATCTAGGGTTAGGCAAAGAGTTCTTAAACTTGACATCAAACTAAGATCCCTAAAAGGAAAAATTGATTTTAGACCTCGACAAAACTTTTGTTCTGTGAGAGGCCCTGTTAAAAGGATAAAAAGACAAGGTGCAAAATGGAAAAAAATATTTGCAAAACACAAATCATATAAAGAACTAGTCTCAAAAATATACAAGAGACTCTCAAACTCAACAACCAAAAGACCAAACCAAAAATAGGCAAAAAGCATGAATGAATATTTCACCAAAGAGAATATATATGTGACAAATAAACACATGGAAAGAAGTCCAACATCATTAGTCATTGACGAAGTGCAAATGAATATCTCGAGCCACAATGAGATATTACTGCACACATATCAGAATATCTAAAATAAAAAATGACAATACCACATGCTTAAGAGGATGTAGAGAAACTGGATTATTCGCACATTGTTAGTAGGAATGTAAAATGGCATAGTCACTCTGGAAAATGATTTGGGAGTTTCTAATAAAACTAAATTTGCAACAAAACTACTGTATGATATGGCAATTGTACTCTTGAGCATTTACCCCAGCAAAATGAAAATTTATGCTCACACAAAATCCTGTACACAAATATTTGTAGCAGCTTTGTTTATAATAGCCCCAAAATGGAATAAGCCCAGATATACTGGAAGAGGTGAATGGTTAAACAAATGGTGGTACCACCATACTGTGGACCACTGTTAAGGAATAAAAAGAAACAGATCCCTGATACATGAGAAACTTAGATGAATCTCCAGAGAACTATGCTGAGTGGATAGTCAATCCCAAAATGTTAGATACTGTATAATTTCACTTATATAACATTCTAGAAATGACAAAGTAATAGAAATGAAGAATAAGTTAGTGTTGCCAGAGGTTATGAATGGGGGGTGTTTTTAATGTTTATGGCAGCTGTATTGATGATAACCAAAATCTGAAAACAACTCAAATGTTTATCAACAGAAGAATGAATGAACAAATTGAAGTATACCCATACAAATAGAACAGTACTCCAAAATGACAAAAAAAAAAGGGAATACTGCTATGCACATCATGGACCTCAAAAGTATTGTTAAGTGAAAAAAGTCACACATCTACCTAAATGAAATAGAAACCAGATTCCATTTACATGAAGTCCAATTAATTGATAGAAAAGTACGGAGTGGGCATGGGAGCAGGGGAGATGGAGTAGAAAGTGGTATGTGAGAACTTTCTGAAAATGATTGAATTATCTATATCATTTTGGGAGCAATGGTTACATAGGTCTACAGAATTGTCAAACTCACTGAATTGAATGTGTAAAATCTATGCTTTTATATTATGTTAATTATAAATCCATTTTTTTTCAATGTAAGTAGGTTAGATTGAACAGTCTTTATATGACTCGCCTTGATGTGTCCATATCACTCTAAGAATCTAGGATTGCTGCCTTCCTAAGCTTACAATTGAATTGGTTAACTTCATCTCACAGCCCTTGAGATATTCATTTACTCAGTAAACATTACTTGAATCCCTACTATGTGCCAGACACTATTGTAGGCATTTTCTTTCCTCCCCTGCTATTTCAAGATCGGTAGAATCTGGAGAGAGAACTTGTTCAGAAACTGTATCCTGGCTGTCCTGACCCAAATCATTCTCCCAAATCTAGAAAGAAAGACTGAAGACGTCAAAAGAGCAGAAATAGAGGTCTGGCAGGAACACGTTACTTCAGGTCCTCTTGTTGTGACTAGTGACTAGTGACTAGACACATGTCATTAACTAACTATATTGCCACTTCTGTAGCATATGCAATGGCTGAGCACTTCTGTTAGCCTTGTGGACTTTTTAAGATGCAATAGATCCTGCACAGGACTCCCAGGATGGAGAAGAATGTTAAAGATGCCAGATTCTGACCTAGAAAGAATGACATTTCAAAAGCTTCTTTGCCTCTTCTCCTCTCTCACCCTTTTATTTTCTTTTGATTTTTTTTTCCTTTACAAAACAGGCTTGCATTCAACCTCTCATTCCCTGCTTCATATTTAAAATATTTTAAATATCATAAAATAGAATCTTATTTAAAGTTGTAAATGTCCTTTACAGGGTTTTACTCCTCTAAAAGGAAGCACTGACAAAAGAACACAATTTCTTAATAAGTAAAACCATATTAGGAGGGTCCTACTGTGAAAAGAAGGCACAAAATATGAATTTTGAAAATAAGACAAATCAAGGAAAGTACACATGAGGAGAAATGGTGACCTTCTGTCAAAGCTTAAAATGAGAAGTTAAAAGGGTAAAACTATTAATATCATTGCACACAATAAGTCATGAGCTGGGACTGTAGCAAAAATGATACATTCACATAGCATGTGATAGAAATTCTAGGTTTTAAAACCAGAGATAATATTTAACAGCAAACCGTCAATGAAAAATATGAGCCTAATACTATCAGCAATTTCAATGGGTAGATGTGAAATTAGATATAATTAAAGTGTCAGAAAATAAACTTCAAGGAAAAAAAGAACATGTCAAGACATTATTACAAGCAGTAGTTTCTTAATATTTGGCTTATTCACATATTTGGGAGGTAAGCATTCTCATGGAACACAGCACAAGGTCTTAATGACTTGCTGTGATCATTAGACAGTAAGCGAATCATGAATAGAGCCTAGATTTTCTAGCTCTTGGTGTAGTGGCCTGGCTCCAGACCAAAGAAATATCCCTGTACTTTAAGAGATACCTCTGCATTTAAGAGTTCTCTAAATTATTTCATGGATCGCTTCTAGCTAACAGCAGCTTAAATAGTACTTCCCATTGTATCAAACTAGCAGCTCTTTTAAGCAATACATGCTTAATCTTCGTTGTGTATTTCTCATTTGACTCAAAGGAGATCATTTAATATTGAATTTTTAAAATAATTTTGTGCTGTTAGGCTCCATGCTATGAATTCAAAAAAGATAAATAGGCATATTATTTTTTAAAGAAAAAAATCAGAAGCTTATATTTTAATATGTAGAATACAATAAAGCCATTCTCAGATCAAATTGATTCATGGATTAGTTGTTGTAGATAATCATCCAAAGAGCTCAGAGACCCCCAAATCATTCTATAGGAGGCAAACCGTCGGTTTCTTCAGAATCCACTCGCTTGTGCCCAGCAGGAGACCATGCCCTAAATAGGGACAGAAAGCTTGCCTTAATAAACTCAATATTTCATATAAACCAAAGATGGGATTATTTAATTTAACAAGAAACAAGCATTACAATAATATAGGAAGGTAGCACAGCCAGCACTGTTGTTACCACTCATATTACTAAACAGAATTCTGGTCCATGTCAAATAGTGCCAGCCTGTAACACAGGTAGCGTAATTTTGAAACTGATAGACCATGGAAGATGCCACTGAATGGGGAAATCCTACCCAGATTAATTTCGTCTGTCCCTAAGGGTTCTTATTTTTCTCTCTTATCTGTAAACATAGTAAGTATTAAGAATTATCATCCAGAAGTTGGTTTATTAGCATTTGTGACAGAAATCCACATAATGTCAACAAAGTACATAAATCCACCAAAATTGTTCATGTGGGTAATTTAGGAAGAAAGGAGGGAGCTACAATAATAACAAAGTATCATTCATATAGATGTGAATTGGTTCAACACTTGCATTTTGGCTTAAGAGAATAATCTATTTTTATTGATTATTGAGAAATAATCAATTTCTAGTAATTTTCTACTTTAAAAGTCCATATTTTATAAAGTTTTAGTAAGAATTGAAAAATAAAGCTACATAAGAATGGCCAGAAATTGAAAGCACTTTTTTTTAAAAGTGTTTTTCATCTATAATTTCAAAAAAAAAAAAAATGGACATACTTCAGCTTTGTTAGTAAATTAGCATGCACACTCCACAAAGCACACAATAGGAGCAGAATAACAACATTGAAGGTAGAGGAAGGCAGTGGTAACATTTACATATAAGATGCTTAAAACACCCTGTCCAAGAAGTCTTCCTGGATTAATTCTAACTCAGGTTAATATTTTTAGCATCCCATCAACATTTAGATTAGTCTATAAAAGCTGTGACCATGGCAAAATATCTAAATACATGCTTTCTTTCTAATAGAAAAGGCAAGGTTTTGATACGAGAGACCGAAGTTTGAATCCTGCTTTGCCTCTAATAAGCTGTGTGATTCTAAATGACTGACTTTTCTGAGGTTCGGTTTTCCAATCTGTAAACAGAGAAAATAATACCTGCTTCAGAGGCTTGTTGTACGGCTTATTTGAGATAACATGAAAATTACCTAGTCCTTGGTAGGAAGTAGATACTCCATAAATGGTAGTTCTCTCTCTTTTCCCCTCAGGCTAGTGATCAAGGTTTCTATAACTTTCATGATTTCTCCACAATTTAAAGAATTCTACATGCAATGGGCACTCAATAATTGCTGAGTGATAACATCAAAATATCTCAGCAAGACTATGATTATGCAGGTTTTCATCACCACTACCTCCACCTAAACTGAATTTCTAAAACATGATTACAACTATAGACCCACAAAAAGGATTAATGGTCAATTAAAGAGCAGTAGATATTTATTGCTTATATTGAAATACATTTTAATGGTTCTAAAAAAAAATCTCTGAATTGGTTACATAAGATCAAGAGCTCTCTCTCTTCTTCTTATATCTAAGTTAAATAATGCCCAAACATACCAGCATACAGGAGGCTAACAATAGAATTCCATATTGATTTGTTGGTTCAAAACACATAAAAAGCAATCTTATGGAGAGCTTGATGATGTTAATAGTTTGCCTAATCACATCATTTGGAATACAACACTTTCTCTATTTTAAAATGAGTGTAAAAAAAATCAATATTCTCTCCCTGCTTTGTATGCTGCCACCACGTGATGTACTCATAATTTTCTAACAGCAATTTCAAATCGAAATTGCATCAAAGTGTCACCTACATTGGCTTCATTCGGACTTGCCACGAGATTATTGTTACAATATGAACTACATTTGCATAGCATTAAAATACAGCAGAAAAAGTTGCCACTGTGCATGCTAAATAGTCATTTTTTTTCTAAACTTAAATATCTCAGGTGGCTCACTTTTATTCCCCTAAGGGCATTTTTTGACATTAAGGCAATACTTGCATCCAGGCAAGTATTTGCAAAAACTCAAATCAACGATACCTTTCCTTACTGTGATACTGTCTCTTTTTCTATGTGTTTCAAGCTGCAAGGCTGCCATGAAGGCTGAATCTTTATGAGTTCACACTCTCCTGCTGTTTCTCTTTCACCTCAAGTCAGCCTCCCATGTTGCAAAGGGCATGTGCTAATGATCCAAGTCACAAGTGAGTATATAAAAGATAAAATGAAAAGGCTATAACCACATTAATGAAATGGACAAGGAAGGTTTTAAACAGGAAGTCTACCAGGCTTTGAGTAGTAACCCTGTTATCATTCACAGTAGCTCTTCTGTTCCTTACCTATACCCTGCTTGTTTCAGGACCACAAGCTCACAGATGCTGCTAGCATGAGATAGCACCGAAGCCCATACATGAAAATTGTTATTCATAAAATGCATGGTTCTATTTTAAACCACACCTCTGACTGCAGGTAGGTGTTTACGTAAAGGTAGGTCATTGAGAGTCAATGCAAATGAAGGCAATTCTCTGGCAGAGAAAAAAATTAACTTAGAAAACTTGGTGGGCATTGGTCTTTCTCAAAGCAGCACCAGTGGTGCTCTTTAGGATGCATTCCCGTCACCCAGGTGCTGAGCCAAGGCCTCCAGATTGATGACTGAGAGTTGAGTTTCTCCCAGTAGACTGCTCACATGGTGTCTTCCACTGCCTCTGGGCTAACATCATTGTAAATGAAAATAACAAAGGTTACAGTAAAAGACACAGGATACACTGTATAATGTGGTAATTATATTGCTAGTCACTCTTCTACCTTGAGTCACATTCACTAGAAACTGTCAAACACAAATCACATTAGGGGAGATACAACCCCTAACTTACCCTGTCTTATGAGCACTTTCAAGTCATGGAAAATACGGGGTTTAATGCCTGAGTCTCTGGGGAACCTGGGTCTTAAGTTCTATAGAGAATGTAACCTCTTTCCTCTAGTCTCAGTGGCTCTCAGCTAAGATAAAGAGATTGCTCTTGCTCACAAATTCCAACTTGAAATTGAAAGTGGGGGCAATCCTCTTTGAAGATTTCTCAACTGGCTCTAGACCACTGGTTCTCAAACTTAGCTCATATCTAGAATCAAGTAGGAAGTTTTAAAAAAATACAGAGGCCTTACATTCCATCTTTAGATAGTCTGATTTACTTGGTATAAGGTGTCTGGGTAAAGACTTACTAGACGATTCAATTGTACAGATAAGTTCAAGAGTCACTATTCTAGACCAGTGGTCCTCAAAATGTAATGTGCATGTGACTCACCTGGGTGTCTAGTTAAAATGTAAGTTTGATTCAGTAGGTCTTGGGAGGGGTCTGAGACCCCACTTTACTGATAAGCTCTCAAGTAAAGCCAATGTTCCTGATCTGCAGACTGCGCTTTAAGTAGCAAGACTTTAGACCCATTGGTAATGCAGGCAATGAGATCATAAATTTCCTTAATCAATAACCTGAGACCGTGTCTTTAATCACTGCAGTAACTCATTCTGGTGAATGTATAATAATAGTATATGCAAATGATATGTATTTACACCTGCATGCACTTGAAAAAGATACTGGATTATAATTGCCAGTCACTACATCTGGCACTAGATGTTATCTGGCTCTACGTATGATTCTGTTCTTCATCCAACTTGACATACCAAAGTATTTATTTTGATATCAGGCAGATGTTTTAACTTGTAGTTCTACTATATTAAAAATGTACACTTAACCTAAAAAAACGCTACTGAGAGTCATCATAAATGCAAAGGTATTAATTTTGTGGTAATATAATCTATCCCAGTGCCTTTTGAATTCTTGTTCTTATATGAATGACAAGTTCAACAGAATCGCCAAATGGATTTTATTTTTTATCCCCATTACTTTATCCCCACATTACAAGATTGGAAACAGGATTTTAAATGGCCTCTGCCTAGCAGAGTCAAATACCCTGCCCTACCTTAATGCTAAAATATATATAGAATATTTTATATCTATTAAAATATATAAAATAATTTTAAACAAAAGTCCATACAATACTTAGATCTAGAAGTGACAGTCTATGCTAGAATTGGGAAGATCTTTCTGCTATCTAAAACATCAAAGAAGTTGGATTAAGAACAGAAAATAGAGGGCTACTATGCTTCACCTCAATAATGATAGCTTAGTATGTGCCCTGTACTTGTTTTAAATACTATATATCCATTTATCTAAACATCTATCTATTTTTCTAGGTAGACAGATAGATGGTAGATAGATAGATGGTAGATAGATAGGTAGGTAGGTAGGTAGGATAGATAGATAGATAGATAGATAGATAGATAGATAGATAGATAGATGAAAGATAGATACATGAGTGAGTATATACTGATTAAATCCTCAAAGGAATCCTAGATGATAGATAACTTTACTATCTCCATTTCGTATCTGAAAAAAAAACTGAGATACAGTGAAGTTCAGTAACTTACACAAGATCAAAGAGTTAAAAGTGTTGGAGTCAGGATTCAAATCCCTATTTTCAAAACCTAGACCTTTGTTTTTACCCATTCTGTTATAATGACTTTCAAAGAGAGAAAGGAGGTTGGAAGTTACGTTGATCTCTCCTCCACCCTCTACCCCTCACTCAGTAAAGGAAGTTCTGTAATTTCCAGAATTCTGAGGAGTTGTCCTCAGTCAAATGGTTTACCTGTTTCCTCATCTCCAGTTTCCCTAATCCCTGTAGAATGCTTCAGTTCCAAGCGGAGAGGAATCAGAGAGGATTTAGTTGGCCACAGGATTTCTAAAACAATTGGTACCAGGAGTTCCCAGACAGACTGGAAGTGGGGAGAGGAGTAGCTCTTGGGTCCTGAAAAGCAGTAGAATGATTACTCTGAGGGATTCTTAATCCAAGAGAAGAGAGTCAAAACAGAAGTGCTTGGTTCTCAGGAGTTCTGCCAAATGATGGATATAATAGAAGAATCCTCTGAGAATTGAGAGACTTTGTTTTCTCTGGAGCCTCTGGTGAATGTAGAACTTACAGAAGCTAAAGTCTGGATTGATTTTTGTGGTATGGGTATACTGCTAAGAGTACAAAAATACCAGAGAGAGATGCCAAGTTAATGGCTGTTGCCAGAAAGAATTCTAAGACATGCTTGGAAAATTAAACTTAATGGTTTGAGGTCCTGTCCTGGTATCTAGGTGCTGAAAGTTATCAGAGTCAAAAATCAGTGGTCTTCCTACTGAAGTCAGGAATCAGCCATTGTGACAATATCTCACTGTGCCGTACAAATAGAAGCAGCATTCTCATTGAGTTAACAGTTCAATTTAGAAGCTAATGATAAAGATCATTCTAAAAGATAAAACACTAGACCCTTGGTAATTAAACACAGGAACTAGAGAAATGCTCACTATCATTGTTATTTTTAACAGTGTTCTGGAAATCTTAGCCAATGCAAAAATAGGAATAAAATAGTAATAAAAAAGATGTGTATATATGCATTGCAAAGGAAAGAAATAAGGAGAGAGAAAACTGTCCTCATTTGAAGATGGCAAATGATCAGAAGGAATCTATAAATCAATAAAAAAAACTATGGAAACTATTAAGACATTTCAGTAAATTAGTATATTTACTAAATAAAAATTTTAAATCTGTGTATGCTGCAAACTATAAAATTAAATGGCAAATTAATTAGGGGAAAACATATAAAATAAGGACAAAAAAGTACTATAAGCCTTCATATATAAAAAAGCTTTTACAAATGAATAACTTAAATAAACGTTTGTTAATAACATAGGCAAAGTAAATAAACATAAACAATACAATTGAGTATGTAAGAATCTCTTAAATAAAAATTAAAATGTAAAATTTCAAATAGGAGACAGCAATATCAATTTGCTAAAAATATTTTAAAAGATATAACATTTGTCAAAACCCATAGAATGTACAACACCAAGAGTACACCCTAATATAATATGAGTCAATATATGTTCATTGATTGCAACAACTGTACCACTGCGGCGCAGGATGTCGACAGTGGAGGAGATTGTGCGTGTGTGGGAACGAGGGGTATATAAGAACTCTCTGTGCCTTCCATGCTTTCCACTCAATTTTCGTATGAACCTAATACTGCTCTAAGAAAAGCTTATTAATTGAAAGAAGACAAAAACACTCTTGCGCACCGCTATGCAAAAGTAATTGGGCATCAGGAATTTTAAAGATATTGATACACGAGGAGCCTATAATTTTGCTTCTAGGAATAAATGTAATTTGTTTAGAATTAGCAAAGATTTTATGTATGAGGATGTTTAGTATTACTTTGTAACGATAAAAATAAACTACAAATAAACAAAACAAAACAGGACCTAAATGCCAATGAGCATTCCAAACTGAAGGAAGTGCAAAGTCACTGAGACAAAAGCAAGCCTGGAATATTTAACAATTTAAAATGCTCAAGGTAAAAATCTATAAACAAAAGGAAGATGATACGGTTTTAATCTTAACTTTATAAAAATATAAATACATAATTGCTTCTTAAAAACTCTACGGATGGAAGATCCTCAAAAAATTAAAAATAGAACTACCATATGATTCAATAATTCCACTTCTGGCAATATATTCAAAGGAAACGAAAACACTAACTCGAAAAGATTTCTGACCCCTATGTTCATAGCAGCATTATTTACAGTAGCCAAGACATGGAAACAACTTAAGTGTCCATAAGTGGATAAACAGGTAAAGGAGTTGTGGTATACACACACACATATACACTCATATACATGTATATACATATATATGTATATATAAACACATATACACACAATGGAATATTACTCAGCCATAAAAAAGAGGAAATCCTACCATTTATAATAGCATAGACAGACCTCAAAGGCACTATGTTAAGTGAAATAAGTCAGACAAAAAAAAGATAAATACTGTACGATTTCACTTATACATGGAATCTTAAAAAAAACTCATAGAAAAGGAGATTAGACTTGTGATTACCGAGGTGGGGGTAGGGGAAAGGGAGAAAGGTGGCCAAAAGTACAAGCTTCCAGTTATAAGATAAATAAGTACTAGTAATGTAATGCACAACCTGATGACTGTAGCTTACTATATGATATATAAGAAAGTTAAGGGAGTAAATCTTAAAAGTTCCCATCACAAGGAGAATATTTTTCTCCTTTATTATCTTTGTCATTCTTTCCTTTTTATTGTGTCTAAATAAGAAGATGGATGTTTGCCAAATCTATTATGATAATCATTTCAGAATACAAGTAAATCAAACCATCATGCTGTATGCGTTAAACCTACATAGTGATGTATGTCAATCAATTCTCGATAAAACTGGGAGGAAAAAAGAAACAAAGAGTACTGGGCATGTGCCATCCAAAAATAAAAAACTATATAGAAGTTTACAAATACATTAACAATAGTATCTCTGGGTGGTGAGATTTTCAGTGATTTTTACATTTTTTTTCTTTGTCTATTTTCTGAGTGTTCTTTAATAAACATATATTACATATAGAATTTAAACACAAAATAAACATTATTTTAAAAAATTATTACTCAAGTCTAGCTCAATATTTGAAAGTCAATCTAATTATCACATTAGCAGTTTGTAAAAAAAATAACTACATTCTTATATCAATTCATGCAGAAAAGCATTTGACAAAACTCAACATCTCTTCATTATAAAAACTCTCAACTATGACTAGAAGGGAACTTCTTTAATTTAATGAAAGGTATTTACAAAATAACTGCAGTTAACATCACACTTTATGGTAAAATACTGACTACTTTCTTAAGTATTCTGCCATATTTGTTAATGAGAACCAACCTAATATCTTACTACTCAAAGTGTGGTCTGGGGACCCATGGCGTGGTAGAAGTGCAGAATTTCAGGCCAAGTCATCGACTTACTGAACCAGAATCTACAGCTTAACAAGATCCCCAGACAGTCCATTTGCACCTTACAGTCAGAGAAGCCCTTGTGTCACGTACCAGAATAAGCTTTGAAGCTAGACAGCCTTGGCTTTCAATCTCATCTCCACTAGTGTGTGACTTTGGGTAGGTCATCTAACCTTTCTGGGTTTTGGAATCTTCCTCTAAAAAATGGACAAAATGATATCTCCCTTGCCAGGTTGTCATAAAGGTAAAGATAATGGAACTAGTGAAATCATGCTCCCAAATGTGCCAGTGTTATTAAGAATATTCTTTTAAGAAGCCTGAAATATACCTATTTCTTTTATAATAACCACAGCTTGCTAGTGAATAACAAGTACAAAGGTATAACTGTACAGAGAGAAAGCTAACATTACCCAAACTGATAGAAAAAAAGCAAAAACAAGAACTCAGGTCTCCTGAGTGCCAGACTATCACACAGTGTTTGACTTTGCTGGGTCTGCATCACAAAGTTCACAATCCTCCCACCTCCAAGTTGTTTCCTGAATTGCTGAGTTATATATTCCTGGACATAATATCACAGCCATAGGTAATATTAGTCTATGTGTATATAGACTTAGTATTGCTGTCATTTTTAAAGGCCAAATTGAGACCTAGGTAGGACATCTCCTTTTCAATCTACCTTATTTGTCTTTCCAAACTTTAAAAAAGGAAGTTCCTTATTTCAGTTTTATAGTTTGTTGATTTGCCAATTGGCCCCTTATATGCAGAAGGCAAGGAGAGACTGGAGAAAGAGGCAGACCACTCCAGCTTCGTAGGTGACAGGTTAAATAAGCAAGGGAAATTACTTATGGGGATTGTCTTCCACCCCCCGTCATCAGAACCTTAAAAGTATATAGGGGCCTAGATTGGATTCAGTTGTACAGTTCAGATGGTCTCAAAAAAATCTTATTCTCTCAAGACTGTCTTTGAAACAGCTCCCAGTATGAGAATGGTGAGCAGGATGGGGACAGGGTGAGGAGCTTCTGGTTGCCTGGGTTCAGCTCGTGAGTCAACCAGCTGTCATCTTCTTCATAACCTCCTCCAATAATAGCTCTGGGGAATGTAAATAGCTTATCAGAGTGAAAAATACAAAGTGGCAAGTGAAAAGGACCTGTCCTGGAACTCACTTTAGCTCTAAATAGCAATGAGAAGATCAGAAAAATGAATTCCATCCTTTATATTGGTCAACAGCAAAGAATTAATGAGGCTAAGTCAGAACCAGGCTTCTTACTCCTAATTCCAGTATTTCAGGAACTATACTGTCATCATGTGCTCCTTGTGTTTGATTTATTACCTTCCTGCTGCTATTTTAGCCAATGTCTCCTTTTTTGTCCTTAATGAGGATATAGAATATTTGGTCACCAGTTATCTTTGCAAAAAGTTCTCATGTCTTTATTCAATCATCCCTCAGGTTTTTCTTCATCAGTTTTGCTAAATTTTATCTTATGAACAAACCATTTTCCTGTTACCTTTCACTCAAACAAGATACCAAATCCATCTCATCTCTTGTATTTACCTTAAATCCCCGAATTCCTTGTCGACTTTGCTCTGGGTGTTTGAAAATGCTAGTTCTTGGAAGAGCTGTATAGCTCTCATCGACCAAGCTAATCTTGTGTCTCTCTTTAAAATCCTGAGGGAGGGCCATCTGTGGGGCTTGACACCAGATCAGTGCCAAGAGGTGCTAGGGCCCCTCATCACTTCTCAGTACTGCATGTTGCCCCACACCAACCCAGACCCGTGTACATCAGATTTCATCCAGTGGCGGGAGAAACATGAGGGCACTACAGTGAGTTTTCATAAAATTGCATTTAAGTCCATGGAAATAGTTGCCTTGTATTCTGAGATTATGTTTTTTTGACTTCTGTTTTTTCAAATATCTTTCTTTTGTTGTAATAGTAAAATAACATTGCCCTCCTTTACTTGCTTTGCAAAACTAAAATTGTAGTAACCCTCGGTCAATCTCTTCATCTTTGCTGCTGTTGTTGTTAAGGTTGTGTAGAGGTTAAGAGCTCACACCTTGACCTCTATGGTCCAAGCTGGATAAGAATTCCTGCCCTATTTTCTCTTGATAAAGTAACCACAGACAAGTTGCTAAACCTCTCTAAGCTTTTGTTCATTTATATTACAATGGAGATAACAGTATCTACATTGTCAAAAAAAAGTAATAAATATTATATGCTAAGTGCATAACACAGTACCTGGCACAGAGTAATGAATCAATAAATAGTAAGAATGATTATTATTATAGTCCCTTCAGGATTATTTGGCCAAACACTTAAAATAAGCTCCTATCTGTTGTCAAGATCTCACTTTTTCTCTTTACAGAAAAACTAACATGGGGTCAACCTCAAGATCTCACCTTTGATTGCAGGTCAGTCCTACAGGACAGGGCTCTATCACTGAAGCAAAGCCAGTGTATTAATCATATTTTTTACTTTCTATATTTTAAGATCTTTTGGCATCTTGGAGGCCTTGTGGACCAGAGGAGGGCCTAGCCCTCCCAGAATCAGCTAATTCCTAGGACCTTTGATATGCAAACCAACCAATTCAAAACCTATAACTCCAACCATCTCCTTTGGCTAACTCTCAAACACCAAGCCAATATTTGCCCTAAATCACCCCAGGGCCTGGTACCAGACAACAAGACCACCCCTGCAGCATTGAGCCCACTGAAATTATTCAAAGTAGCCAATCCCAAACAGTTTGCCTTGCCCTGACTTGCCATTCTTGCAAAAACCACCATAAAAGCTTATGCCATGCTTTCTCCTTGACTCTTCCACCATCTAACAGACTCAGGTGTTTCCACATGTGGCCCTGTGGGCTATGTCTTCTGTTTTTAGGGATCTGTGAGTAAAAGCTTCTTCCTCTTTGGAAGTTGTCTTCTGATTTGTTGGCCTCATCATACCTGATAAAAACAAATCTAGGGTACATTTTAATTCAATCATCAAATCAGAGCTGTCCCAGATAACTCTTTATGGCTGAATACCCCCTTAAATTTGTATAAACCAAAGCATCACCATCAGAGTACAACTGCATTCCTTACTGATAGACCCCTCTCCTTCTCCACTCCAAATCCACTTGGGACTGGATGTGAATGTCCAGAATGGCTAGAGAATTGACTTGGCCTCCCAAGGCTAACTTCCAGGATTAAATATCATCCACATGGAAAGTGGATGATACTAAAAACCAGACCTCAATTATCTTACAAGTTTTTTGTCCTTTTGTTTTCTTGGAGTCAGTAACAATGCAGAACAAGCAGCATACAAAGAATCAAGACGCCTAGCCACTATTTTAAATAAGAGCCATAATGGAGCAAAAAATTATGTCTTACTTGTTTCCTGGGAAGAAATTTATTTTTATTTACTTACTATGCTTTGATGATATTAAAGGTTCCTTTCAGTTCTTAAGTTATCTAATTTTATGCCTATTGCCATCGGTTGATTTTCTCACCAATTTTGATACACTTCACCGAGATACCATTAGGACACATGAAGTCTTATTAACTAACAGATGAGACTTGAGCAAAATATCTGTACTTGTTCCATACAAGAAATAACTTTGTGAAGTTCAAAAATTTAAAGCTTTGTTTTTTCCTATACCACTAACTCTCCTAGAAAAAAATCTTCTTGGCCAAAATAAAAGTTTCTCGAAACCACCTAAGAAATTGCTCACCCTCCCGAGGGTCAAACCCCCCCACCCTCCATAGCCGCTGAGGATGGTAAAATGAAGCACAGAATTTTAGTGGCTCCGAATCTCTCACTTTCTTGATTCATCCTAGACATTGACTAGAACGACCTGCTGGGAGACTCCAGTAAAAAGACTCCCTTTACAAACACCTTGCCTTTCCCTTCATTTATAATTGAGGTTGAGCTTGTCAATAAAGCTTTCCAAAGGCCATTCAGCACAATACTCTTAGACAAGTATTTACATTCTTTCCTTTTCCCCTATCAAAAGCAAGACTATTTTTTCTCCCTTAAAAAATGAATAGAAGTAGAAGGCAATTGGAAGCAGAGCTTAGCTTTTCTACTCCTGGAATGGTTTTTAAAAATTCCCATTCCAACAGAAATACATCTCGGACAATGAAAATTTGTCCCACTTTTTCCTCCTGCTATATAGATCTTAAGATGTGGGTCTAAAGGAACTTCTAAAATGGCGTCCTGAAGTCCTTTTGCTCTTTGCTTCTCCTGCTGTGGCTATTCTGTTGAGCATTCATTCCATGGCTTTCTTCTTCTTCTATTTTTTTTTTTTTGGTAATAAATGAAATGAGAAATTACTGGACTTGGGCTCAGTTTTTTTCCCCCAAACATCTATTTTCCTTATTGGGTTTCTGTGCTCATGTTCACATTTATGACAATGATCCTTTGTAGACACCTGTTAAAATACAAAAAACAAAAAAACGGAAAACAGCTACACTAAAGAGCACATTCCTATTCCTCATCTTTCAGTCATCATCACCGTTTCCTGCTGCACGCTCAGACACCAAGTACTGAAAGTGGCTCCTTTCTCTACTTATAATATTTACTTTATTTTGCCTCACAACTTATGCAAATAAAGATTAGTTGTACCCAGACTATGTACATCATTTTTTAATTAGCAGAGTTCACTATGCTTAGAGAATATGGTGATTAAGTGGGACAGCAAAATGGTTAATCCATCAGAAAATTTACAAGTTTCTCACCTCAAAAAATTTCAACTTAAGATGCTTTTCTTCATTTGAACAACTCGGCCTTGCAGTAAAAGACAAGAAGGCAACTAATGTGAGCTAAAGCCCCATATTTGCATTAGCATCAGTCAATGGAAGAAAACATAACCTATTTTTAATTACATTCAAGGTGTTCATTCCATTAATCTTAAAATTAAACATGCAATAATAAATTTCATTGGTGAAATATTGCTTTACAGCATATTAGAAAAAGAAATACAATCACTCTGGCTACAAAGCAATGTATGGTGAACTCTTCTTGCAAACTCTTGCGTGGTTGTTTCCTGGGAAACCAAAACTCTGCAGATGTACAAACTAAAATGCAGATGTGTGCATTTGAAAGAAGTAAATCCAGTTTTTATTCCTAATGAAGCTGATTCATTTTTAGAGTTTTGTGAAGAATACCAGATCCCTCTAAATTGGAATCAAAATCTGATCTCCTAAACGTTAACACTGATGCTATTTGAAGATGAACATTTATTCAATCAAATTTGATTTTTAAACCTATATAATATTTGATCTCCAGAGACTGGTAACTAGTGAACCACTAAGTAACCTTGTTCTTTGATATCTCGCTAGGGGCTCTGCTGAATCATCACCTTACAGGTTGTGTGCCAACTCTGGAACAAACGCAAATGTATATTTCCTCTCCAAATGCCCCACTTCTGCCAGGAAACTAACAGATGCACCAACAAATGTTGCAAGTCTGCCTATTAAATGTGGAGCTCATTGAATTTCTATTGCATTTTTTCTAGCACTAGTGCATTTGGAGCAAAGAAAGAAATTAAAATGAAGTCAGGTGTCATTCAAGAAAATTACAGTCCCACGGAGGATAGTTTTGAGTTGCAGCTTTGAGTTGCCATGCTGTGCCTTTCACAGCTGCCTACAGTTCCTGTCATTAATAATCAGTAAATAAGATCTGCAGGTGGGCCTGGAAGGCACCCGAGCCAAGAAGATGATAGTTAGGGTTTCTGTCTCTAAGATGGGTGGCCAGACTCATTTGCACAATCCTGCTTATGTTTCCATTCAAAAGTGCAACCCTACTTAGCATAGCTTCAGGGAAGCTGCCACAATATAGGGAATGCTAATTACTGTAACCAACTGGCAACGATGCATCCAAAATTAAATGGCCTGTGACTGAGCAGATGAACAATTTTTATGGCCCAAAGATCAGGAAACAGAGATAGTTTGTTAAATTAACTGACAGCCTCTTTGGTCTAAGTAGGTGAGTTGAAGTCATTTGAAAGCTGTGTTTGCGTGCAGTTACATACCAGAGTCTCTCCTGTGTAAGTACAGTTCCCCCTGCAGTTTTATGTGGGAGTATGGCTACATTTAGTACATAAAATTCAAAAAGTTCCCCAGTTCAATTCATAAATGACCAGGAGAAGCTATTCTGAATCCCTGTGGGATTGATTTTTCACACACAAAGCTTCGATCTTTTAAATTTTACCTGAAACTAATTCACATAGTTGCATAGAGAGGTTTTTAGCAAACCTACAGAACCCTGCATGAACAAAAGCTTTTAACTTCTAATTTCCAACATTGATCACACTTAGAAACTGAGCCATTTTGCTAGCATATCAGAAATTGCTGTTATTATAAGTTGATTCCCAACTGTTAATGCATATCTAAGTCTTCCCCCCAAAAATAAATCACAGAGATGAGAGCAAAGCCTTGGAATTTTCCAAAGCACTGCTTTTAGCAAACAATACTTCTCCATACTATAATTTAAGCCAATATTTCTCAACTTCAACACTATTAGCTTTATAAACTGGACAATTATTTGTTCAGGGGAGAGGAGGTGGTTAGAATGATAACGAGGAGGACTGTTCTGTACATTACAAGGTGTCTATCAACATCCTCCACCTCTACCCACTAGATGCCAGTAGCAACCCCTTTCCCCCAAGTTATGACAATCAAAAATATTTTCAAGCGCTGTTAAATAAGCCCTGGAGAACAAAATTACCCCCTGGTTGAGAATCACTGGCCAATAGTTCAACAAACATTTATTGAATGCCTGTGAAATTATACCAGACTCTGTGAGATGAGGGGTGGAGAATGGGTAAGAGTTAGATTGAGAAATAACCTGTGTCAAAACATGACACAATTGTGACCTGGAGGAGAGTGAAGTTTAACAAGGGAGACAAGCACATAAGCAGAACATTTCAACAATATATGGTACAGGCTAAAGGAGAAATGTGTACAGGGTGCTCGGGAAATACAGAGGAGGGCAGCTTAACTCCTGCTGGTTCTGGTGAGATTTCCTAGAGGAAACTGAGCTGGGCTTGAAGAATGAGCTAACACTGTCCAAGTAAAGAAAGAGCTTCCCAGTGGCTGCAAGAGGGAAAACACAGAGGTGTGAAACAGCAGGGTATACGTGAGGTACTACATCCAGTTCTAAACACTTCTATCCACTGATACTAGTTTTAAAGGCACACGAGGAAAAAAAAAAAAAGGAAAGACTGTTGAGAGGTGGGAGTGGCGTATATGTTTTTTGATGTTACAAGAAAGTACTTCCTAATCAGTAATTCAACAAACATTAATTTACTGTCAACTAGAAATTCAAAGATATGTATGAGACTCCTTGCTATCTAGATGCTCACCATCTGGTAAGATATGAGAAGTACAGGTATGACTCAGATATGTTCTAAACTACAGACTGAAATATAACTGTTACCCTAGGCTCTAGAATGTTCTCTTCATATATTGAATTTCACTAAGAGACATTAGAATTGCCAGATTTCCACAGCAGCCTTACAGGGGAATCTGAAGAAACTGAAAACAACAAATCATGGAAATTATGAAAAATGCCAAAGAAGAGGTACAGATTCCTAGAGTTGCAGAAGAGGTGGAAATAATGGTAGATTCCCATGATCAGACAAGACCTTGGGAAAGACATGGAATTTACTCTGATCTATTCTGATCTTAAAAATGGACTGTATTAAAATAGTAGAAATAGTAGAAAGAGTAAAAACATTTCAGACAATGGGGAAAATGGCAAGTATAATAAAACAGATGTTGGCTTGTGCTTGGCATTGTGAGGACAGTAAGGAGACATACCTGGGCATAACGATGCATTCCCGCAGGAAGAAAGAATAGAAAGTAGACAGCAGCAAGATGTGGAGAATCTTCAAGCTGGAGAATGGGGGCGGAGGAGAGGGATGAGGTTAGACAGTGCTTGATATTTATGTCTACCGTTGAGAGATGGATAGAACATTGATAAGAGTTAGGGGGGAAACATAGACAGTGGCAAGGGGGTGGGAAATTATAGTGTATATCTAATGGCTGCAAAGTTCCATTGGCTTTGGATGGTCCCATGTGGAGGATGAAAGGGATTACTTACCCACAGTTTTCTGTATTTCATGGTAAACACCATTTCTTTTTTAGCATCATGCTAACATACTAATTACCACAAACAATTACTAGAAGGTTTATATTTTGTTAGGAAAAAATGTAAAAATCATGCCTCAAAGTGTACTATACCTCAGCAACCAAATGTCAAACCTCTAGGAAATGACTTCTGCCATTCTACACTAATTCTGACTTCAATAAAATGACATCCACTTTTCTCAGGCCCACAGACTAGGCAGTAAATGATGCCTCCCAACCACAGTGCCTCTGCCCCACACCCCTTAGGGACTTTGTTGCCTGCAGCCAATAGATTTAGGTGCATTCCTGCCTAGAGCAGGTAATAATCCAGCCCTGCTAGTTAGCATCCTGCAAGTTAACTCCGTCTCTCCCAGAGGCAGGTGTGGGGATCTCATCTTATTTTCCTTATCATTCTTTGTAAGCACATAATTTTGACTGTAAAAGGCAAGAGATTGGATATAAGTTCTGCCTTCCTTTGACCCTTTGGCCCCAGCACAGAGGCCAGCACTCTTATTTTATAAGTGACTGAATATACAAAAAAAATTTCTGCCCATGGTTCTCAAATTTGAGTGCACATAAGAATCACATGGAGACCCACCACCCAGAAATTATGATTCAGTAAGCATGAGGTTAGTATCTCTGCTTTTGCTTAGATGGTTCTGATACAGGAACAAATTTTTAGAAACAGTTTTTAGAAGAGTAAGAAGTATAGCTTTTCGAAGGATATTTCAGATATTTTTGTGGAAATTAAGGCCAGTTGTTCTTAGCTTTGAATTTTTATCCTCTCCAAATAGATGAATAAATAAATGTATTAGACAAAAAGCAACCTTGTTCCTTTTGAAGTGTCTCAGGAGTAGTCAGTCAACACTTTAAAGTCACTTGAGGTTTCCTTCAAGGAAATCTGCTATAAGTCTCAAGGCCCAGAATCGAATCTTCCATTCCTACATTAGTCACATTTTTAAAGAGATACAAGGGTCTCCAAAAAGACACTTGTTAAGAAATCTGCTTTCATTGAACAAAAAATCTTCACAATCTTTTGGAGTGTGTTGAGTGCCAGCCTTAGGTAAACTTAAGATCTGATGATAGTTCCCACAAAACTTACCTGATTGTCCTTCATTCTGTTCCTCTATTCTTTGCCACAGAAATCATGGAGTTACAAACACATAGAAAAGAAAATGTGGAACTAAACTTGGGAACAATTTGGCATGGCCACACTTGAACATCAGCCAAGGTGGGACAAAAGAATCTGACTTACTCCTGGACATGAAAGCACCGAAGAGATAAGGGATGGAGAAAGCAAAAACTTCATCAAAACTAAAAACTTTTGTCCTTAAAAAAATTGTTAAAAATAAAAAAGAGAAACTACAAACTGGGGAGAAAAATATTTTCAAAGCATATGTCTGACCACAGACTTGTATGTAGAATATATAAAGAACTCTTACAACTAGAAAAGAAGACAAGCAACCACTTTTAAATATGGGTAAGAGACATGAGCAGACATTTCACCAAAGAAGAAATATGATGGCAAATAAACACATGGAAAGATCCTTAAGGGAGGTGAAAAGTAATACCATAGTAGATATTCCCACATACCTCTTAGAATGACTAAACATATGAAAGCCTAACCATACCAACTCCTAAAGAGGATGTGGGGCAACTGGAATTCCCATACACTGCTGGTGGGAATGTAAAATGATGAACCACCATGGACAATATTTTGGTAATTTCTTAAACACAAACACTAACAACCTGAAGTATGTCAATTGCAGGAGTTGCTGTGTAGTTAGCAATGGCATGTAAGACGTAAGAAATTGAAAATGGAGCCTCGTAGTCTCCTTTTGAAGCAGGGAGGATACTCTGGTGGCATTTTTTTTTTTCCTGGGCAAGTGTGAAATACAATAAGTCAACAGCAGAGATGCCTGCCTTCTAATGTGTGTCTCGGGATTGGCCTGCAAGGCTCGATACCCCCGTGCTTAGCCTTGCAGATTTCATGTCACTTCTCCTGGTACTGAGCATGCCTGTCACTAGCAGCAGCATGCCAGCGGGGGCTGTCAGCTGCAGCTGTTTCCCAGCTGTTTACAGCACAGCTACATTGCTTCAGGCTGAACTTCTGTGTGTTGTCCAGCCACCTGGCCTGATTTCTTCCACCAACTTCTGTACATCAAATGATGATTGTTTAAGTTTCGATGATTCGGGGAATATCATAAAGTCCGATACTCTCATTAGGAGCTGAATTACAATGTTGTGTTCCCCAGAGGGGTGCTAGGCATTTCTCTTAGTCTAAACTTGCCCTAAGATTAGGTCATGCAGCCCAAGAGGCACACCTGGCCCCTAACTATGCATTCTGGGTTGATTTCAGAGCTTTCTGAACCACTGGATTCACTCTGGGGGCACTCCTGTTTAGTCACTTTCCTGTTCAAAGAGTTATATGCCTTTTTATTTTTAAAATGACCAGAGCCCTAAAATGTCACTCATCCTCATCCTCATCAAAACCACCCTTTAGCAAATCTGACCATTCTTCGAAGCCCAGACCAATTCATTCCTGGTCTACAAAATCTTTCAATATTCTAGCCTATAGAGATTCATCTCTCTTATTCCTGGTTGCACGTAGCACACATAATATTTTTCCTTTTTATTCCACAATTCAATCCATTTTATACATCGTTGATAGGTCAGATTTTCTGAAGCATAACTCCAATCATAGGCCTCCCAGCCCCCATACCCCAGCATGGTAAGATATTTCCATCAGCTCTCAAGAGCTCACAAAACAAAGTCCAACATCCCGGGAAACTCCACCAATGGCCTCAGCTTATGCAGCTGGCCTACTGCTGCTCTTATCCAGCTAAACTTGAACTGTAGGATGTTCCTTAATGCTTTCCAATTTTCATAATTTAGCTTATGATAACACTTCCACCTAGAATATCTTTCCCCCTACTCCATGTAGATGAAAAAGCTCAAATGGTGTTTTTCTATGAAGACTTCTCTTGTATGCTCACTGAAAATAATCTTTTCCACCAACCAATTCCCATTGCCACATATATGAATCTCTCTTAAGATGCTTGCCTTTTTATTTCTTTATAGGATTTATTTATGTTTAAGTAGTCTCAGCCTCCCTGCTGAACTACAAGTGCTATATTCCATTTATCTTTGTGCATAGTGTCTTGATTAGAACAGGAGATTAATAAACAATTCTTCCTTTGCTCAATCTTTTCCTCCAAATAGAGACAGCTGGGCCAAAATTTATGAGAATTTGAATATTTGTCCCAATGTTTGTAGTGCTGTGTCCTGGGGCAGCCACTTAGTCTCCATTTCTTCAAATGTAACACTGAAATAATAGCATCTTTCCTGTCTGCTCACTGGTTTATGGTGATGAGCTAATCAGATAATATGTTGATAGAGAGTCAAAAAACTGCAAAATGCTACACAGGCTTACATTCCCAAAAGTCAACATCTGAAATATGCTTGTGAAGTGCATACACTTTTATAAACTGCATCTTAAACTTTTAGGCACATAGGATCATTATAAAATTAGAGTTAACTCAGTGACATTTCATCTAGTACTTGTAAGGCCAGAGAAGCTTAGGAACTTTCTCTTTAATAGTGTCAGGGACACAACTATAATGGTGCCTACCTCTCAGTCTTATGCTATTTCCATTAAGCCATGTATAGTAGAACACTCAGAAATACTTGCTAAACCAATTAGATTCTGTGACATTTTGACTTATAGTTCAAAGGGCACTATAGATTGAGGTTCCCTTAGGGACTTACATGACTGAGAAAATAATATTGAACCAGTAGCTAAGAGCACGTGCTCTATGTCCTACCACACAATAACTGTCTTATTTTGAGCAAGGTCTCAAAACCTCTCTGAGCCCCTGCCAGAATGTAAACTCTAAGAGGGTGAGGAATTTGTGTCTATTTCGGTCACTGCTGTGTACCCAAACCTAGATCAGTGCCTGGCATATAATGTGTGTTTGATTTGTATTTGTTGAATGAATGAATGAATGAATGAATGAATTTCCATTTTCTTAAAAGGAAAATAGTAACAACCTCATAGAGCTGTACTACTGTCAATTAAATGAACGGAAGCACGTAACGCTCTTAACAGTGACTGGAAACCAGTAAGTGGAATCTAGTAAACTGGCTATTGTTACTCTCCTGAAAACAAATCTCTCATTGTTTCTTCCAGTTGGGGATGGGGAAAGGAGAGGTCTCCAAAAGAATGGGTTTTCTCTGATCCTGGTTACTAGGAACTGCAAGTCTAGACAGAATTAAAAAGCATATTGTGGCATATGTTAATTGTCCAGAGATGCGTCTACCAAACTAAGCATTATCACTGAAGATGAGAAACTGGAACAACTAGAGATGAAAAGAGATACAGAACAAAAACTAGAGAACAAAACACAAAACTAGAGAATAAAAAGGGCTCACTGATGCCATATACTAACATTATATGTCGATTTTTTCCAAAAACCAAAGAAACACCTCTCTTCTACCAAATACCTCAAAAATTAAATTGTAAGCAAACATATAAATAAGGCAAAAGTAGGACATGTAGGTTATATTATTTTTATATTAAGGAGATATCTTATTAAATGCCACATTTATACTCACAGCTGAAGGCCACTTATGAAATCAAATGTACATGTTAACTCACTTTTTTCACAAATGTTCATACATAGAAGATTAAAACATAGTCAAGTAACTAGATCAAATGATAGCAACAATGTATCACACAGAGGGATAACCAATATCCAAATAATATAATAAAATCTAATTAACAATAATATAGACCTTGACATAATTTAATATGCCCTTGAGGATCCCAGAGGCATCTCAAGATTCTTCAGAGTCATAGAATCATCATTAAGAACTTCAGTTATAATTGTGTACTATTGATACTGGTTATCTGCTCTTTCTAGTTATTTGAATTCTGTATAATAGACATTTGTTACATAGGTACATAAAAGTAGGTATGTGGTTGGGGTGTATGTATATACATATAGCATAAATACAGTTTGAATACAGAATGTATAAATTTCCTTAATGCCTTGCTTTCCTTTTCTAGAACATTGCCTCCATTTTTCCATTAAAAAAAACCATAGCAGATTCTAAATAAAACATTTTTACCAGTTTATAAAAGGGCTTTAGGTTGTACTTAAAAATTTTTCCATTTAGCACATGGTTTGACTCATAAAAACTTGTGCTTTCATATTTTTAAAAGTTTATTTTAAAACAATGATGTTTTATCCTTTGCAGATCCATCCAAATAATGGTTAAAATGACAAAATAATGACAGAGCCATTCAAACATTAATGAATTCAATATTCATTTTTGACAGTATCCTGTTATCATTCAACAAGACTGCATCTTCTGGTGATTACCTGCCCATTATCCACTCACTGCATTGGTTTCTCCTATCTGTATAAACATTCTAAACCTGAATTCTCCTATTTGATTAATCTTTTAGGTATAGATTTTAAATTAAGAGACAAGAATCCCTTATGGAAAGGCTTGCATATTGAAGTATACTGAGATATATTCTCTTTTTTTCAAAATAAATTCCTACAACAAAAATACCTGATTTTAGTTCAGCCAGCTTTTTCCACAACTTATTCATGACAAATATAAACTTGATAGTTTAGAAAGTGTTCGGTCTTCCAGGAAGAAAGTATCTACGTTAAGACCACAATACTGCATCTTGAGTGAGCTTATAAAATTCAATAATTGCCTGTTTATACCACCTCCACCACCACCACCACCACCCACTTGCTACCAAAGCTACAAATCCTGGACTATTCCTGACTCCCCTTCCACCATCCCATAGCCAAACTCTTGCACCCATCTTGATAATAGAAGTCTCTCACCCAGCCAGTTCCTCTGCACACATAAGTCCTGCTGTTCTGGGGGCCCTTGCTGTTCCCTTCAATTGCTGGATTGTCTATCCTTTCCTACTGATGTAATAGCTGATCCCTACCCTGAAAGGCTTTCTCCTTAGGATCCCCACAGCACTGTGCGGACCTCGTACTCAGCCCAGAAAAAGTGCTCTATAAGTGGTGGCTGTCCTGACTATATTATCTTGTCATATTTGATCAAGATTTAAATGTCTCTCTAGCCCCAGAGTGATTCAAGCTCCTTAAGGACAGACACCACATCTTGCTAGTTTAGTATCCTGCAGGTATAATACATGTTTTCTGGAACACAGTATATTCTTGACAAATGATTGTTGAATGAAAAGCCACAGAACACAAGTTAGAAAATCCATTTATGGCACTTAATAGTTATGTAGTTTTGCTACCTCTCTGAAACTCAATTTTCAAACTTCCCTTCAGTTTTTGCAAAGTCAGAGCAATAAGGTTGAGATTATGTATTGAAAACATAGAAAGCTTAACTGTATGCTTTGGTGAAGGGGTAAGAAGAGAACGGCATGAGGGCAGAGAAGAAAAGCCTTCATCGAAGCCCCTTTGGGTTGGTAAAATACCTTTTGGCTTAGGGCAGGTGAGTGGGGGAGGACTAGAAGATTCATTTGGCCCAAGTCTTACCTTTATCATATGACTCAAATTTTGACCTTTAACATTATCTCGAAAAGAATGTAAATACTTCATCATAGATACACTGATGATATTAAAAAGAGATATTCATCATTCAGCCTAAACATGTATATTAGGATACTGGTTCCCAAACTTTTTAATATAAAACTCAGTAAAAAATATATTTTACATCACAACCCAGCAAAAAATAATATTTATATTACCACATGCAATGCATTGTATATATGTGTTTAATTAAGTTTCTTAAAGTGTTGGTTGAAACCAGGACAGATGGAGGTGACGGTGAGGAGATGGGAATCGAGGAGAAAGTCAGTACAAATTACCAAGATCCTGTGGGCTGGAAGGGGGCGTAAAGATTTTCTATCAATTCACCTTGGCTGGAGGGAGAAAAGGTGAAGGAGTTTTTCACAACTTGGTTGCTCTGCTCATCACCCACTAATTGGTTTCATGATGTGACCCATGGATTGAAACCAATAACAAAGACCAAAAATTGTATAAGACAACACTGCCTATAATATATGTGCCAGAAATTAATGTTCTATGATGACTCCTATAATCATTTTGGGCAATGTGAAAGTAAGTATATTGTATTTTGGGTTAAAAGAATTAATGTTAAATGTAAATTTTAAAAATATACCACAATATTTGTGATACTATATTGGCTTTTTGCCATTTTTAATATACTATAGTGAAAAATGTTAAAAATAAATAAAAACAAACAAAAACTAAGTGGCCCAGCCTCTTGACCTCTGAAAGGTCCTTCTTATACCCAATGACTTTAAACAAAGAAACTAGGTTGCCTTCTGAAAGTTAAACTTGCACATTTGACATATCCACTGAAAAAAGGTAGGTCTCTGAGGCCCACAGAAGCAAAGGCTAGCTACAGCTAATTAACAATAAATAATGGCATATTTATAGAATAGAACAAGAAAAGTAGGGAGACACCAAGTCAGAGAGATCTATAAGCAGTACATGTGTGCACGTGCATGTGCACACACACACACACAAACGCACATGATATTTTCTTTATAGACAGACATGTTGCTGCAGGTTGGATTCTCTGGGAAGAAGATTCTGAAACAGAGTGGAACATACAGGAGGTCTGTCAGGAAGTGCCCTTGTGAGCAACACCTATAGAAGGGAAGGGAAGAAGTAGGATTGGGCAAAGTAATAAGTCAAGCTAGGATCCAGACCCAGCAACACTTGAGCAGATTCCATAGGGAACTCTAGAGCTGAATGGCCCATCAGGGTTGTTCTTCATTAGCCAGGCCTTTATATCTCTACCTCCATCAGTAACCAAATGTGGGCCAGCCTAGGAAGGATATGACTTTGGTTGCAACAGTTGCCTCTCTGTGGCTGATGTAAACCCTGAAGGGGCTGAGAGCTGAAAAATGTCTGCTGACAATACTCTCAACAACTAGGACATCAAGGTCCCTCTGAAAGGAAGAGTAGAGTGGGTTATCTCTGTGTCTATCACACTTGTAGTCCCAAGAAAGGGTTAGCCTGTGCTCTATGTACAGAAATTGCAGAATCTTACATAAAATGAGCACTTAGAGGGCAGGATTATTGTATCCATGAGGAAGGGCTAGGATGTGCGGCTATAAAAAAAAAACACTCCAAAATCTCAGTAGCTTATAACAACAGACTTATTTCTAGCTCACATTTCAAATCTACTGCACATGGCCTGAGGCTCTGCTCTATGTTGTCTCCACTGCAGGACTCAGGCTTAAAGAGCAGCTGCCTCTGAAAGATTTCCAGTAGCCATGGCAAAAGAAAAAGGGGTGTGAGGAAGCAAGGACAGGTAGGCTCTTACAGCTTCAGCATGGAAAAGATCTGTTACTTCTCCTCATATTTCATTGGCCAGAGAAAGTCACCTAATCAAGTCTAACTTCAGTACAACTCAAAAACATAATCCTTTCTCAGGACGTGGAGGCAACACAGATTTTTGTGAACAGTAATACGATTTACCACAGTTAATTACATGTAAGTTCATGAAGTACAGAAATGATGTATGTTATCATTAAAAGTCTGTAATTGCAGAAAGGGAGGTAGTAGATTTGTGTGAGACCCTTAGGACAGTGGCATGGAAACTGTGGCTGGACACAGCAGGCCCTTGATACATTTCTATGAAATTGAATTGAATGGAGATTTTCATGTGGTTTTTCTTTGAATTTAATTCATTATGAAAGATAACCTAGGCAGCACATCCACTAAAATATATGGCATAATGATGCATGCTTTGAAGGATGTTTTTCTAATACTAAAACTTTTATGGTTATAAAAATTTTTTCACAGTTTAAGAAAAATAAATAATTCATGAATAAGAAAAGAACCTAAATAAGAAAACATATATAAGTAAATATAAATAAGAGAAAAAAAATATTTTAATGCATGTTGCTATGACAAAATACCATTGATCAGATGGCTTAAAAAACAGAAATTTATTTAATCACTGTTCTGAGACCAGAAGTTCTACCTAGATCAGGGAACCAGATCTAGTCGGACTCCCATGAGAGTTCTCTTCCTGGCTTACAGATAGCCTCTGTCTTGCTGTGTCCCCACATGGGTGTGTGTGTGTGTATGTTGAGAGAAAGAGAAAGAGGGGGAGGGAGAGAAGGATATAATCTTCTTCCTACAGGGCCACAGTCCTACCAAATTAGGGTCTCACCTTTATGACCTCATTTAACCTTAATTGCCTCCTAAAGACCCCATCTCCAGATACAGTTGCATTGAGGGTTCAGGCTCCAACATGTAAATTTCGAGGAGACACAATTCAGTCCATAGCAAAAAGTGTAAACAAAATAAAAATAAATCATATCGCCCAAAGTTATTATATCAGGAGAGACTGATATAATATGAAAGTTGTGCTATGGTAACACATCTTAGTTACTTACGATAACAAAGGTTTAAATCTCTTTTAGGCTATTCGCCTGTGAAAAGCCACTCAGGGGCTTTGCTCCATGTTGCCTCACTCTGGAATCTAAAACTGATGACGTGGGAATTGTCTTTTTCTGAAAGGTTTTTATTAAAATATAGCTAACATACAATATTGTATTAGTTTCAGGTGTACACCATAGCTATTCAACATTTACATACTTAAAGAAGTAACCACTGTGATAAGTCCAGGAACCATGTGACACCATACAATGCTATCATAATATTATTGACTACATTCCCTGTGCTGTACACCACATGCTCATGACTTGTTTTATACCTGGAAATTTTAACCTCTTATTCCTCTTTACCTCCCTGCCCTTGTTTTGATTTTTTCAATTATAGTCGACATTCAATATTATTTTTTATTAGCTTAAGATGTACAGCATAGTGGTTAGACATTCATATAATTTACGAAGTGATCCCTTCCCTCCCATTAGTCTAGTACCCACCTGGCACTATAGTTATTACCATATTATTGACTATATTCTCTATGCTTTACTTTACATCCCCATGACTTTTGTCTTTCTTAATCCCTTAACCTTTTTCACCCCATTCCACAATCCCCCTTCTCATCTGGCAACCATTAGCTTGTTTTCTGCATTAATGAGTCTATTTTGAGGCAGGAATTGTCTTAAATGTTGCTGTCACCAAGACAGAGGGAAAGAGAGCTCTCAACAACTTCCAACAGGTAATGAAAAGCTTCAGCCAGGAAGTAACCACATTATTTCTACTTGTATCTTATTTGTCAAACTAGAACCAGAGCCCCACCACAGATAAAAGGCTAGGCAGGGAACTGTACATCACCATAAACAGTATTCATGGTTACTGTTATAGGTCAAATTGTTTCCCCCCAAAAGTCCTAACCTCAGAATGTGACTTTTTTCAGAAATAAGGTAATCATATATATAATTAATTAAGATGAGGTCATACTGAAGTAGGGCAGACCCCTAATCCAATATGACTGTCCTCTTTATAAAAAAGGGAAATTTGAAAACAGACATGCATACCATGTAGTGAAGATGAAGGCAGAGATCAGTGATGCTTCTTAGCCAAGAAATGCTAAAGATTGCCAGCAAACCACCAGCAGCTAAGAGAGAAGCATGGAACAGATTAGATTCTTCCTCAAAGCCATCAGAAGGAACCAACCCTGCTGACACCTTGATCTCAGACTTAAAGCTCCCCGAAATGTAAGACAATACATTTCAATTATTTAAGTCACCCAGTTTTCAATGATTTGTTATAGCAGCCCTTGCAAACAAATACAGCTCTCATTGAATTCAGTCTCAGTGAACAGTAACACTGATTCACTGCAAAAAATTTTTTTTCAGTTACACTGTTAATTTATGGTGAATTACAGTGCTTATTTGCTCATACCTTTGCCCCCACTGGATATTATCTTATCTAGTCACAAAAGTTGAACTCTGATTAAATAGCCATGCCTTCACCATTAAGCCAAGCTTAAGAATGAGAGGACTCTGGATAAGTGCTCCCAGATAACTATGATCTGACCATTTAATTACCACAACCTCAAAATCATTTTCTATAGGTGATAGTTCTAAGGTGATCACATAATTACATGCCTTCTTTGAATGGCAATCAGACCCAGCTACTTAAAAGGAGTCCACTGGCCTTGCAGGGGCCACTCCAAGTTTCTGGGAATAAGAGGCCAACACTCTCTAAGGGAGAGAAATGAAGTCAGTGGAAGCAGTTGGTGTAGTAAGGGTGAAGGAAAGGTGCTTTTACGCTATAAGGCCCCCAGTTGTTTCTGAGAAAATATCTTATTACCTACCTGTTCTGTGATTTGGATGCACTTCTTCCTCTAAGTTGAATTCAAATGCTGTATAGTAGAAAAGACCCTTCCCCTAGCTTACCCCCCAAGGTTCTTGCCCATGGCCTTACTATTCTGGATAGATTCTCCTATTTCTTACAGAGAAACATAAATTTGTATGATGGTTTGAAAACATCATTCTTAAGAATACACATACACACACATACACACACACACACACACACTTGTTCTTTCTAATCTTAAAAACTGTTCAAATGAATTAATATACATTATAAAATGGTGATGTAGAAATAGAGACATTGAGCTAAAGGAACAGATTGCCAATCAGCTATTATTTGCTGACACCTTGAATAATGGTGCCACACATGAATAATGGACCTTCAGTCTGGTTAGGGAGAGATTTTTTAAAAACATAGAGCCTAATATGCCTCTCTGTATGGCTGAGGTAGGCCCTCTCCTTGTCTACTCCTGCAGGAATTAACTCACTATATAATTGATGACTTCCTAATATATTTGCCTTCCTGCATTTAGACTATAAACTTCACCAGGACAGGGCTAAATCTGTCCTTCAACTTTTTAGCTTTAGCATTTGTCGCAGTACTTGACCTACGGTAGATGTTAAATAAGGGTTTGCAGAATAAATTCATGAGGTAAAAAATTGGTTGATAGAGAGGATAAATGTTAAAGAATTTGAAAGGCAAGGTGATTGTGAGGAGGCTGGAGCAGATAGGAAAAGTATCACAAAAGAGATGAAACTTGAGACTTTATCATAATGAATGGTATGAGAAAAGAAAGAAAAGTCATTGATCAAAGAGTTGAGGATGGTGATGTGGGGAAATGGAGCCATGTCTTAAATAACACTTGCAATAAATGATTTGTCTGCTAAAACAATGACTGAGAGTGTTGAGTATGTAAAGGTGTTGATGCCTTACCTAAAAGCAGTAAAGCAACTTGGCAATTCTCCAGCCAGTTGCCGAAGACACGGCCAAGTGCACGATGCTTTTGTGGGAGAGGAGCCCTCAGATAGAAGGCAATTATTTATAGGCTTTCAGTAAATAGGATGAAAACAGGGGCTTGGCTTTGAGTTCCCATAGGAGGACCTCACCTTGGAAGTCTGCTCACACTTAAGCTGAGGGGCAGGGGAGATAAAAAAAAGTGTGTTCTGTTGGCAAATTAAAGACAAAAACAGCCAGGATCTCAGAGCTGGGTCCATTATTCTGCTACTTCGGCAAATCCCATAGCCTCTCCGTCTTAATGGTTACTATTACGATATTCCTGGAGATAATATTTCCTTCATTTATTCTCTAGCAATCAACAAACACTTGTGAAGTACCTCTAAGCCTTAGACAGAACTAAAACATTCTTTTAAAAACTACCTAATTTAAACCAGTTACCCGACTTGCAACATTTTAAAATATTTAACATTCTAATTTGTGTCATAATCCCAAGGGCTAACCAACAAAAGAGCATCCAGAAGAAAAAAATTACTGCAGAAATAGGCATTTTTTTGTGGAATAGAATAGTAAGGTCATTTATAAAATGGCTCATTAATAGTACAGTGGCTGGCACATCATTGGTAGTCAATAAAATATTTGTTGAATGAATAAATGTAGGCAGGGACCTTATCTTATTCACAGCTGTATACCTAATCCTTAGATGAGTGCCTGCTACAAGGTATTTATATTTTGGTGGAATAACAAATAACTAATTACCTGTATTTATTTCTTCTGCAATCATTTACATTGTATTACATATAAACTTGATATGCAGATTCAATATTAAAACTTCAAGTGCTACTCAAGAGGCTGGGATTTGGTTCTAAACTAGTGCAGCATAACTTTTCCACTAGAATGTAAGCTCCATAAGACAGAACTTTGTCTAAGTTAGTTGCTTCTTAACGTTTTTAATAAAAATGCATTAAATGAAGAGTGCTAACTTTCAGCAGTCTATTCTAAAAAAAAAAACCCACAAGAAAAAGCCAAGTTCCTTTGCTATAGTAATAAGCATCTTTCATGTCATGATCTTCAGACATTTTAGCTCAGAATTTCCAGCCTGTGAGTAGGTGGTACCATGCCTGACGTCCGTGCAACTGGGCCAGCACCTCTGATTAATTTTTAATCTAACTTTTATGAGTTTTCTCAGTGTTAACCACAATCTAAGTGGGGGTATATAAATTTAAAACAAACAAACAAAAAGATTGTCTTTCAGGAATGAAAAATAAATGTAATCTGAAATCAATATTTATGAAGTTGTGATTAATTGACTGATGACCAAATGATTACAAAACGTCTGTCTGAAACATCTACTCAAATTTATTAGCTTTGACGAAAAAAATTAAAAAACAATCTGAACTGGGTCAATGAAAGAATAATGCATTCCTAATCAATTTTTAATAGCACTTAAGATTTTATATTTTTTTAAACTTGCTTTTAAATAATTTATCATAAAAATGAATCTGATTTAAACAAGGGGTAAAAGGTGTTCCATAGCTATTTGATGGTTTTCTTAGGAAAGAAATTCAATTATGACTGATTTTATTACTGAATTATTTTATTAATAATAATACATCTTGCACTTACACGAAGGCATCGGGCCAACGATTTCAGGGTCCAAGAAAAATCTAGGATTTAGCTTCAACTTTACAATTATCTGATGGTTTACCTTATCTATGCCTCAATTCCATCATCTATAAAAGAAAAGACCTATGTAAAACCCCCTAAAATCCTTTCTAGTTCTAAAAGTTTATAATTCTAAGGATTTAGGAGGTTTAGCTCATCCCAGGTGCTACCTCTGATAGAACACCTCAGGTTACTAAGGAGTTCTGATAGAACTCCTAAGGCTACTAAGAAGTTGAGAAAGAAATGGAGCAGAAAGTTAATGAGCCATGTAATCTTCGTTTTCCTATTAAAGTAATGATAACATTATTTAACAGTTTTGGCCAAATAATGACTAAATGAACATGATTTGTTGAAGAAGGAAATGCCCGTCATAAAGCAGAGGGAAGACATAGTGTTCATGGCCTTAAATTCTCTGCATTATTAAAAGCAAACCCTGGGAGTTGGCCTGGAATCAATTTGGACCTAGAGAGAGTCCTAATCAGCTGGTCTTGCTAACAATATTATTTAGATATGTGTGTGTGTGTGTGTGTGTGTGTGTATTTATCTACAAAGCATTAGTGTATAAAGCAGGTATGCTATTGTATGATCCTATTTGTGCTTATGCACAGTAATATATGAATTAAAATATTTGTAAAGATATGCTCTAGAATGTCTATAGTGATTACCACACAGGACAGAGAGGTGAGGCATAAACGCAGAGGAACTTCTGCTTATTACTCTATATATGTATAAATGGCTTAATTTTCTTAAGATGAGCCTTATTATTTTTATAATTAGCAAAAAAGCAATAGTCTTCCATTCTGAAGTGGAAAACAAGTAAAGACAATGTTTAAAACAGCCTGGGGTAATAATAAAGGTAGTTCATAGCTGAAGAAAATACTATGGTTTGTAGAACAGTCACTTAATACTAGATACTAGATAAATCAGATACAATTCCTGACCTCAAGAAACAGTCTGTTGTAGGGACAAACACATAAACAACCAACTATATAACCATGTGATCACAGAAGTAGATATATGGACAGAGCACTAAAACAGCACTGAGAAGCTATGACAATGATAGTAACTGTGAAAAGAGGTGTTGGAAATAGTTTAGGTTTTAACATTCTACTTAAAATATAGGTTATGATTTTTAAAATTTATCTTTGTGACTGAGTATTAACACCAATCTCCAAAATGGTTAGCAGGAAATGAACTTGCTCCAGCAGCAAAGGAAAAGTCTCAAATATATGTATATTAGACATGCTTTTACCCTGCGCTGTTTCCAGGGATCAATGTGAGAGATGGAATATTCTCAGTCCTACATCCCACTCAGAGGGTGGGGATGACAGGCCCTAAAATACCACCTTAGGTATAAGCAAGATAAGAACAGGGAATGGGCAAGATGAGAATAGGGAAGAACATAGTAAGATGCGGAAACCTGAATGACACTAGGTAATGACCTGGAACTTTCTCATTCTGAAGCCTGAGAGCTAAAGCCAGGAATGTGAAAGATGCATTAGCAAACATGTGAATTCTAGTTCTCATATAATATGACTTCAAACAGCCAGGAAATAGCCAAACCAGATGACTTTTATGCCAGGCATTCTGAAAAAAGTGGCCATTTAACAATCAATATGACTTTTGCCCAGTTCTCTAATTCCAAGCATATGATCGTCTCCAGCTCCTAGGAAATGAAGTTACTGAGCTGTCTGGAAGAATTCTTAACTGTCACCTGTGAGCCGATTTAGAACTAGATTTAGGCTTCTTCAAGTGAACTACTAGCTGCTCCAGTTTCATTATTGCCTGTTCCTTTTATAGACATGGCGGTAGTATAATACATTGACCTCATTGAACACACACACACACACACACACACACACACACACACTTTTAACAACAAGGAAGCTAAGAAGCAGAGAGGTTAAATTTTCTGAGGCTGGTAGAGCCAGGAAATTGTTCCGACAGGGACTTCTACTCCCACAATCCAGGATCCGCACCTCTTTCCTTCAACCAAGAGGCTGTTTCTTGAGATGATATAGCCTCTTTTCCCAAAAGATTAGTGAAAGTAGTTCCCTTGGTTTTGTTTCTAAATCTCCCAACTCATAGATTGCATTTGTTTGCATAAATCGATCACATTGGCTCTTCACTTAAAGTTGCAGTTAAATCCCTAATCTGTTATGTTCAAGATTCATTTAGGAACTTTCAGTTCTCCTTTTTCATTGGTAGGAAATGGGAATTTATAACCTCACACGTTCTCGTTCGGAATTCGACAGCACAGTGGTACAGGTCATATCCATCCATACACGCTTTAAACTCAAGTGCATTCTGGGAGTGGGAATGGTTTACACTATTAATACAGCTTTCTCACCTGTGGGTGTGTAAATCAATCTGTGGCTCTGACCCTTAAATCTCACTTTAGATAGAAATCACAGAAGCGCCAACAGTGAAAATGTGTCTTCAGGGAAAGCTGCGATTAAATATACTCAAAACATCCCAGAAACAGATAAAGACACAATCATAGTTTGTTCTTTTTAAGTGACATTACATCATTTAAGAATAAAGAGAGCTGAGAGTGGCAGAAAGTTGTTTTGAAAAATAAAAATGTAAAGATCGTTTTTTCTCTTCTTGTTTTGACTGCACGGTCTGTTTGCAGGTTGTGTGGGGTTTAATCTTTGGACAGAAAATTCCCCCCACCCACCCACTCTCCGGGAAAGACTTGGGGATTTAAAATCGTCTTTATTTTCTCTCCTCTCACCACTACTACGCTTTCATTTAAACTTTCAAGATCCTCAATACCTGTACTAAATCGTCTTCCCTCTCATTCCCAGGAATCTTGCAGCTTCTGACCAGGGGAAAGTTTTTTCCAAATTTAAGGAAAGAAGAAAGAGGAAAACCGTGGCGACCGCGCGTTTCAAGAGCGCGTTTTCGTTTCCTCTCCTGGCGGGCTATGGCCCTGCTGGGCTGCCGTAGCCGGCCTCGCGCTGTCCCAGTCGCAGCAAGGATCCGCGGTCGGCGGGACTTCCGTGTTGGCGGGATTCTGAACGCTGCCATGGCTCAGACTGTGCAGAACGTTACATTGTCGCTCACTCTGCCCATCACGTGCCACATTTGCTTGGGGAAGGTAATGGGTGATTCCAGGCACAGCTACGAAACGGGATCGGGTATGAAGTCACTCGCCGGAGCCGAGGGCGGTCTCCGTGTGTAGCGGGGACCGGGCGTAAGGCGCCGAGATGGGTGAAGATGCTAAGCCGTATTCGCAGGCGATGGGAGCCCGTGTCCTGGGGACCGAGGGAGGGCGCGATGATAAAAGGGTTCATCTGTGCGCCTTTCCGAAGGGGATGACAATGGCCTGGGGTTTGAAGGAAGGGCGGCGATACGGCTTTGCTACCGCCGGCGGCCTCACCCGGCCAACGCCGACATCGAAGGAGGCCTCGTTAGAAACGAATCGCAACAAGATTTTACTCTTCTGTGCAAACCCGTATGGCGTGTAGTGAAGCCCATTAAAGCACATTTCCTGGAGACCTCACCTAAGGTTCTTTCATACCCTACACAATCAGATGTTCATGTTCTTGGGCCTGCAGTGCTAGGTGGGGAGTCTTTCACGTCCAAGATCCTTCTCCTTGCTTAACCTGGCCTTGAGTGGCCTTTGCTCTGGATTCAGAATTTGAAAAGTATATAACACGTGTCTCTGAATGGAGTTTAGAATGAGAGGTATGGTCTTAAATTCCGAGAACAGATCAGTCACGAGATAGAATACCCTTTCATTGTGATGCAAGAGGTGCCTAAAGTATTTTGTGATACTAGGTAGAGAATGTAGTTCTGAATTGGAAACGGAGTTTTGAATGTTTTGATACAGTCTTCTCCGATTCCTTTCTGCTTGTGCCTCCCATTCAGTTTATAAAAGAGCATTTCTTAACTATGTACATCAAGAAGGGAGAAGATACTGTGAACGACCTGATTTTTTCTCCATCCTGATTTTTTTTTTCCGTTGGTGGTGTGTCTGTGTGTTTACCCCAAGTGCAGACTTAGCTTACAGCTGTCGGCTTAGAATTGAGAAATACAAACTTCATAGAGAAATATTTTGAGTGCCAGCCAATACAATCAACTGCCTTAGGTGTTTGGGGTTCCGTGTGAATTTACTGAGTTCAAGAAGTAGTAGGAAGTCAGGTTTGGAAGCAACTAATAATTCTTGATACCAGTCAGAATGAAATGCCAAGAAAATGTGCTGTGAGAGCGTACAGGGAATGGCTTGATCAGTTCTGACTGGAGAGATCAAGGGTGGTCTGGTGGAGGATGGTATTTGAGCTGGCATTTGCTACCATTGCCTGTGTACATGGCTGGAGGGAGGAGCTGATGTATCTATTTGCTACAATCTATATTTGGCCCTTGACATGAAGTTCGCACAAGTATGTGTTAAGTTCTGAGTGAATTTCCTCCAACAGTAGCCTTAAAGGCTGATAAAAATGTCCTTGGGAAATAATTTTCACTTGGTCTTAGTTGTACATGTTTATATCTAGTTCCCATTAGTTAATAGGCCATCTTTTTCAATTGTGTTGAAAATGTGTTCATCTTGGTTGATTTTCCATACCTCTATCCTTTTTATGATTAACAAAAATGATACCTAATAGAATATAGAGATTTGAGGATTACAGAATGCTTTCATATGCATTTAATTATTTCATTTACTCCTCTCACTAGTGCTATGAGATAGTGAGGACTGATTTCCTCATTTTTTAAAGTAAGATGATTAAGGCTTAGAGTCACTAGCATTGGAACCTCAATTGCAACCTTTTGTCTTTAGTAGATTACTTCCTGAAAACTCAACTTGAGTTCATCTGTGACAGCAGAAACTTTTGGTGTCCTTCCGCCTCCCGGTATTAGCTGTTTTCTAAAATTAAATCGGATAATAAAAGATAATAATTTGTAAACAGGCATTTTTACAGAAGCAGAAAGGTATGGTGGTTGAGGGCCTGAGTTCTATGTTCAGACTGCATGAATTCTAATCTAGGCTCTTCTACTTACTAGTTATATGACCTTACACAGGACATATTACTTAATCTCTCTCAGAAAATTTTCCTTATCTGTAAAATGGGAATGGTAATAGTATCAATATCCATCCTTGTGTTTTGGGGAGGAATAAATGAATTAATTCATATGCAGTGCTTAACGTGAAGTCTGGCACATAATAATATTCAATAAATACTAACTTTACTATGGCATCGAGGCAGGCCCTCAAACTGAGGAAATCAGCCTTTTCTAGTAATTGTTCTTCCCAGTTGCTTTGTGAGGCTGGTACCCTGACTAGATGAAGATTTGCATTACCAGCAGAGGGGGACCTGTTTGTTCTGGAAGGTGTTTCAAGAAGCAAAAGGTCAATGGCCAGTGCAAAAGAGTGAAAAAGCAAAACTTTAACCTTTCCATTTAATCTGTCAAAATGCCACAGTACATCTAGGGGTTTTAATTGGTTCCATATGACTGTTGTTTTTTGTATAGTTGAAGCAAATCTGATCTGCTTGTGATACTCACCCTCCAACATACACTTCTATTTGTGGGTTACTGGAGATAGCATGGCCTGGAACAGCACCCGATGTCACTTCCACTTCCCTGACATACAGCATCTTCAGCCACCTCTGACATCTGCCTTAAGGCCCTCTTTGCCTAGCCCTCTATGATTCTTGTGATAATGATTCTTGTGCTGCCATCACCATTTGTCCCCAAAATCTCACCATCAGCAATCTTCTCTTTTGACTGTTCAACAGAGTTAGGGGCCTTTATTTCTGGAGGGTCACCATGGGGCGGCGGGGGCGGGGGGTGGGGATATGTGTTGCATTAAAAGAGAGGCTGTGGAGGAGACATTGAACCTGAAGAGGATATAGATACTGATAGGGGTGGGGAAGAATAGAGAGGAAAGAAGTGGTGATAGTGTAAGTATGCACAGAGTCAGTGCTTTGTCTTTTGAATACAAATGTTGTACTTAAAATTGGAAATTAGGCATTTGGCATTTACTACCTCTATTCTACTTAAGTCTTAAAGGTGAATTTTCTGCCCATTAATGTTTAGCAACCTTGCCAATGTTGTAAGAAAGAGCTCTGGTGTGGCCTGAGGAAGTTAGGTACAGGTCTTGTGGGATGATTTATGTATAACATTTTCTCGTCTGTTTCTCCTTAATTTTTACCCCATGCCTTGGACTAGTGGGCCAGCAGAAATAAAGGAATGATCTAGCCCAGGATATCTGTTAAGTGGCATTTTGGTACTGCCACCAGAATGCTACAGACCAGGTTATCTCTAGATAATTCCAGGTATTTATCTCTTCAGTTAGGATTCAAGCTGTGAAACCAAATTGTTGTTGCATGTAATACTTTTATTAACTGTATTTGTGTTTTGCCACGAGTGACAGCCAAATGTGGCCCACAGTTTTATGAAAGGACAAAGAATTACAGGTTATAGGATTAATCTTTCTGCACCTAGGACTGCTCCCCTCAGGCTCATTCCAGTGAGGAGAGGCCACTTTTACACTTGCTTTCTCTTCTCCTCCTTACTAGCTTCAGGGGGCATTACCCTAGGATATCACTTTAACATGCTTTCTCCAGATGAGTTTGGAATTGTACTTGTCACTTACCCTTGCCATCGTCATCTTGCATTTTTATTTTATACGAGTACTGTTTTATTGCCACAGATCTCATTTGAAGTTAAATTAGCTATAAAGTCTCATAACATAGGCAAATTACAACTATTTCAATATCTTGGGAAGATCTTATTAAAGAAAATTGTGTGTGTTTTGATGTTGTATATAGCAAGATCTGAGTAGAAGAGTATGGGTGGACAGCAATTGAGGGAAGGCTAGATTCTTTATATTTTGCCCCTGTAGCTTACAGTCAAATAAATAACGAGTACTATAAATTGGTATAATAGTTCTTTCTCTTTTATAGGTTTCTATTCTCCTAAATTTAAACCTAGAAATCATCATTTGATAACTACTTGGTCCAAAGAAATGAATTGGTCAACCATTTCAAAAATCCAACACAATGACAGTGACAATATTGGATATTGAACAGTGAAAATCATTTTGCTGTATGCGGCATTGCTAATGGCTCTTAGATTCGAGTAGTCTGCATGTGGTTGTTCTTTATCGTTTTGACAGATTAAATGGAAAGGTTAAAGTTTTGCTTTTTCACTCTTTTGCACTGGCCATTGACCTTTTGCTTCTTGAAACACCTTTAGAAGCATTATCTCAGCCTTTCATTTTAATACATCAGAATTCACTTTTATTAATCTCAGAGTGTGCAAGGCATTGTATCAGGTGCTGTAGGTGCATACAAAGATGAGTAGGATATAGCTGCTGCCCCCAAGGAGCCTGGAATCTAATAGGGAAGGCAGTGTATAAACTATTTTCTAAGTACAGCACACACAGAAAATAGTGAACATTAAATTAATGCCTAAGGAGTACCCATAGGATCAAAGACCCAGTCACTTTAAAAAAGGATTAATGAAGGCCTTATGAGGAGATAGTATTTGGTTTTCATCTTGAAATGTATAAGGGATTTTATTTCGATTAGGGAAACTGGAGGCCAACAGGACAAATCAAGCTAAGAAACAAGAGCAAAATAAACAGGGAGCCTTACCTATTCATATTCTTTTTGGTGAACATCAAGTATTCACTAGAATGAATATGCGTGGTTACTGTAGGTTATGTCAAGTATTGAAATAGCAGATTAAGGGAAAAGGCTGTTTAAGAACAAGATTATGTTGCTCTTTGATTGCTGCACTTAAAACAATGAGCAAGGAAAACCATTGCTGTTTTGCAGAAGAGCAGTAAAAGCTGCTAATCTATTTTTTAGGAAGGTAGCTCTGTCATCAATACGAAAGGTGGCCACAAGTGAACATTTGGAAGCAAGGAAGTTTGGGGGTGGGGGGTGATTACAGTAGATTAGGAGTAAAAGAATGAGAACCTGAACTCATTATTGAAGTGACGATGAAAAAGAAGGGATAGCTGATAGGTAAAAGAACATTTAGAGGTAGCTTTGCCATATATCAACTATTCGGGGATGTACTTTTTTTCCATGTTATAACATCTCTGAAATCTGGTTGCATCTTATAAGTGATGGCATCTTATAGTTGTAATTGCAGCATTTTTCATTCATTTTACTTAATGGTACAGAAAATATTGGTATATCTTAAAATCTCTGGCTTAGTCTCAATAAATGATAGCGAGATTTGGTGACAGGTTAGATGGTGAGGAAAAGTTTTAAGGGTGAGTCTCAGACAGCTCTGACTATTCTATAGAGCCCAAGTGCTGAAGAGGTGGTGGTGCCAGTAACTTAGCCAAGAGGGAGTGTAGGAGGAGGAGCGAATATGTGGAGGAGGCCAAGTTTGGTTTTGGACATGTTATGGTTGAGGCAGCTGCGAGATCTTTACAGGAAATTGGTTCCTGAGCTGAATATAGTAATATTGTTACCTTTTCTTTCTTTTGTTGATTGAAGAGTTGTTATGTGAAAGTCTTTGCTTACATCTTTACACTATTAAATCCTAACACCTGAATGAAAAGTATACTAGGTTAAACTGCAATTCTCAGAGGTGGAAAGTGATGCCCCTTATAACTAAAGGGCTCAACTCAGTCAAACAGCTCAATAAGTGGCGGAGCTGGAGCTGGCCCCTGGTTTATCTCTTGATGCCTAAGCTTTCACACTTATAGTTACAGAGGATTTTCAGGAGCTGTCACCATAGAAAAGATGTTAACACCATGTGATACATGAGAGGTTAAGAGAGAAATAGAACTATGTCACATAAGATGGCCAAGGACAAAACATTAGAGAGAGCAGCTGTACCACCTCCAGTATTTTGACTAAGCATATCAGTCTGTGATCCTCTTCCCATCATACCTGCTCTCCAGAAATATGTCAGCCTTACCCAGACCCACTCTATGACTCATTTTTTTCGCTGTCATTACCTTTCAAGTACTCATTTCTCTTATTAGCCACGGTCATTTATTATCATCATTCCTTTGTCTCACTCTTCCTCTTTGGCAAAACTCTATGAGTAAACCCAACTAATTTACTTCCTGTCTGAACCTGAGCAGCTAAAAGTTGGTAGGAAAATTACACACCTGTGTTAATTGGTCTTACTTTATTGTCAAAACCACAGACCTCGACTAGGAACTCAGCAGTGTTAGGCAACCCTGCTACATGTGCCTAGTACATTTACTTTCTCACTTTTCAAAATAAGTACTTTATTTTCCTATTTTTTCAAGTTGATGTCTGTCTCGGCTTCTCACTTTCAGCTGGTAACCTCATCATATTTAATGACAAAACATAGGCTGTTGGAACAGTTGCAACATGAGTTCTCTAATCTTTCCATCAACAGATCTTCCATCTCCTTTGTGTTAGTTCTCATACCCTCAGCCTTCCGTCCTGTTATAATAGAAGATAGAGCCTAACTCCTACATAAGCCAGAATTTCTCCCTTGTGCTTTATAGCTCATTCCTCTCTTGACTTCTTAGGAGCTTTGCTCGCTGTGGCTCTAATCCCTCTCCTTTCTTCCTCCACCATAAATAGCCTCTTTTTGCCATTGCCGTTCCTTACCATGGCCTCATTTTTATGTTCTTTCCTATACAGCAAAACATGAAAGAATTGTCTGTATTATCTCTTTTCACTTCTTCAACCTTCTTGTCTTTCAGCCTCCAATCAACTTTCCATCCCCACCATTTACTGAAACAATGCTTGTCAGTAACAGATCACACTGACTTCCATGCAGTTAAATCCCATAGTTACTTCTCTGGCCAGATCAAACACAGTCTCTCCCTAATATGTGACATATTTGGCCACTGTCTCCCTCTTGAAAAATTTTGTTCTCTTGACGTCTATGAGACCGTACTCCTGTCTTCCAACATGGGCCCCTCCTTCTCAGCGCCTTTAGCTGATCGCTCCTCCTCTTCCTCTGCTTGCTGGAATGCCTTGTCTCCAGCTGTTCTGCCCATGCAGAGGCTTTCTTCAGGTCCTGTGGATTTAAGTGGCATCATTTTTTTTTTTTATGCCAGTGATTCTCAGACCTTCCCTTGTCCACTTAAAAGTCAGTTTGGCATTAAAAATTTAACATGGCCCAAACGGAATTCTTGATTTCTACCATGTGCTAGACCTTCTCTTACTCTTGTCTTTCTCACCTTAGTTAATATTAGCACCAACCACTAAGTTGTTCAAGTATCTTCCTGATACTTAGTTTGAGACTTTTTTGTTCTTAAAACATTTCATGACTTAAAGATTAAATTAAAACATACGTGAATAGATTATGGTCTAGACTTCCAAATCAAATGAATTTTTAGGAAAAAACAGAACCTGCAAAGAAAATCCAAGCTTGTCTGCCTCTTGAGACTGATGAGGAATGCCTCCCTGAAAGAGTTCCTGGAGCTAGTTGCATCTAGTGTATGGAGGCTGCCCCCACCAGCAAGCAATTCTCAGAAGCCAGTAGGGTGTCCAAAAATCAACTGAATTCTGGCACTATCTACCGAGAGATAGAATCAGATTCCACAGGTAAAGAGCTTAGGCCCACAACCGCCTTCCACTTTTTCAGAAGCCAGTCCCAAGCCCAGGTTGTTCCTCCTTTAATAATAATGTTTTTCTCCTTTAATGATATTAGCAATTCTTTTGTTATTATTAACAGTCCTTCTGATTGACTGTAAATCAGAGGTTCCCACAATTCCCTCCTCAGGGGTCAATTGGTTTGCTAGAACAGCTTACAGAACTGAAGAAAACCCATTTACCCACTAGTTTACCAATTTATTACAGGGGATAGTAAAGGACATGAATCAACAGCCAGATGAAGAGATACATAGGGAAGGACTCAAACAAAAGAGCGTCTGTCTTCTTGGAGCTTGAGACCTGGCACAGTGGCCCTTTGAAGCATTCTCATTCTCCAATGTGGAAGTTCTCTGAAAAAGAGGTTTCATTACTAGTCATGATTGACTAACTCACTGGCCATTGGCAGTTGATTCAACCTCAAGCCCTCTCCCTGCCCTGGAAATCAGGGGGTAGGACTGAAAGTTCCAATCCTCTAACCACAAAGTTAGCTCCTCCTGGCACCCAGCCCCCACCTTGGGTGAGATCCCAAAGTCCCCTCATTAACATAAGAGACACCATTGTTGCTCCCATCACTTAGAAAATTCCATGGAGTTTGAGAGCTGTGAGCCAGGAGCTGTGGATCAAATATATCTGGAGAATATATTTAGGTCATCTGAATTATCAAATACATATATTTCTTATAAATCACAATATTGTACTCCCAGATAAGCATTCACTCCTGGCTGTTGGTAGGAGTCCTTTGGAAGAAGAAGAGTTTGAGAAGCTGTGCTTTATGGTCTTACTTTTGTTTATTTGTTTATTTTAATTAGTCCTATCAAATCAGTTGAACTGAATGAATTAAAATTGCTTTCTACAAGAGGAAGTTTAAATCTGTGCTGAATTATCTTCTCTGTTTAGCTTTCTTATGCTAGTCTTCTTAATCAAGGGAGCATCTATGTGTTTGGAAAGCCAGACTAAGACTGGAGAGTACTTCGTAGTGAGTCTTCAACTGATTACCTGCCTGATATGGATCGCCATAGGTCTGTGATTTCTTTGAGGGTATGGACCCCTTTAAAATTGGTGACTGACTACTCATATTCTGAGTTTTCACATACTGAGGTGGACATAGGGCTGCACACGTGTTTTCTCTGAGCAAAGTGGTGTGTAGTGGTTTGTCTCTTCTTTCTCCTTTTGCTTTCTCTGCTTTCCCTTGATCTTCTGGTCCCTAGGTCAGAAGCATTCTACAGTAGCATTGTGGTTATTATTAAGGGAGAAAAACATTGAAAATGGCCACCAAATGTTTTGAGTCCCACAGTAAAATTACCATGTAAATCAAGTGAAAGCCTAAGCATTTCTTTCTTGGTTTTATTTTTACTGTTAAATTTGCGCTGTTTGAAGAATATTAAGTAATTATTCCCTCTGTAGAGTTCCCCCAACTAATTGAATATTAAATACTGTCTTAATAGCAATTACTTCATTCAGCAAACCTTTACTGAATAGGTACCTGTTGTACACTAAGCTGTCTTCTAGGCACCAAGGATTTAGGGATGAATGAAACTGAGGAGCTTCTTTCATTCTTGGACCTTCCATTTTAATGGGGGAGATAGACAATTAATATGTAAACAAACATATAATACCAGGTAGAAAACTAAAGCAACTTCTCTCCTATTTTCCTTCTGGGGAGATAGATAATAAATATGTAAACAACCAAAGTATCATATCAGTTATAAAACTAAAGCAAATTCTTTTTTATTTTCCATCTGATAAAACAACTAAACAGTCAAAACACCTAATTAACCCTGAGGAAGCCATCTAAGTTTTTCTCACCTTGGTTTCCTTATTTGTAAAGTATATTCACTCTGTTTACCTCGCAGTGTTATTTAAAAATAGACACACAAAAAAACACACAAAGAAGATAAAATGCATGTAAAGGTCCTTTGTAAAATATGACTCTATAAGTGTAAAGTATTATTGTTTGTACTTGTTTAAATGGAGTGTATTTGGTGTATGTTAATATTTATTTCAGTGTTGTTTGCTCTTTAATTATATACCACTTGAGAGTGGGACTCTTAGAGTTGTTTTAGCTTTCAGGCCTCTGGTTTAGGGGACTCTCTAGTAAGATGCGTATGCTTTAACTGTTGGTTACTGTTGCTCTGTAATATAGTAGAATGAATTGAGGGAAGGATTCAAGCATGAGATAGGTGTTTGGACTAAATGATCTTTAAAGAGCCTTCTAATTCTCATTTCATAATTCTGAAATAGAATAGTTGAAGGAAAATTGTCTCAGCCTTAGTGGAACAAAATGCGCTTTCTTTTGGGCCATGAATGTGGTTTGGAACAAAATAAAACCATGATATGTCAAAAGTTTCAGTCTCTATGACCAGATATCTCAGCTAGTATCTCTGTTAAAAATAGTTAAGAAACTGTGGTGGCAAAAACATCTACCCTATGTCTACACTTACTCTGTTCTAGAAAAGCAATTTGTTTGCTTGCTCTTAACTAAACCTATTGGGATTCTAGTTATGACTGTTGCCCTGTACTAAAAGTAATGTTTCTTTTTTCAAAGGTGCGCCAGCCTGTCATATGCATCAACAACCATGTATTTTGTTCAGTTTGTATCGATTTATGGTTGAAGAATAATAGCCAGTGTCCAGCTTGCAGAGTCCCCATCACTCCTGAAAATCCTTGCAAAGAGATTATCGGTAAGGGCCTATTTTATAAACACATAGAAATAGATTTGAAATAATCTCTAAGTAGTGCATATTTGGAGGAAAACCAAAATAGATGACTTTCAATGATGTTGTTTTGCCAATTTCATACTGGATGGATTGGTCATTTGTATAATCTATAAGTAGAACAACTGAGGAGCACAAGGCACTATGAGAAATCTTACAGTTTGGTAGAGGTGCATGTAGATCAAAATATTAATAGTTTAAAGCAGCTTACATTTTGGTAGAGGTGCATGTGGACCAAAATATTAATAGTTTAAAGCAGCAGACGCTAAAGGCCAAGAAAAGGCCCACAAAATTCAAGCAAGAAAGTTGAGCTAGAAATGTCAAGAAAGGCTTTATGAATAGGTGACCTTTAAGATGGAGATTTAAGGATGGGTAAAATTTCGGTAATGATTAAGGAAGGTATTTTATGCAGCGGGAATACCATGAACTAAAGTTTAGAGGTAGGAAAACACAAAGCTTGTTTTTGGAAATGATCAGTAGTCTAGTATGGGTCTGACTACTGAAATGAGACTGAAAAGTTAATTGAGACTTTAGTACAGAGAGTCTTCAGTGACAAATAAAATCTGGGACTTGCTCTGTGGATGAAAAGAATGGTGAGGTAGGCATGATGGTTTTGAGCAAAGAAATGGCAAGATCCAGAATATGCTTGAGGAATATTACTCAGGCGATGATATTTGGTTAGGCTGTAGGGGAAAGACAGAATGTGAGTAGGTCAGGTAGGAGGCTCTTGCCTTGGTGAGAGAGAATATGAGTCTAGATGAAGGGTAAAAAAGAACATTCAGTGCCATACCAGTACAGGTAAGAGGGGGTTAAGACTTTAAAAGATCCTTGAAAAATAAAACATTTAAAGATCTTTTTGGGTGTTAGGTTTTTGTTCTGTGCTCATATAAGTTATTTTTCTTAGACTGTAAAAATTGAAATGATTTTGTTGTTGTTTTTGCTTTAGGAAAAATTGAAAGTAAATCTGTCCTTAGCTATGTATAGAAAACACCTTTCAGAAAACTTAAGGAGTCATTGTAATGGTTCCAAATTAGGGAAAATGGACTTAAGTAAGATTTTCACACTGGAAATGGAAAGGAAAATAAATGCTAGAATAAAAAGAACTTTGGAACTAAGAGATCTGAAGGAGGAATCAGAGATGACTCTTAGTTTCTTTCTTGAGTACTGGATGAAGTCTGTTAGAGGACTTCTCTGCTTGCTGCATACTGCAGTGTTAATCTCTCTGCCTTTAGATTTTTGCCCGTACTGTATTTCACTGAGTCAAGTCTTTTGCAAAACATGAGATTAGATCATTAAAATAATTGGAATGTTTTCCCCCAGCTTCTAGTCACATCCCTACTCCTTCTTTCATTCATTTATATCTAAGTGATACTTCATAAATTCTTTCAAGTAAAATAGTTCATCTATCCTTGCATTTGCATAGTACATCCTGAAAAAGAACATCTGTAAAATGCCTTTGCTATTATCATGATGCTAAGAAGTATAAAGAAAGTAACCACAGCATAAGTGAAGAGCTTTCAGGAAAAATTGTTTTTAGTATATTTGATGAGTCATTACTAGCAGATAATAATTCTGTGATTTATAATCCACTATAACTGAGTTGTTAGAATCAGTGAAAAGACACATTAATCTGTTTAGTGTTACCAGGAACTAGGTATGTTTGAATAAATACATTGGCTGTAATAATATATATCAGAATGTATATATTATGTATTATGATTTATAGATAATATATATTTGGTGATTATCAAATATATGAAATATAGATAATGTTAACCATATTTATATAATTTATTGGTTAATATATATAATAATGGGTTTTGTCTTATTTTTGTTCTCCTAAAGTTATTTCTTCTGTTTTTTTTTTGTCTATAACATACAAAAGTTGAAAGATATAGAGATATTATAGTCTTATATATTTTATTATAGTGCTTCTGTATAATATATGATGGTACTTTTTAAATTAAATTTATTGGGGTAACATTAGTTAATAAGTTTTTATCATTATTTAACAATTCTTTGGCATTCAAAATTTGAATCCAAATATGATAATTAATAAAATATAGCATTTGCCTTGAGTTTACTATAGTAAGATACATAGGTAAGTAAACTCAACATGATATTTTACAGAAGATATTTCTTTGTTACTTGATATTTATCTTTTCTCAGGGTTGAGATAGAGAAAAGGCCAAGATGGCAGCCCCAAGTATATATATAAGTAGAAATTTAGCTGGAGAACTATATAAAACAATAAGAAAAGGATTCATTTTTATTTTCATTCTGCCCAAATCAGAATGAAAAGTTAGGTTTTGTGTTTTTTTTCCTGTAGGAGGGACCAGTGAAAGCGAACCTATGCTAAGCCATACAGTTCGTAAGCACCTTCGGAAAACTAGACTTGAGTTACTCCACAAAGAATATGAGGTAAATAATAATTAAAATTTAAAATGATGACAGCACTGAATTCAAGGTGAAACTGAGCTATCTCAGTTCATGGACTTCTTAGAGCACACATCCAATGAAATCTTAATTTAATGACAATTTAAAAATACCTATTTGGTAAGTACTTTTTTCTTTTTCCCTTTCCTATTTCAAATAGAGGAAAGGAACAGATGGAAGCATTTTCTTTTTTTCTTTCTTTTAATTTAAAATTTGTCCTCAACAGACACATCATTTTGTAAGTGTTTACTCCCTCAGGAAATTGGGAGATAAAAGAAACCATCTTGTGAAAATCAGTCTTCCAACCCCCGCAAGGTATTATGAATGCTCTGGTAAATAGTGACTACAGTCCTCAGTCTGCTTTTGTTTCTGCCTGTAAATTCACCAATAATTATAAGCTTCATTGGTTCTAAAAGTGAATATGCCTCTGTCAACTACCAGCAAAGAGATTTTTCGAGTGAAATATGGTATTTCCTAATTGTTTTTTTGCATGTAAAACTTTTTAAATTGAAAAAATTGTATATATTTAAGGTGTACAACTCGATGTTTCTATGTACACGTACATAATGAAATGATTCCTTCGGTCAAGCTAATTAACGTGTCATGTCCACCTCCTCACATAGTTACTTTTTTATGTGTGTATGGTGAGAGCATCTTAAATCTCAGCAAATTTCCAGTATACGACACAGTATTACCAACTGTAGTTATCATGTTGTATATTAGATCCCTAAATTTATTTATCCTACATAATAACAATATTTTAACCTTTGACCCATCTCTCCACTTCTCCTACTTCCTCACTTCCCGACCACCTCCCTGCCCCTAGTAACCACTGTTTAACTCTCTGCTTCTATGTATTTGACTTTTTAAGCTTCCATGTATAAGTGAGATCATGCAGTAGTTTTCTTTCTGTGAAGGTGATTTGATATGGTGATGAAATTTTTCCAAATTAGCTTCATGCTAATGGAATAGATATACTTTTGAATAGTAAACATTAAGCCAGATTGTCATTTTATGTTTACTAAAGTGGGGGGTGGGGATATTGTTATTCTCTTCTTTTGGTACAAAATATCTTTAAGTTAAACTATATAAGTGAAAGTTACTTCAGCTGGCTCAAAATTTTTTTTAATAAAGTGGGACATAAATAAATGACTGAATAAATGCTCATTCATATATGTGTTTTTCTGCTTATATTTGTTTATTAATATATTAATTCAAACAAATAGTGATTTTTCTCATTTTATAATGCTATTTAACTTGAAGTGTAATGTAATTTAAAATAATAAGTACTTTCTGTGTTAATTCTAAAATGTATTCTTACATACTTAATGAATATTTATCATACTTAGGTACTAATCAAATTAATCTTTTAGAAGATCACTGGCATATTGAGCCACGTGGAGTTTATTTTCTAACCACAGAATTTTTCAGTCTTAATTTAAGAAGAAATAATCCATTTTAGATGAAAAAATGGTATCACAGAAAAGGATTTTACCCGAATGTTTAATAATTGGATTTAAGATAATAAGCAGTTCCAGATGGGGAAATCTAGTACTTGGAATGGTCACGATTGTATTTGAAGAATCAGAATGTAGAAAAGTTAAAAATTAACTACAGATATTATTCTGAAGTGGAAAGAGGAAGGAAATGGTATAGGGTTTGAACTCCTACTTCAAATGTAGAAGCAAAAATATAAACGTCAAACAAAACTATAATAGATCATCTTTAACAACACTGTATTTTTAATTTCCCTCAGTAAAAAAATTACACATACTTTAGAATTTTCTGTTGAGGAATCTATTTCCTTGTTGAATTCATGACTTTTGTTTCCCTGATATCTTGAATCAAAGGTTTAACATTTTTATTTATTTAAACCACAAACTGTCATTGAATTTAAATGAAAGCAGTGGAAATGGCAGTTATTATCAAAGTCAAAATACATTTCGAGAATGTCAACTGTGTGTGACTTTCTGCCTACAAAACTATTCTGTTGCATAAAGAATCTGTATCTACAGCATTTTTAGTATAAAATTTAAATCATTGGCTTCAGGTAAGCATATGTATGTACTTAGTGTCTGTGTCCACCTAATGGCTTTGCAATGCCTTTTCAGGATGAAATAGATTGTCTGCAGAAAGAGATGGAAGAACTCAAAAGTAAAAATCTCAGCTTGGAGTCACAGATCAAGACTATTCTGGATCCTTTAATCTTCACACAGGGCAACCAAAGTGAAGACAAACATCCAGTTGTAGATAATCCAAGTAAAATTGACCCAGAAACTGTAGCAGAGTGGAAGAAAAAACTTAGAACAGCTAATGAAATATATGAAAAAGTAAAAGATGATGTGGATAAGTTAAAGGAAGTAAGTTGTGGTTGTTTTTAAAATTCTATTATAGTTTTAAAATTTCTATTAAGTTATTTTTAAAATTCTGTAATATTGTTAAGTACCTTCAAAAGTACAAATAGCCATATTATCTTGACTCATCATTAGATGATTTGTGAGGAAAGGACAGAATCCCTGGATGAACATTTCTAAGCAATAGGAAATCTTTTTCTCCTTAAATGTCAGTAGCTGCCAGGAAATATCAGGTGGTTCCATTTGTGACTATAATTAGAGATTCTAGTACTTCTATATGTGTTTGTATCTTGTAGGGGAGTGACATCAATTTAAAGAATGTATTTTTTTCCCCCTCTTTGTGGTTTACTTTAATTTTTTTAAGCTTATGTCAGTGACTGCTCTGTATACATAAAAACAAATGTGTCCATTTCCCTAACTGTAAAATGAAAGTCTTGGACCATATCTTTTATAGCAGTACCATTCTCTGATTTTTAATTCGAAACGAGCTATGAGTAGCCTCTTTAGACTATATCATACAAAAGAATATTGTAGCTTATGAAGTGGGTTCATTTTCTTCAATTCTTCCGTCCATCCAACAGGATAGAGAAAGTATAGGTAAAAAAGCCAAACCTAGTATTTTCCAATCTAGGAAAGGAGATGAGATCCATGAGATCCATGCGATCAGCACTAGAGATTAAAATCAAGTGCCGTATGGCTTTGTTGACCAAGCTTGACTTCAAGTTTATTCACAGTGGAGTCCTTTTGTGCTGAATGGGGATGGTTTTCTGGTATCCAGGTCCACAACCACCAATTCAACCTATGCGCATTCACTTAAAGTACTGTAACCATACTGAATTGCTAAATCCTGCCTCCTAAAATCATTGATGAGCTCTGTATGATATTTTAAAGAAGTACCACCACATACTGGCCCTCAGATCTTCAGTAGGGTTAAGTAGCAGAGAAGAATCTGCAACTTAGTATAAATACTAAGACATTTTCACATACCCACATATAAAATAAATGCTGTTTGGGCTCAGAAAAGGCCAAGATAAGAGAAAGAAGGGAGCTTAGTGCTTTCAGAGAGAGAAAAAAAAACTACAGATATAATTGCGCTACGTTTGTCACAAGTTTAGGGGACATGTGTAGTTTCTTTGGGTATTGATGGCCAACATTAGCATGTTGATTTGTCTAAGAAGAGAACAGGACACAAAAAGGAAAGAGCTGAGAAGTTGCAGTATTTATCAATCTGCCATGTCTTGTTAACTTCCCTTTCTCTTCTTGATCCATCAGAAAGTTCTACATGGTCTCCTTTATAGTTGTTAGACTTCATTTAAGTTTTTGGCAATACAAGCATGAGGCTTGACATAAAAACTACTCTGGTCTCATAAGAATGGTGTTGGGGATATATGTCAAGGAAAAGCACATAAAACAGTTTTTCTCTGCTCTTTTAAAGGTCACATGTTAAATTCAATACCCAAAGCTACCCTGAGACCTCAGAATTATTTGAGATATTTAAAAACCCATTTTGGGTGCCTAGTGATGGTATTAGATAGTAAGAGACAATAAACTGGAGCAAAAAAATGAATTAAAAATCATGGACTACAGAGGCAAAACTTGAAGGTGAAGAACAAAATAATAACATACTATAAATCAAATACAGGACTACAAAAGATTCAGAGTGAAGGACTACTTAGAATGAGTGAAATAGACTTTTTTTCTGATGTTTTTAGTACTAAGTTAGTTTTAAACAATTACGAAGCCAGAATGAGTGTTGAGCATGCAAAATAGTTAGCTGAAGACTTCATTACTCTTAGATGCGAAATCTAGAACTCTGTCCTTTGTAATCTTTACCCCTCACCCCCACAATCCTCCTGAACTTGAAAATATCTCCTGATATTTGAGGAACTAGCCAGCCCATAAAGAGAATATTAGACAGCCCCAGGACTGGTGAGAGACCTTGAAATATAACAATACAGTACAGATGAGATGGGGGAAAGCAATCTCAAATGAGTTTCTAATTTAAGCTTATCATCATCATCAAAAAGCATTTACTAAGTGCCTTCTCTTATGGTGCTATGCTTGAGAGCTTAATTCATTGTCTGTGTGTATGGGGAAGTAAATGACTTTTCTTATATCTTCAGAGGGGCAGTAATGGTGTTTATCAGTCACTTAAAGAATTAACCCTTTACAATCCTGGTTGGTTGTGCAACTATGAAGATAAACAGGTGCTCAGAGCCCAAGAGGAACCTGCATGAATATAAGAGAGTTAGGCTTTGTATCCAGAAGAATGTTCTCTGCCTTGCTTCTCTTATTATTCTCTTGGGCATTTGCGTGAGGGTGGGCAAGTAATATAGTCAGAGGTTCTGGAAATTAGTCAAAAACATTAGTCAAATTTTTTAAATCCGTTTTTAAGTCTTGGTTTAAACCTTTCTGTTGACAATAGTTCTTGTGACCCATTCACTTTGAATGCTAATGTTCTAGTCCAACAAAGATTTTCTTTTGCTAGGTAAGTGAAATTCGTTTCTACTCTAGGGAGTCATATTTCTTTGGAATTCAAAAATGCAATGACTAGGGGATTTAAAGGAGTTAGCTTTTAAGAAAACTCTAAAAATTAGGCACACTACTTTTCAAGCTATCTGTAATCAATATTGAGCCTGTAGATTTTCTAGCAATTAATATTTTGTTAGGCAATATTTAGGTACCATGCACTTAAAAAAATAAAGTCATACTTGGAATTTTTTTTTTTAATCAAAAGAGAATCCATAGAATTTTTTAGAAGATATTAACTCAATTTTGAGAGTCTCAGAAGTTATGAGTCAAGGCACTTGGGAAAGCCTTCTGGAGAAAGAAAGCAAGTGGTTTAATCATATTAGATTTGTTATCACTAAAAAGCTATTTTTAAGTAGCAACCAAAAATCAATCTCAAAGTCAAGAATTAACTCAGCATAAGTTTTGTGAATAATTGCATATGATATAATGTTACCCTGCTGAGAGCGTTCAGTTATGTGAAAAAAGAAAAAAAAATACCATTAGTACAGTCCCTTAATGACTATACTAGGCTAACTAACATAGTTCCTTTTATTTCCCTGGACAGGAGATTTACAGAGTGGTGGGGGAATACAGATTTAAAATGCTTGGTTGTATTCACAGCTTCACAAGTCATTCCAGTGGTGATTTTAAGTTTCTGAAGGTCATGCTCTAGCATTTAGTTTTCTCATACTCTCTAAAAAAATACTGATGACTCATGTCATAATTTTTACAAGGCACTTTTGTTTTAGCTTGTGCTTAATTATTTTCAACTCTTTTTTTTAAGGCAAATAAAAAATTAAAATTGGAAAATGGTGGCCTCATGAGAGAGAATTTACGACTGAAGGCTGAAGTTGATAACAGATCACCCCAGAAGTATGTATTTTGTTCATAAAGCAATGTTTCAAATTATGTCAGTGTTTTAGAATAAGCTGCTATTATTGATGTGTTATTCATTTGACTCTTTCCATTGAAGTGTGTAGATTTAAGTAAAATGTCTTGCCTCTAAAAGTTGAGTGTATAGTTATGTTATTGGTAGAATCTTAGTTGCAGTTATGGCTAATTTTGAAGAGAGGATTTCATTGTTATCCTTTTTCCTTCCCTGATTAGCAAGGGGATTGTTTTGTGACCTAAAGCAGGTAAACTTTCACTTGGTTTTACATATAACTGTTTAATAGTACTAACAAAGAGTAGGGAGATTAACAATGCCCTTTAGAAGTTTTCTGAAATAATCTTAATAATAGTTAACATTCATATAGTGTTTTCTCTTTGCCAAGTACAACAACCTGTGATGGAGAACTATTATTATTCTCCATTTACAGATGAGGAAATGGAGGCATAGAGAGAGATTAATTTATCTAAATCTGCACAGCTAGTGAGTAGTGGAAATAGGATTTGAACCCAGGTAGTCCAGCCCCAGATTCCATGCTCTATTCCATTACACTACAAGGCATATCTGAAATAGAATTTAAGGCTTTAATCATTCAATTTTGGACCGATTTGGACTATATACAATTAAGTGTTTTATTCTTTCTTTATGATGGAATAGTTTTCATTCCATTCCAAAATATAAGAGATTGCAGGTATGACCCGCTTAACATTCTGTTTAAAATTATAAGAAACAGTTGAGAGTTAAGAGTTGAATATGGAGAAAAAATGAGATACAGCACTTGAGGTTTTTCTTCTTCTAGGAAAAAAAATGAGAAGTGGGAAGAGAATATGGCCCCCATGCCTCTCCGAGGGGTGGCATATCCGAACTCCATACTTTCTTCCTGTCCAACCACTAAACTTCATCTCTTCCTAGTGGAAAAAGACAAGACAAGTATTGGCAAACAAGGGAAATTTATCCTACCAGAAGTAGCTCTCTACTTGTCATTTGAAAAGGACAAAATGTTGCCTTCAGTAAAACCAAGTGGGTTATCAGGAAATGGTAGAAGTAAACCATAATTACTCAGAACAGAGGTAACTAACCAACAGAAGGAGAAGCATAGCTTTTACTTCTAAATAGTTCCTTCCCGTGTGTCTCCAACCTCATTTTGCTTTCACGTCAGATAATGTCCTACTTTGACAAATTAGTGAAATAAGCTTAGGAAGTGCTGCTGTTATGTGGTAGTTTTGAATCTCTGCTCCCTCATTTATTGGCAGCTCGCCTTGCCAGTCATAATAATGCTTGTCCATTAGCCATTTCCCACAGCATGCTGAATGGAACTAAAGCTATTTTGTTTGTAGCTTTTATTTCTTGAAAAATTGCCCACAAGATTTCAGATTTAATGCCAGCCACAACATGTGTTTTTAAATATCCACGGCTCCAGCCTGATAAGTAACTGAAGAATCTCACCTGAAGAAGCCTGGCTTCTGTCTTTTCTAATAAGCAGCCATACTATAAATTTAGAATTTGCTATTTTTAACTTGTTTCTTCCTTTCAGGGGAAGGGGACATTTTCACTTAAAAAAATGATATGAACTGACCCCTATTTCAGATCACTTTGTAATGCATTGAAGTATTAAATGTATTGCATTTGATTTATAGCTTTGTTTGCTCTGCATCACCAAACCCTAGTGGGATTCAAAGAGAAGCTGACCACAGCTGAAAATGCCCAGATCTGGTTCACCTGAGGAGAGCTTCTACTTATACTGAAAAGAACATGAAAATTCAGGAGTTTAAAAGTACATGCAAGCAAATAAAAACCATTCATTCTAATTTGTTCCCTTGATTAGGAAGTGCCTTGACCAATTATTTTTCTATTATCTACCTAGTTAGATGTCAAGGAATGCTTTTTATAGACATGGCCTTAGTTTCTGATATATCCTTCAAGTTATGCAGATATATTCTACAAATCTTTCAGAAAAGCTTTAAATTGTAAACACTAGAGAGTTTAAACTAGGAAGGTGTATTTATCAGCTTGGAGTGCCATAACAAAATACTCTAGTTGAGTGGCTTAAACACAGGATATTTATTTTCTCACAGTTCTGAAGGCTAGAAGACTGATACCAAGGTTCAGCAGTTTTGGTTTCTGGCGAGGACTTTTTTTGGCTTGACACAGCCAGCCACCTTCTTACTATGTCTTCACATGTGAGAGAGAGAGAGAGAGAATGAGAATGTGATAGAGGGAGAGGTCTCTGGTCTCTCTTCCTCTTCTTATAAGGATACCAATCCTATTGGATTAGGGCCTCATCCTTATGATCTCATTTAACCTTAATTACATCCTAAAAACCCTATCTCTAATTATGGTTGCATTGGAGGTTAGGGCTTCAACATATAATTTGGTGGAGTGGGGTGGAGGTGTGTAGAACACAATTTAGTCCACACTAGAATTTATTTCTTTTCAGGACACTCAAACAAATATGCTAGTACCCTAAACTAGACTAGCATGTTTGGAAAGAGGAGAGCTTAAACATTTACATTGGTCTCAAGTAGATGGTATTGTACAAAAGTAATATATTTCATAATCCACTTAAAAACAGTGCATTATCTTTTTAAATGAAGATCTGGATTATCATTTATTTCTTCTGTTACTGTTTTTCTGTTATATCTGTTACTCTTTATTATATCCAATCTTAAAGTGCACCTGAATACTTTTCCTTCCTCAGTTTTAACTTAAAGTCCTTTCGAGCAATGTGACACATATCCTACTAAGCATATTCTTCTAGATTTCAATAGTATTCATTCTATTCCTCATCAAAAGTTTATTATCCTAATATCTAAACTGGTAGTCAGGAAATTTGATCTTTTTCTTTGACTTTGTCTATCTACACTTCCCAAATTCTTCTTTTCTCTTCTCAAATAATATATTTCACCTGGGGGAACCATCATTTTTTCTAATATGGACTACTAAGAGAATCAGATTTGATGTTCAGAACTCAACAAGTGGTATGTCCTTTAGCTTACAAGGCTGATATCTGATGAAAACTCACCCTCCTAGCCAACCCAGAAATACTGAATATTTATTTACTTAACACTGTGTAAAGTGCTTTGAACTTTACAAAGTAAATACTCTTCCTGATCCCTAAAATAGATTAGGTTCCCTTGCTGTAATTTCTCTTACTGCTGTGTACTTGACCTTCTTAGCACATATCACAATTATTAATAATGTTTTGCGTAATTACTTGTTTTATGACTTTCTTGTGTTCGATCGAGGACTATAGTTGTATTCACTGTTATGGCCACTGCTTTCTGGCTTATAATTTGTTCCTAATAAATATTTGTTGAGTGAATGAATGAAAAACATAGCCCCTAGAACTATGAGGAAGCAAGCATACAATCCAGAATGTGGTACACTCAATAAGAAAATAACTAGGTTTCTTCATGAAATCATTGGCAAAATGAGAGGGAGAGGCCTGCTCCACAACAAAAGAGAACTAAAAGACATAACCAAATGCAGTGCAGTTGTGCACCATGGGTTTGAACTGCGCAGATTCACTTATTGTGGATTTTTTTCAATAAATGTACAGATGGCTCACCGTATAGCCAGGGTTTCACATCTGGAATTCACCCAACTACATATGGAAAACAGCAATTTCCATCCACGGTTGGGAGTCCATGGATGTGGAGAGCTGATTATATGGATTGTTGCACGCCATTTTATATAAAGAACCAATCCTTCATGGATACCAAGAGATGACAGTAGTTAAGTTTTGGGGGAGTCAAAAGTTATTTTATATAAGGGAATTGAACATCTGCAGGTTTTTGACTGTGCAGGGAGTCAGCACCCCTAACCCCCATGTTGTTCAAGGGTCAACTGTATGGATGTTATGTGGGTATTGATTACTAATGAAGCATGTCAAAAGACATTTTGAAGTAATTAGGTAAATTTGAAGGTTACTTAAGATAATGTCCTTTCTTTTTTTAGAAATGCATATTAAAATATGGACTATAGAATATTTTAACAAAAGAAAAAAGGGATATGTATATGTGAGAAATGAGGCAAAATCTTGGTAATTTTTGGAAGTGGGTGATGAGTATATAGGGATTTGTTATATATTTCTCTCTACTTCTGTGAATATTTGAACATTTTTATAATAAAAAAAAATTAAAACCAACAAAACATGGTCCCAATCTCTAGGAAGCTCATAATCTAATGAAGGCAAGAGACAAAAATATAGGAAACAATTAAATATTAAACAGATACTAAGCCAAATAGCAGAGATAGCAGTATGGGTTTAGAAAATGGTAGGTGGGTTGTAGTGATGAGAGTCTTTGTCAAAGAGGCAGGACTTGAGCCCACCTTTGAAGAATGGAGATTTCATTGAGGAGGAAGGCATTCTGAGCAAGAGGAAACAGCTCATGCTATTAGGAGTACTGTGTGGTCTCTTCAGCTCCAGTCCCTTCTCACTAGTAACAACCAGGAAACAACAAGAATGAGAAGCTGAAGAGTAGACTTTCGTGTTGCATTTTCACATTCTTAAATTCCCTTGGCTTCAATTACTGTTCCTAAAGTGTACCAGAAAATGTGGATACATTTGTCCCTTGAAGAGGTATGAAAAATTGACTCACAGAGCATATGAAAGTGTCATGCCCTCTCTTCAAGTTCTCTGTGTTTAGTTGTGTCATGTTTTTGCGTTAGGCGTGAGAAGCAGGGTTCACGCCATGTTGCCAGCTATTTTGAGGCTTTGCAGAGCAGCTGTTCTTTCACTCAATTGCTAACTCACCTTAATAGCAAACTTCATAGGTCATTTATATCAACTTGGTTATAATTGGATTAATGGATTTCCTTTCTATAAGTATGTATTCAAGAATGTTCTGTGTTCTTATTGTGGCTTTAGTAAGATCTATGGCTTTGATAATGTCTCCTTGCATGCAGCGCTCTTTTCCCCAAGGCTTGTCACTTCAGAGCAGTCTTCACCCATGCCCCAGCTCCTTCTGAGGGAAGGTAAAGGCTCCAGATACCTTCTGGACAGTAAGCAGTATTTCCTTTCATTAGTATATGAAAAAGAAGCGCTCTGTAGAAGAAAGAATAGACCTCATAGATTATGACATGGCTTTGTTCTCTTTTTGCTGTATTCGTGTTCCCTGAGCCATCTCATCTATCCCAATAGCTTTAATAATAATCTGCCTGTATGTCAGAGATTATAAAAGAAAATTTAAAACTTTGGTCTCACATGTTTGTGGTGATGCTGGTGTAAACAAACCTACTCCACTGCCAATTGTATAAAAGTATTGCACATGCAATTACAGTGATGGGCTGTATCATCTAGGTTTGCGTAAGTACACTGATGTTCACACAAGGCCGAAATCTGCCTAACATCACATTTCTCAAAACATATCCCCATCATTAAGTGGTGAATGACTTTACAGTAGTTCTCCCCGCCCTTATCTGAAGTTTTGCTTTCCACGGTTCTAGTTACCCAAGGCCAACAGCAGTCCAAAAATATTAAATGGAAAATTCCAGAAATAAACAATTCATAAGTTTTAAGTTGTGCACCATTCTATGTAGCAGGATGGAATCTCCCATTGTCCCACCCCTTCTTTCCCGAGAAGTGAATCATCCCTTTGTCCAATGTACCCATGTTATACGTGTTTTCCTCCCCTTAGTCACTAAGTAGCCATCTCCCTTATCAGATCATCTGTGGCAGTATAGTGGTGGTGCTTGCATTCAGGTAACCCTTATTTTACTTGGTAATTACCCTAAAGCTATTCACATAAGTTTTATTACAGTATTTTGTTATAATTTTTCTAGTTTATTATTAGTGTTAATCTCTTACTGTGCCTAATTTATAAATTAAACTTTTCATGGTATATATATATATGGGGAAAAAAACGTATATATATATAGGATTCAGTACTATCCGTGATTTCAGGCACCCACTGGGGGTCTTGGAACATGTCCCCCGTGGATAAGGAGGGACCACTGTAAATGCTTAGATCTGGAGACGGATTACCTGAATTCAAACTTCGCTGCTTTTGCTCTGCCCCGTCTTCCCCTACCCAGTTCGTTTTCACCACACTTGAAATTGTCTTTTTATAAAGTTTAAGTGAAATTATAGCTAAATTTATACCTAACAATATCCACTGTTTTCCTGAAATAAAATTCAGATCCTTCACAAGCTAGTCTATACTTGCCTACAAACTGTCATCTCATTCATCTCATTCTCGTTCCCCCAGCTCATCCTGCTCCAGCCATACTGGCCTTCTTCTGTTTCTAAAACATGCTGGACCTTTTCCCACTGCTTAGAATGTTCTGCTTCCAGATCTTTATATGACTGTCTCTGTCATCAGATTCAGAGACGTGTTTCCTGATCATTCAATCAAAAGCACCTTCTACTTCTTTGCTCTGTCTGTTAGGGATACCGTAATAATAAAATGGTGTGGTGAAGCTATACAGTGAATAATTATGAGCTCCTGAGCCAGGCTCCCTAGGACTGAACTCTGCTTTGTTTACTTACTAGCTCTGTGATTTGAGGGAAGATATTTAACCTTTCTGTATCTCGGTTTTTGTCTTCTGTGGAGTGGGGACAGTAGTAGTACCTACCTAATTGTAGTGAGGATTCAATGAATTAAAACTTGAAATGCACTTAGAGCCCATGGCTAATGCTCAACTAATGTTATAGTATTGTTGTTTTCTTAGTCCTTACCAATATCTGAAATTATCTTGTTCGTTTAATTGCTTGACCTTTTATTTGTCTGTCTCCTCCATTCTAAACTTAAAGCTCCAAAAATAAACTAATAAGTAAATAAATAAACTTGAAACTCCACAAGGGTAGGGACTTAGCTGCTATCTTCTTCACTTGCAAAGCCCTGGCACCTGAAAGGCACCTGATTAATACTTGTTGAAAATTAAATGAACAGATAAATAACATTAGATAAGTTACTTAACCTCTTAGAGCTATCAGGTTTTCTTTATGCAAAATGTTATCTATATTGTGGATATTGAGATGATTAAAGGAAATAATTTTATGTCTTTGGCACAATACGCAGCACAAAGAACTGGTAGAGGCGGGTGTGTAAATAATTGTATCCATTATCCATCCCATACAGAACATTGTTTATCCTATTGCTCAGTTGCTGTTCTTCCTAATGGCTTTACTACTCCTCTGGTTGCCTAAGATAAAAACCTCAGTCTTCCTGTATTTCTCCACCCCTTCTATTCCCACACCTAATTGTTCAGTATATTGTATCTATCCTACTCTTAAATGCCTTTGTAATCTATCTTCTTCTCTTTTCCACTAGTTTAGATCCACATGATTTCTTGCTTAGTCTGTTTTAACAACCTTCCAACTTCTTGCTTTTCTTTTCCACACTCAATCCTCTAGCACCCGCTTTATTGTCGCCTACTTTTAGAATATAAATTTGATCATCTTACTCCCTTGCTTAATGACCTTTGGTGATTCCCCACTGTCTGCAAATTAAAACTTAAATTCCTTACTAGTAGGACTTCAGTTTTAGCCTTCTTATCTCCTCTCCACCTTCCCCATTCTTGTACTCTGCTTTGGCCATGCTAAATTTCTCACTTGGCACAGATTCTCCATGTTGGGACATGTCTTTGTACCTTTGCTCATGCCTTTTCCTTTGCCTTCCCTAGCTCTCTGCATTAGCTTTTCCCTATTCCTTTTTATTCTGCCTGGTTAATTCCTACCTATTCTTTGAGATCTAGGCCAGTTGTCACTTTATCTGTGAGGCTCTCTGTGATTTCCCTAGACAGAGGGAACACTTTCCTTTTGTTATTCTATCATATTGTTTTAAGGATCACATTGTATATTGACCTTCCTGACTGTTGTGCTCAGTTAATCTACCAGCTCCTTGGAGCTAAGACATATATTTTAAAACGCACACATATGTGTATATAGAAAATAGATGTATGCACACCGATGTACCTTCTCTGGGGTCTGGTGGAAGGAAGGAGTTCTTATATTCTAATACTCTATACTACCACTTGAAGGGAACTGACCAGGGAATTAAGATTTTGAGCTTTCTTGAAATTTAAAGTACAAAAGGTTTAAGAGGGCAAGAAATCAGATTCCTGGCATTTTCTCCAGATGAGGAGAGCAGACGGATTTCTTGAAGTTTTCCTAAACTGTATTAGAAATTGGGAAAGGAGGAGGCCTGCCTGGCTTCCAGACAAGATTTCTTCTCTGAGTCTCCTTGCTGAAACTGGGTTTCCCTGCCCTTATCTGTCTCCGTGCTGACTCTGAGCTGTGGTCCCTTCCCCTTTCATAGATCTGCTCTTCCTAAACTGTGTTCTAAGACTTGCCTGTATCACTGGGACTACTGGCTTTCTGCTTCCTCAGCAGCACCTCTGGTCTTGCTGGCCATGACTGTTGTCCCTTTTTGACCTGTTCTGGCCTTTTTTGTTTATTATGATCCTGCTCTGACAAACACTATGATTCCTGGTATTTGACCCCAACCTGATCCATGAGTGATTCTGCTATGCCCTTCGGTTTTCCCGGAAGGGGAACTTATCGACTGTCAGGGGAGCCAGATGATACCCTGGGGCCAGACTGTGACAGCCTGGTATGCTCAGGCCCCTCAGCTGCCTGAGGAACCCTTCTCTGGATATTCAGCTAATTGGGGATGGACAGTTACTGCATTTTCCTGTCAACTTGTAAAGACAAGTTGTATTGATAAGATATTTTAGGAGCTTGCAGTGCATGCTAATGACTAAGCAATAAGGTTGTCAGAAAGATTATGAACTGCTTGAGGACAAGGATAATGTCTTTTACTCCTTTTGTTTCCCTTCTTCATAGCCCCTCAGCAAACATTAGTCCTCAATGACTGTCATCTGAGTAATAATTACCAAGTGGCTGGATCACAGTTTTTTCTTTTGTCTTTTTTTTCTTTTGTTTCTTTTTAGATTGTTCCTTGTGCTGAGAGATTGATTTAACTGTAATGGAAAATGTATAGATAGATACTAGTCCAGAGATTTTAAAGTATGCTTTTTTCACTCAACAATAGTTGTACTCTTACACTATTGAAATTTTGTTGTTATTAAGATTATTGTATTTTGGGAAGAGGTGTAAGTCCTTTATTCCTCTTGGAACTGTAAAAAGATATGAAATAGCATGTCTTAAGGTTCTCTCCTTCCATGAAAGATTATGATCCCCACTGACGTCATACAAACTTGAAGGCTGATCTTTTCTTTTTCGGGCAGAAAATTAGGGCATTTCTGCATAGAATTGAAATGAAATATATTTATCAAGTAGAACTGAATTTATTTCATAGTAAAAAGAGTAGTCCACCTTCACAGGCAGTGAGTATATATATATGGGTCAGCCCGTTTAAAATACTTAAGCACAAAAGGGAATTGATTCCTCTTCAATTTACATATGCTGCCTAAAACTTGGGTTGTTTCTATTAAGAATTTCCAGATATCTCAGCAAGAACTTTCAACACCACAATTTTTGACAAATGCCTGGTTAGTTTAATAAAATAAACACATGTACACACACACACAAAACTTCCCTTAAAATTGTATTAATGATATGAGCCATAATTTTTAAACTCTGCTCTCCATTTGAAAGCTTGTAAAGCAAACTATACATTAATTTTCAAATACGTTTGGGAGGTAGAGGGAGGAGGAATGGCTGCAAGAGCCTCAATTCTTTGTCTAGTTCTACTGCCCTTGTGATCTTTGTCATGAAGGAAAAAATTGTGTGTTTTCTAAATTATTCTTGCAAATAATGAAGCACTTTATGTTTTGTAACTAAACTAAGATGCCATATAACAGAGTTTGTATTTCTTTATTTCTCAATATTAAACCCCAAAACCAAGTACCTAGGTGATGTTTAGGCTCTAAAATTTTTTATTTAAATTTTTGCCTTTTTCATATAAATAGCATTGTTTCCTTATAGTTGAAAATGCCTGCTGATTGTGCATAAGATAGACAGGATGATCATGTATACTTTCTATACCTAGTGCATTAAAGATGGAGCTTTCAGTTCATAGTTCTGGTTTAGAACTAGTTTTCATATCTTTGGTTAAAATAGCCACCCTCTTTGGGTTGGCATTTGCCAGCATAATCTGTCTGTGCTATAGTTTCCTGCAAGGCTACTTTAAAAAATGATCTTTGGAAACTTCAAAATATTCTTGACCTTGTGTCTAAAACAGAGTAGGTGTTTGATAAATATTTTTCAACTTTGTACATACATATCTGTATGTCTTCTCACATCTTTTCTTTTCTCTCCATGTTTCTATTAGCAAATGTATGTATTAATAAATATTACAATACTAGTCCCTTGACTGTGTATACAGACTTTGTGCTCAGTAAACCTAGCTTGAATTTTATACCATTTTACAGTATAAATAGATGCTAATATTACTTAAGAAGGGATCTCATGTTCACATACTTCATATGGGTTCAAACATTGTGTTTGGATTCAGACTTGAATCCAAATCCTTTTCTTGCTATTTACTTTCTGTATAACCTTTTTAAGCCTCGCGTTTCTCATCTTTAGAGCAAAAAATAACAGATCTCCCTTCATAAAGTTGACGTGACAATTTAAGAAAATGTATATCAAGCATATAGCTTGAAACAAGTAAACATTCAATAATTTGTGGTTGCCGCTGTTGTTACTGTCATCATCATTGTCAATAGTTGTCACTTAGACTACTAAAAGTTTATTTGTTACATATACTCTTGGTAAGTTTCATCCCAAAAGTTCACATTCCTCTTTTTTTTTTTTTAAATTATGGGCCAGGGAACAAAAACTTTATCTCGAGTTTCCAGGAGGGAAGAATTTTTTCCTGTTCTCTCTCAGTAGCCTCACATTTAATATATTTTTATGGAACCAACTGCGTGATTAGGATAGATGATACAATTATGATTAACAAATTCTCTAAGAACGTAGCATTTTCATAACTGAGTGTTTAATTTTTTAAAAACTCTCTTAAAGAAACACTGCAAGTCATACGGGTCAGCAACAGATAAGAATGTATAGGCCACTTCTGAAAGCTTCCCTAGTAATTTAAAGACAGATGCTTCCTCGCGTCTTGACACAAGCACAGGATGAGCTAGATATGGGTAACGTACAAACAACTCATTGGAAGCAGGTGAGAGAGAAAGTCGTCATGTCCCTGCCACCCCTTCCCCGGCTAAAGAGGTTTAAGCTCCCTACAGTCCTGGTCCCAACTGTCCTCTCTCCCTAAAATATGACCCCTCCCCACCCTGTACACAGCACCCAAGGCAGAGCATAGCATTGAGACCGCTTCCTTTTCTTCCCATTTCTATCAAAACTCAGGTTCCCAAGGAGGTAATATTACAAGCTACTCGAGTTATGTGCAGTCAAAAAGAGGAGTTTGTGAATTGAGAAGATCTAACTGGTAGATCATGATTTAGGAGACAATATTTAGGGAAGGGAAAGAATCAATGGAAAGTTCTTCCATCTGAAATTCTGCCTTCTCCTTCGTACCTCTCTTTATTTTAAAATAGAGAAGATAACTTTCCTACTATCTCTGAAAGGGAATGAGAAGATATACAACTACAGCTAAGTAGACAGATAACTCTACAATAAAATACACTCTATGAAAGAGTCCTTCTTAGGGTAAATGTGGTAATTCTTCAAAAAATTTTGTTTGAGACACATAAGTTTACTTAGTTTTCTCACTTACCAGCCATTACTTTAGTATATAGGTCATCCTTTGCCCCCTTTTGGCAGGACATATACTAAAATTGGTAAGCCTCACCTTGCATGGTTATATAGGACCATAAAAATGATCATTCAAGCAAAAACCATACAAAGCATCCATAATAATCAATAGAAACAATTGAATTGTTCTGTAACCTTGAACAATTTTTATCAAAACATTAAATCTCTTACTGTCAGTTATAAATGTATATGAAAATGAAAAAAATAGTGAAACTAGTATTTAGTACACTAGTATTTATATAGTACAGTTTAAAACATTAGAAACATTTAGAATTAAAATGTTTTATTTTTTGTAAAAAACTCGTATAGAATAATCCAAATAGTGCTTGCCACTTTATCATATAATTTATGATACGAAGCTAGCATATTTTCTGACGCCTTAACAAACTGTCATACTCCTAAGTTTGCATCATTCCCATTCCAGCATTTTATCTTTTGTGCTTTCGATGTCATGAAATATCTCCATATTGTTGCAATGTGAAGTTTTTTGCCAGTCTGTCACTTCCTCTAGACATCTTTATCCTTTTTGTCACAACCACTTTTCTCATTTATGTCAGTAGTTTGCCTCTGACTAACAGAGGTCCCTTGAATGATGACAATTTCAACATCCCCATGGTCAGCTGTTCTTCTATAACTACATTTACATTTGATTATAATTTTATTTCTAACAATCACTTTTTATCTTTGTTGCATCTTTATCTTTGTTGGGTAATTGTCTTTTGATTATGCCTTTTTGTAAAATGTCACGTGGCAGCACAACCTCATGTCTTACTGTCTGTGTGTGAACTGAATAATAGATGCTCAACAACTGGTCACTTTCAGACTTTGAAAGAAATGACCTGATTGGCCACTGATCGTGTTGCACATCTGTTACTTATATAGTGTTTTGTGAACTGAAAAACTAGCAGTGAAGTTTTTACCTTATGCAGTTACTCACAGTTCATATAATGTGATAAGTCTGAACCATGTTGTTAATTGACTGGTGTTATTTAATTAAACTGTGGTAACTAAAATTCGAGCATATCAGAACCGTGTACAACAAGGACATCAAATTGAAAATCTGTCAGGTAGGCCAAATCCAAAGATTGTTTTCATTTTGTTTCACTGTTACTTCAACTAGCAAGTAAAGAAAAGATAAAAAATCAAAGATACATGGGAGTCAGGTGAGCTCACATCACCAGTGTCCCCCTTGTTCCTCAAGATGATATTTTTTAAGTTTATCTTAAAAACTTAAGATAAGTTTTGGAACCTGCTGGGCGTGCTGCATTTATCCTTTCTGTTGGGGATGCCATTGAGAACTAGAGAGCAAAATAAATTGTTCGAGTTTTCACAACTAGTTAATGGTGGCATAGCACTGGAGGTTAGTTCCATTGACACTTGGTTCTGGTATTTATTCTTTACCATAGTTGCTTTCTTCTGACCCCCTTCAAACATACATTCTGTTCCTCTTAAGGGATGGCCTTGAGAAAATGTGATCTTGGAAGCTTTCCTTTGTTGGAGGTGCCCTTACAATAGTTACAGTACCTCAAAAGTCAAACCAATAGGACTTTCATTTCTCTTCTAGTAGGGATAGCAATAGTCTTGTACTTCTGTAGCTTTTTGGACAAGGGGAGCCCTAAACTAGAATGTACATATCAGTTAACATTGAAAGATCAAAAATCCTTTAAGCTTCTCTTAGAGTCTAGCAGAACACACTTCCCATATCAGTTGCAGCTCCCATACTGCTCTGTGCTGTTTTCTCTGACAAAATGAAGCCTTTGGCCATCACTGCTATTTTGAAAATCAAAGCCTTTGGTCTCTAATGGAATGTTTATGAAAATACTCCATTTTGAAATTTGCTCAGGAAAAGGAAGTATAGTAAATGATGTTAGAAGTCCCTCCGGCTTGCCTTGGCATTGATTCATTTAATGATATGTACTCTAGAAATTTCTGGAATTAGTGTGAATAAGAGTATTAAAACCCAAAGCTGAATAAGCTCTTATCTTATTTATCTTCTTCCATGGAAGTATAGCATTAGATATGCATCCCTAATTGTTATTTCCATATGATCAAGTAAATTTCCATTTGCCAAATTTAATACAGGTATCTAGGGTAAGCTTAAAAATCCCTAATACCTATGTCAAAACTCTCATCTGTTTGCATTCTTTTGCAAAGGTGAAAGTGGAAGTTTTTTTGGATGGAACAGTGTAGAATGGCAAACCTATAGTAAAAAAACTATCTGTATATCTGTCATTCTCTATTGCTTTCCTTGGTGTCAGTAGAAAAAAAAAAAAAAGAAACAGTCAAATGTATGAAACATTTAGTTCTGTAATATAGTAAATCATAATACTCACATGTAAAAGAGGCCCAAGGACCTTTGGCTTATCCTTTGGTGTTGGCTATGTCTTGATGTAAAGCATTGATGTATCTTAAAGTAAGAAAATATCATTTATTCAAGAAATATTTATTGAGAGACTGCTGAATACCAGGAATTGTTCTAGAGAGCTAGTAATAGATAAAAGATAGTCAAACTCCTTGCTTTCCTGGAGCTTATACTCTAATGGGGAAGAAAGAGACAGAAAATAAATTACGTGGCTTGATTAATTAATTGATCAGTTCCATGGCTTTCACTATACATTTCTGTTTGTTCGCCTCTCAGCCCACTGCCTTACTAGCCTGGTCTGATCACTCAAAGTATTATAGACTTGTGAAGTATTGAAATGGAACTTTGGGGAATTGAGGGCAGTGACCTTTTAGAAAATAGACAACTCTATCAGTGACTTCTGCTTGCTTGTTCCTCTCACATGTGCTCTGTTTCTGGCCTTTGTTGTTAGTTCTCAGGGAACTTCAGCTTTCTCTTGGAAATAACACACACAAAAAAAATGATTAGAGCTATCATTTTGACTTCAACTCAGAACCATTTGTTAACTTACTTCTTTTAAAAAATAATTAAAAAAAAAACATGTGGAGCAAATATAGCATCTTTAAATGACATTATGTTTGAATTTCCAGGCTAAAACTCTGAGTAAGAAGTAAGTTAACAAATGGTTCTGAGTTGAAGTCAAAATGATAGCTCTAATCAACAAATTTTATTATAGTTGCTTTTGTTTTTGTTATACCTTTGGTTTTTTGTTTTGCTTTTTAGAGGTTGAAGGGATAATGCTCTTTCTGAAAGTTCAGTTAATTGCAGTGAGTAGATCAATATTTGGCAACGAGTCTTTTAAGGCCCTTTCTAACCCTGAGATTTTATGAATCTATATTTACCTTTGCCCCTGCTTTTTTCCCTTAGTGACAAGAGCTGGGATCATGTCAGGAGTAAGCTGGAGAGTGAATTGGGCTACAATTTAGGAGGAGGTGATGGGTATCGAGTGGAAGTCATAAAACATATAGCACAGTTATTATTGGTTCCTTCTCCTTTATAGTTTTTTTTTAAATACTAGGCATATTTTATTAATTGTTATTATTTTTATTATTAGGAGAAGAAAAAGATAAACCTATAGATAAAACAATTTTGAGAAGTCGCCTTCTCAGGTACCTTCCTTCAAAGAGACAACCCGTGAATTCTTCAAGATGGGTCAATATTTCATTAAAAAAATGAATAAGAAAAGGCTTTTTAAGAGAACTTTTGTGGGGAGAAATTATTTTTCATGAGATTAGAATGTAAGGCTTATTTTTATTGGCTCATTGAAAGCAGTTTCCTGAAAAATGGAATTTTCCTTGGTGGTCAGATGGAATTTGAAGTAGTTTTATATCCCCTGAAGCTGGGACAGTCTTATGGATCTTTGTATCCCCAGCTCTGGATATGCCACCAGGCCATACCAGGTGCTCACAAATTGTTTTTTTGGCTGAACCAATACCCATTCTTCAGGGAATAATGAAAATAAAATAATCTCAAGTAAAAGGGGTAAATTTTTGATGTGTTCTTTTTCAGTTACTCTCTAAAATATTCCTTTTCAGAAATGTGAAAATGTTTTTTATGTGCAAAATATTGGAACCACAAGTGCTGACTTTGTATTTCAGAGTTAGAGTGAATGAGATTGATGTTTCATACAGTTATAAAATGCCAAAAATAAGTAGAACTGAAATGAATTAAAGCCCAGTGTTCAGAAAAGCCAAGTAAAAGCTTCAGATCAAGGGTGGCTATAATTGGAAGGTACCAAATAAGTATTTAAAACCACCCCTGCTGGGACGCTAAGATTTCTGAATTTCAAATTGGCATTTTATGTTTGACAAGGTGACACTGTATAAGAAATGTATTATAAAACACTGCTGTATGATAGGAAAATGATTGAATGTAAATATTTCAAGATGTGGACCACTGTTCAAATGTTATCATAAATCTTTGCCATTGTTTTAGGAGATAACTCTTCATGCATATATGAGCTGAATTGATAGAGCTAGCTCTTGGAAGGGAACTCGTCAGTGAGTTTCTGCCTCTCTGCTACCACTAGACCAATTTGACCACAAAAGTATTCTGTTAGATCTTTGGCATTATTATCATATGCGTATTGTTACATAGTGAGAGAACCCTTTTTTTGAAGATACTACATCTGGTATTGCTTTTGTCCTCTGCATTGAGTAGTCTGAAATGTCACTATCATGTGAAATTAGAACAGACTGAGATAGTTGGTACTCTTAGACTTGGAAAAGGAAAGAAAAAAGCTTGAACTATGTAGTTAACTGTCCCTCCATTTCTTGCAGATTTGGAAGGTTTACAATAGCTGCTCTTCAGTCCAAAGTAGAACAGTATGAACGTGAAACCAATCGCCTCAAGAAAGCCCTAGAACGAAGTGATAAGTATATAGAGGAACTAGAATCTCAAATTGCACAGCTAAAAAATTCAAGTGAAGAGAAGGAAGCAATGAATTCCATTTGCCAGAACACGCTTTCTACAGATGACAAGGGGAGCAAAGGCAGCAAGGAAGATATGCCTTCAAAGAATCAAGGTGATGGGGCCAGAAAGCAGCTTTGCTCAGCCACCTCGAGTTCTCACCTGGCACAGCCTTCTAACAGTTCTGCCCGGCAGGAAAGCACCAGCAAAACAGAACCAAATTGTTCTAAGAACAAAGACCTATATCAAAAACAAGTGGAAATAATGTTAGATGTGACAGATACAAGTATGGATACTTACTTAGAAAGAGAATGGGGTAATAAGACAAGTGATTGTGCACCCTATAAAGCCGAAGAACTTTATGACCTTCCAGCTCCTTGTACTCCTTTGTCCCTTAGTTGCCTTCAGCTCAGTACTCCAGAAAATAGAGAGAACTCTGTGGGAAAAGCAGGATGCTCCAAAAATCACTCAAACCATCTCAGAAAATTGGTGTTTGATGATTTTTGTGATTCTCCAAATGTTTGTAATAAAGACTCTTCAGAAGACGGCAGAAGTGAAAATGAAAAGAAATCGGAATGTTTTACTTCCCCAAAGACAGGGTTTTGGGATTGTTGTTCCACAAGCTATGCCCAAAGCTTAGATTTTGAAAACTCAGAGGGGAACCTGATAGCAAATTCTGTTGGAGAAATTTCTTCAAAATTCAGTGAGAAATCAGGCTCATGTTTATCCAAAAGGTTGAATTCTATTCGCTCTTTTGAAATGAATCGGACAAGAACATCCAGTGAAGCCTCAATGGACGCAGCTTATCTTGACAAAATTTCTGAGCTAGATTCTATGATGTCGGAATCAGACAATAGCAAGAGCCCTTGTAATAACGGTTTTAAGTCAGTGGATTTGGATGGGTTATCAAAGTCATCTCAAGGCAGTGAATTTCTTGAGGAACCAGATGAGTTGGAAGAAAGAACTAAGCCAGACCTTTCCAAAGGTTCTCTAACTACTGGTCAGTTAGAAAATGGAAATGAATGGAAACCCACTTCTTATTTTTTCCTCTCTCCATCTGACCAGGAAATGAATGAAGATTTTTCACTTCATCCCAGTTCTGACTCAGGAACGGCTGAAATCAAACCCCCAAGCTGTTTGTTTCAGACTGAGTTTTCCCAGAGTGTTTTGTTAAGCAGTTCACACCGGCTATTTGAAGATCAAAGATTTGAGTCATCTTTGTTTAAGATGTCCTCAGAGATGCATGGTCTTCATAACCACCTTCAGTCTCCTTGGTCTACTTCTTTTGTGCCTGAAAAGAGGAATAAAAATGTGAATCAATCAACAAAAAGAAAAATCCAGAGCAGCCTTTCCAATGCCAGCCCATCAAAAGCAACTAAAAGTTGACTCATTAGAAAGCTGTCATTTATGTTTTTGTCCTGAAAGGAATATAAGTTTTTAAAGTACTTTTTTCCCCCTTATAAATGTTCTATATGATTTTGAATTGGTAATCTTTTAGTCAAGTGTCAAGTCAGAATGGTGGATTAGCCTGTATCAGAATACTTTTGTCCATTTTGAGCAGTTTGTTCTTTTTTTTTTTTTATTTGGGAATCTTTTTTACCAGAAAAGGTAAAGAGATGGTTTCTTTTTAATGAATAGTGTATGTGTCTGGATTTGATATATTATATTTTGAATCTTGATTTAACTGTTAGCTACAATGGCCTATTAATGAGCCTTTAATAGAACTTGGATTCCTTAAGTAAAACTTTAAGTTTTGTCTACACACTGCTCATAAGACACTTGAGTTTCTTTAAAGCTTTCCCTAGGGTGGGTGTTATTTTGCCTGCTCCCTTTAATTTATGTTTAGTGGTGGCCTAGGCCATGATGGAAAATTAGCACTCTAACCCTATACCAATATTCATTTACTTTTTTTTTTTAGGTTTTACATGTATGTTTGCATTTTTAATACTGTGTTTTGTTCAATTTTTGTAAAAAATATTTTTTGCTAGTATGAAAGAATACATTTCTATTTGAAAATATTTGTTTTATGTCAGAGAACTTTCATTTGCTCATCTTTGTGTGCATGTTGAAAATCAGAAATTGAGCTTGTTTTGGGGGGGGAAAAAAAAGGCATGGAACAGTTGGGTTTAGAGGAGCCTAAAATGGTAGCTTCATTGTTCCAGACTTAGAGGTGCAAAAGCACTCACCGACAAGTTCTTGATCCACTTACATCCCAGGGAAGCTTTTTGGAGCAATGATGTTCCTCTTTGCATGTTCTGTTCTCTGTGAAAACTCTATGCATGGTAGCGTTCTTGCTTGCACTATTTTTTCTTAAGAAAAAGAAGTTTCAGTTGGCTAATAGAATACCTTTTATGTAGGACAAAATTTTTTTTTCATGAAAAGTGGGTGAGATCAGGTCAGCTAAGCACAATTTTTAATTTAGGCTATGAAAATGTATATTCTAAACATGTTTGGTAGGCCTATGTAGGCTTTTAAAAATGGTTTGTATGTCAATGACTTGTTTATCTAATGTGCACTGAACAATTGTACATTAATACTGTACTGTTTTACATTAATACTGCATGCTTTTCTATGTGAATTGAATAAAGGCTGTCATAAGCACTCTTAACCCATGATGTTGTCTCAGCTATTGAATTAGCCTATAAAGACCAGACAAACATCATTTTTAATCGATCTTATGATAATAGGGGTTGACAGACTATGGCCCATGGACCAAATCTGGCCTGCACCTGTTTTTATGAAAGGCCTGTGAACTAGAAACGGTTTTTATGGTTTTTAAAAACCCTAAATCTAGTTCATAACACAGGAAAATACATGAAATTCAAAATTAAATGTTTCTAAATAGTCTTATTAGAACACAGCTATACTCATTGTTTACATATTATCTCTGGCTGCTTTTGCACTGCAATGGCAGAGTTAAAGAGTTGTGACAGAGACCATGTTGTCCACAAAGCCTAAAATATTTACGAGTTGTCCCTTCACAGAAAAAAATTGCTGACCCCTGTTATAACAGATTCTAAGGATTCAACAAAACTATAAGAAAGTATAACAAATCACTTTTATAATTTAGAGAATCATGCCCTCCACTTTAGAAGTATAAGAGCCAAAATAAAATTTTTGAAAAGCTAATATAAAACAGTTTTTGTTTTGGCTTATATATTTTCCAGTAAGTATTTGTACATTATCTTTATGACATGGTTAAAGCTAATGGATACTTTCCGAGATTTTAGCAGTTTAGATATCTTTGACAATGTAGTTATATGAAATTTTATTAAATGTAGAAATCTAAAAATTTCTGAACTAATAGAGTAAATTTGGGGATAAGCCTCACTCTTATTCTGTCTGTAACTTCTTTATCATGAATGTGTCAGTTTTTAATCCAAATGTATACTGGTACTATGCCATGGAAATCCTGATTTAACTAAAGCCTTCCCAGGGTGAGAGTGTCTATGTTGGACCAGAGTGTTTCCCAGCTGCTTCAGAAACTGTTCCATCCTCTTCAAAACAATATTTCATAAATTAGGCCTGTGACATTCCTCAGTTGAAGGGAATAATCTGTGCAGGATGTGATTTTAATCACACATTCTCATTTGTCCTCTTTACCATAATCTGATATGTTCTAACAAATATGGCGGTCTCACATATTTTTTAAATATATCTATTATATACACACTAAAAAAACTCTACATATTGAAACCAAGTACTTCACTAGGCTCTATCTCTAATCTGCTTTTCAGATTCTGTGAGCCAACTATTATCCCCAGTTTACATATAAGTGAATTGAGGATTAGTGGTCACACACAGCTGGAATGGAATAGAACTCTCTCTTAGAGCTGGGCTTCTGACTCCAGAGCTTATACTCTTCCTCCCCCGTGCATGGGAGTTTACATTTGTAGGCCAAAGGATGAATGGATTTGAAATGTCTAAGGATTCCTTTTAAAGTAGTATTTTAGAAGTAATAGCATGTTTTTTTTCCCAAGTAGCATTTAATTCCTGTCTGTGTTCCTAGATCTAACTCTACTACTAAGTGGAAGCTCAGTGATGGGAGTGTGTGTGTATTTATAAAGATTCACATTAACTGACATTTAGGTGAATTTTAGAATAGCACTAAAACTATGTTAGAAAAAGATGCAGTAGTGAGAAAGGAAGCAGACACTTATCAGTTCATCTTTACCAAAACAGCATCTGTTGACTGCTCATCTTTCTAAAATGCTATGGCTAAGGGAATGTGACATGATGCTAGATTTTTTTTTTGACATGACCTTAATTTTCAAAATCTTCAAACCATGCAAAATGACAAGTCTTTTTCCTGTTTGAATGGATCAACTGAGACCAAAAGCGAAAAGGTAAACTTTAAAATTTATAGCCCCTTAATTTCAAATCTGCTTTGTTTCCCTAGAGTCTCTCAATCTATTTACATTGGTTTGAAACAACTAAAGATCCCACTCAACAAGGGAAGAACTTTGGTCTTGAACCCTAAGGTGTTTTAAGAACTTGTTTCTATATATTTGAATGGTTTTCAATTTTTCAAAGTAACACATGCATTGTTTTCTCCTCACTTTTATACTTGTGACTGATGGTTGTAGAAAACATCAAACTGAGATGGAACAGTTTAACTTTATGGAGTGTGGCCTATTAGATTAGAAGGGTTTCCCAAAGCCTCCTAAAGTCTTTAATTTCTTTCATGGGTGCCCTACAACACAGTCTTTGCCTATCATGTAACCCGATCCTTCTAATAATACTTGGCAGAGAGAAACCCTTTTAAGCAATGATCTCAGAGTGCATAGTGAACATTTATTGCCTAATTCTCGGAATCCCACTCTGAGGGAGGAAGCATCTACTAAATGCAGATTTCTTTTAAGAAGTCGGCTGGAGCTCAGGCTAGGGTGATCAGCTTTATATGACAGAAGCAGCCTAGAATTTCTTGAAGCTCCACTTCGTAAAAGAAGATGGATTCCTAGGTCTGCTGTCCTAATAGGGAGCAGGCTCCCTCTAATAAATGTTGGATTAACCCAAATATGTAGACTAGTGCGCCTTGCGTGACACTTATAATTTGGGGGTGTAAAGATCCAGTCCCCAAAGGCAAGCGTTTGACAGGCATTTACCTAGTTCTGGTCCGTTATAATTCATATAACATTGATAAGTAGAAAAGTGCCTGTGCTGGGAATAGAATGGAACAGGGGAACCCAGGCGGCTTCACGGAGGCACTATTTGCTTTGGGTTTTTAAATTCATTGTGGAAGAGGACATCTCTTCTACGTGTTCCTGGAGGGGGCGCCTATTCAGATATCATAGCAGAAGAGATGTAGAAGGAACCATTCCCCTAATGCCAGGGCTCCCGATTGAAAAAGGTTTCCAGATTGCAGGCTTAGCTTGCAAGTTTGGCTTTGCCCCGCCTTCTCTCTCTGAGCGTCCAGAGAGACTCCCAGCTCGCTCGCCCTCGCCGCTAGGGCCGGCGGCCTGATGGCGAGACAGTGACTCCCTGGGCGCTGGAAGTCTCAGAAGGTGGCCCTGCTGGCCCATCATCTGTCCATTAAGCCGAGGCTTGGCGCTCCGAAGGCCAGAAGGCGCGACCTTGCTTCACTCATAGGGTCATTTTTGTGTTGAGGATGGAGGAGTGAGGTCTGGCCCGCTGGCCTCGGTTCTGTGCTGTCTTTCCACCCTCTGAATCCAGCGAACCCAGCCTCCCCGGATTCCCGCAGCCAGTGCTGCTCTCCTTCCGCGTCCCTCCTCCCCGCGCTCTTACTCTCCCGGTAGGACTGACCCGCCGGTGTCTCTCCCGCCGGAGTTTCCAGCGTTCTTGAGGGCGCTCCCACTTCGTCCCGCCCAAGCCCCCCACCTCCCCCACCCCGCCTTGAGCCACTGCCCCGCCAAGAAACAGCTAGCTCTGCGGTTTCATTTTATTACCACTCACGAAACCTGGCGATTAAGACGCGAAACCAACAAAGAGTTTTCTTTCCACCTTAACCTTGCACACAATCCTTTAACAAATTAATTAATCCTAATGAATTAACACTTCATTTATTTAAACGCGCTACAGTCCATGAATTAAATTTTCATGCAGTGATTAAAGGCTGTTAAAATATGCATGATTTCGTTAAAATTTTATAATAAATCAGGGCAATGTGTTACATGACAAGGCAACTATTTCCCAGTCCCTCGCAAGGGGCTTTGATTTGTGCGGGTGGCGGAGAGGAGGGGCTGCTGGCGGTGGCGCCGGCAAGCGTTGCAGCCGGGCGACAGGACCCAGCTCCACACTCTGGCGTTTGGACTCGCAGCTTCGCGCTTTCTTCTGCGGCTTCTGGAGCCTTTGAGGAATCCTGCTCTTGCAGGCAGAGCTGAGCCTGCGGAGGGCGACGGAGCCCGCCTCTCGGTGCGAGGAACTGCACTCGTGGGGGGCTGGGGGTCCCCTGCTGTCCATTTGCGCCAGCGGAACTCCCTCCAACCAAGACGTGCGTGCGTTCCTGCCGCAGCCGCGGGCAGACTTATCTGGGGAGTGGGAAGGCGACAGAACTTCCATCTCGTCGCTTGGGGTCATGGATGGGGATGTCTGTCGTAGAGTCGTTTTGTTCGTTGCTGTTTTTATCCCGGAGACCTCGAGGCCCCTTCTCTGACCATCACGCTCTTTGAAGGTGCCTGGCTGGGTAGGCGGGCTTTGCTCCTCTTGAGACCTAAGCCTCAGGGGCCCGAGGCCATATTTAGTGGTACAACGTTGTTCCCTTGGACAGCAAAACTGGTTCTGGCAACTAGCGGGCGGGGAGGCGTGTCCGTTAGCATGGAGTTGTCTTGTATCACCCGTAAGGCTTTCACAAGGTAGGTGGGTTTTAAGTCCACAGAGAGATTAGGGTAGAGGTGGATACACTGATTTCTACACATGTAGCGCCAAGAGTGATAGTGACCCACGGTGAACTCCACTGGGCGCATCTGTAGGGGCGCAAGGGCATCAGCGACATCTTGGGATAGGGTGGGTGGTCCACATCCAGGAAAGTGTTCCCCAAAGAAGTTGCATTTGAATTAAACGGCCAGAAGAAAGAAAACTAGGTTTTCCACCGCCTTACTCAAGAACCAGCTGGGACCTGGTCTGAATGCCGGGCTGAGAGTCTCACAGGAGATCATCTCCAGCCCCAACAACTCTCCCAGCTCCTCCTTGTAGACCGAGGGAGACGAGTGCCCGCGGGTACCCGCAGGACGGGGTAGAAAAGAAGGACCGTGGGCCCCAGAAAGTCTCCGAGCCTCTGCCAGCAAGAGCGTGGCTCTGGATGCACGCCTTGGGCTGAGCTGGGCCCTGGGGGTGGCAGAAGGCAGAAGCACCGTCCAGGATGGGATGGTGTGGGCACCCGGGCCTTGCAGGCTGTGCGGGGAGGTCAGAGGGCCCCTGGCAGGGCCGGAGACGAGCTCACTCTTTTCACCACGTGAGGGACGCGGCCAGAATGCGCGAGGAGTAGCGCTGAGACCGGGGATCAACGCAGCCCAGACGTGGCCCCGGGAAGGCGGCCCCGAGGCGAAGCGAAAGTACCGCACCAGTCCCCCTGTAGCTCACCTCTCAGACAGGGTCCCAGCAGGAGCGCGCCGAGACCGCCCTAGTGCAGCCCCTCTCTCTGAGAACCGAGCCCCCCGCACACACACCCCACACACACTTGTGGGCCCCTCCTCTTTGCCTGCTTAAAACAATCTCAGCTGCTTCTAAAGCCGACTGTCTCTGGACTTTGGGGGGCTTCTCCTGCAAAGGCGAGTTTCAAACTGGGCAACTGCCCGCGGGAAACTTGGCACCCCGAGTCTGGGAGGAAGAGAAATCACTCTTGGGCCGTCTGAACCCTAGGCGGCCCGGCCTGCAGGTAGGGAAAGATGCCCTGTTTCGGGCAAGAACGTGGGGCTGGGTGTCCTCCCCCTGTGCCCACACAACCTCCACGCATTTAAAGGGGACATTCCTCAGGGCCAAAACCCTGTGCGTGAATACGAACAAATAACTCGATTTAATGGGGGTGAGAGTGGGGTCGGAACATGCAGGTAGCGGCTCCTGACTCCAGCGCTAACTTTTGCCGAGCCACTCTGGAAGGAAAAAGGCAGCCAGAGCGTGTGGCAGCTGTCAGGTGCGCTCTCCCGAACTTGGTGTGTGTGGAGGGGGGTGGGCGTGGGGAGGTGGTCAAAGGGGAGGAGAGTTCATCCCCCAAAGGTGCTGGCCCGTGTACAGCGCTTCTGTAACCTATCCTCACTTCAACCAACGAATGTCTGTTCTCTGAGCTTGGGCAAGAGGCGCTGCCAAAGGAAATGTGAAGTGAGGCCTGCCAACGGAGGAGGAGAAAATTAATTAATGAGGGAAAGAAATGTGTTTCTGATCCAGATGATAGACTCCCTATCCCTGGGGGCGGAAATTCCTTGAAAATCAATAGCTGTGCATTCATTATCCTGCTCTTGATAAAATGCAAAGCTATGAGATGAGGGGAAGGGGGAATCTGTGTTGGTCATTAAACAAGAAGAAGGGAAGCGGGTGGAGGAGAAACCTGCACAGAAATCTGTGCCAAGGCTCAGACCCCCATGTGGGCATCATTAGCACAGGCAGGGACCAACTAGTTACTGCAGTTGCCAAACTGGGAAAACAAAGCAGTGACATATTGGTGGGCTGAGCCTCCGCCCACCACCCTTTCCTTTCACTGCCTTGGAGTAAGTAGGGGAAGGCTCCATGCAGTCCAAGGAACTGCTTGCAGATCCACCACTGTGCCCCACTCTAGCCTGGGGCTAAGGCCCAGCAGAGATGTGGCTCGATAATTCTCCAAGGAGCATCCCTCAGCCCACCCCATATTTCTCTACAACTCCCTCTCATCACACCTGTCACTCCTGTACCATAAACACTTCTTCACTTGTAGCTGCCTCACTCCCAGAGACTGCCACCTCCTGGAGGTCAGATACCCATATTTTAGACCTCATTTTGTCTCTAGTGTCTTGCCCTGGCCCAGACGTGCTCAGCAAGCATTTGAGGAAGGAAGGCCATGTAGAAAGTTAATGAGAGTGGAATGAAATAATTGACTTCTGAAATAGAAGAGGCTGGAATCAAGATTTGCAGCTCTGTGTGTGGACAGCACACCCCTCTGGTCCAGTCTCCATCTCGTTTTTAAAGAGAGTGGAGGCCCCAGTGATTTTCCTTCTTGGCCTCATTAGCTCTGGCTTGTTGAACTCCCTCTGGCTTTGCTCCTGGCCCTCCCCATAAGCCTACTCTTCCTTCCAACACACACGTATTGTTTTATGGGGGCATTTTTATTCTGGGACGAGTACCTTGCTAAGCGCCACAGTGGACACAGATGTGCCCCAAATGGACTTCCATTGGTTGGGGGATGAGTTGAGAATTGTACTCACAGCCCTTATAATATCTAGCCTCGAGGAAAAGGGGAATATTCTAGTCAAAAGTCTGCCCCCACCCCAAAGTGAGAAGAGACCCGGTGTGCAAAGAGAAGAGTCTAAGCGAGAGTGGAGTCGCCGCAGGACGTTGAGCTCCTCACTTCAGGCCGGATGCCCTCCCGCTGGGCTTACAGGCGCCCTCCCAGCGTCGGAGGGGAAACAGAGACGAGCTTCGGGGACTCGGGTTTGCCTCGGTCTCCAGAGGTCCACCTGGGTCCAAACCAGTGCTGTTTGTGTTTCTGCTCCACCCCTTACACCCTTCGGGGTCCTTAAAGGCCAGGTTTTCCCTGAGGGACGGGCAGTACCCAGGCGCTCGCCCACCGCGGAGCCCTTCCTTCCCCTAAACGAGAGCTCAGGGAACCGCTTAGAAGGGTGTCAGGAAGGATTAGGTTAAGCCTGGACACCCGGTGCGACGACTACGTAGGACTCACTCGCTCCCTCCAGCGCTGTCCTCCATTCCTTGTAAAGATAAAGTTGCATTTAGCACTCCCAGGGGACCGCATAATGGATGGAAACGCGGCTCCTTCTCGCACCAGCAAATGAACATCCTTCTTACTCCGCTCTCGAGCTGTAAGGCGGGGCGAGGGTGGGGGGTTAAAAAGGGGTAGAGAGAAAAGAAAGAGAAACGCATGGGGACGCCTGTGGGCTCCTCTTGGAATTTGAGTAGTGAGTGAGTGGGTATGCTAAATACACGCGCGTTTGTCCAGAGAAAAGATAAAATCAACGCGAACGGAAATTTAGGTTTATAGAAATGAGATCTGCTCTTTGGTGGAAATATAGATCTCTTTGGTTGTGGGAGAGACCAGAAAAATTATTTATCTAATCTCTGCTTCCCATAAGCAGCCCCTTGCCGCTCTCCAGCTCTCTCACCGCAGATGTGATGACATCTGGGCTGTTATTATCACCCCGGGCAAGAGCTGCGTCCCTGGGGACTCAGGCACCTGAACTTGGTCCCCGGGGAGGCCCTTAATCTGCTTGCCACCAAAGGGCCATATAATAGGTTGAGTAATTGATTTATTCTTCTTAGGTTTTGATTTTACAATAATAAAAATAAATACTGTGCAAGGCGGACCGGAGCTTGGGCCTCATTCTTTAAATTGGTTTGAATTAATATTTTAATCATCTTTTTCTATAAAATTACTTGATCTGTCTCCTACTGAAAAATACATATACAAGTAGAGATAAAAGAGGAAGAAGACAAAACGATGGAAGGGAAAATGAAGTTCTCTTTTGGACATTTTATTCCCTTTTCTCTGAAGCTATTTCCTTCTCCTAGAGTTTCCAAGATAAAGTGTGTGTGTGTGTGTGTGTGTGTGTGTGTGTGTGTGTGCGTGCGCGCACATTGAGGAGAGGAAAGGATCCCAACTACAGCCTGTTAACTATTTTTCCTTTTGTTTACTAGAAGCCTCAGATCATGCGGAGCTCGTTTGAAATGTGGGTTTGTACACAGTTAAAGGAGACAAACAATAAGAGAAATGAACAATTTCAACAGCCATTCCCGAGTAGAAAGCACACGCTCCTTGTGGCTCCTAAGTGGCTGTCACTGTCGGTGCCTGACACAGTTATAATCACAAAAACAACAACAACAACAAGGTATGCGGAGGAAATTAAATTATATGGAAATCAATAGCGCCTGACTGCTTCAAACAAATGTCTGTCATCACGATTATTCTTCAAGAATCTATTTATAAACCTTGAAAGAAACAGGTTCTTGCAGCAAAAGACAGCATCTTCTGCATTTCTATGTTGTTATTTATACTGTATACAGAAGAATGCGCGGGCATAATTTAACATACAAATGCCCAGCTGTATACATTATATAACAGCTTGTTAGACATCCTGGAGAGGCGGTGTGCCTAAGTAATGCGCATATATTCAGGGCTTGCGCTGGGGCGGGGGTTGGGAAGAGGGGAAACCTCAGAGCTTCAAGCGAACAGCTTGTCTTCCTCTCCTTAAAAGATGCCTACACTCAGACAATAGCTGGCTCTTTGATCTTTCCAGACCCGCAGTGGGAAAGGTGAGGCGTACAGTGCGCATGCCCGGGCAGCTACAGGTGCATCACCTGCGCTGTCCTTGCTGGTGGTCACTATAAGAGCGGCTCCCACGCGCCGGTCCCTGCCTGGTAAGCGCGCGCGCGCGCGCGCAGACGCACGGCGCCGCTGAGAGGGAGAGCGCGCGTCAGACAGACGAAGACAGCTGATGCCTGTCAGCGCGGCGGGGCCGCGAGCTCTCGCGAGAGCTCCCCGGGCCGGCCGCGAGAAGTGGGGCTCAGGTGTTAGAGGAGTGCATCCCGTCCGCGCGCGGGGCTAGAGCTCTTGGAGAAGTGGGATCGCGAGGCCGGCGCGCCGCGCTCTGCGCGGTCAAAGGGAGCGCGGGGCGGCAGCGGCGGCAGCAGGAGCAGCAGCAGTCCCCTACGCGGCCGCCGCCTCCGCGCCGCCAGCCGCCGCGGCTCAGCCTCCAAAGGGAGGCCAGGATAGCCGGCGTGCGCACTTTCCCGCGGACTTTCGGACTGTTTGTGGATTTATATGCCAAGCCATCAAGATGATGTCCATGAACAGCAAGCAGCCTCACTTTGCCATGCATCCTACCCTCCCTGAGCACAAGTACCCGTCGCTGCACTCCAGCTCCGAGGCCATCCGGCGGGCCTGCCTGCCCACGCCGCCGGTAAGCGCCCCACGCCCGCGGTCCCGGCCCGCGCACCCGCCCCCTCCCCGTATCGGAGACGCTGCATGTTGGGTGCTGGTGTGCGCAGAGAGGTCCCGGTGCGGGGATTCGAGGGCAGGAATTTTTAGAGGAATCCCGCTGCTTGGCACGTTTTGTGCAGCGGCGCTAATGTCGTGTTCCTGTAGCCCCTGCCTCCGTGTCAGGCGTCTGCGATCAGAGTGGGGAGCGCTGGGGCCGTGACTCTCGACTTTCCTCCACTTTCTCTGTTAATTCAGTGCCTCGAAGGGCGATCTCTGCGTGTTCGGGTGCGCGACACGGGTTCCCAGCTGCGAGTTACATCTCCAATTCTTCTTTCCCCCCTCTTTTTTCGTCTCCCTCACCCATTCCCGGAATGTGTTCCTGTGTTCCCTTCTCTCCACATCTGTCTTCCTCCCCACACTCCCGACCCTTCTTGTTTGTACCCCTTTCTCATCCCCAATGTGTCCCCCATTCCGTCTTTCCCCTTCTCCGCTATCCCCACCCTGCTGTTTTGGTTGCTTTGTGTTTGTCCTTTGCTTGTTGTGCTTTCTGGCTTGTGTGTGGTTATGTTTTGTTTTGTGTTTTGCTTTTTTGGTTTTGTGGTTTTTTTGGTTTGGTTTGTGTCGCCTGCAGCTGCAGAGCAACCTCTTCGCCAGCCTAGACGAAACGCTGCTGGCGCGGGCCGAGGCGCTGGCGGCCGTGGACATCGCCGTGTCCCAGGGCAAGAGCCACCCGTTCAAGCCGGACGCCACGTACCACACGATGAACAGCGTGCCATGCACGTCCACGTCCACCGTGCCGCTGGCGCACCACCACCACCACCACCATCATCATCAGGCGCTCGAGCCGGGCGACCTGCTGGACCACATCTCGTCGCCCTCGCTCGCGCTTATGGCTGGCGCGGGAGGCGCGGGCGCGGCGGGCGGCGGTGGTGGCGCCCACGACGGTCCGGGGGGCGGCGGCGGCCCGGGGGGCGGCGGCGGCCCAGGCGGTGGCGGCCCCGGGGGCGGCGGCGGCGGCGGCGGCCCGGGGGGCGGCGGCGGAGGCCCGGGCGGCGGGCTGCTGGGCGGCTCCGCGCACCCGCATCCGCACATGCATGGCCTGGGCCACCTGTCGCACCCGGCGGCGGCGGCCGCCATGAACATGCCGTCGGGGCTGCCGCACCCCGGGCTGGTGGCGGCGGCGGCGCACCACGGCGCGGCGGCAGCGGCGGCGGCGGCGGCGGCCGGGCAGGTGGCGGCGGCGTCGGCGGCTGCGGCAGTGGTGGGCGCCGCGGGCCTGGCGTCCATCTGCGACTCGGACACGGACCCGCGCGAGCTCGAGGCGTTCGCGGAGCGCTTCAAGCAGCGGCGTATCAAGCTGGGCGTGACGCAGGCCGACGTGGGCTCGGCGCTGGCCAACCTCAAGATCCCGGGCGTGGGCTCGCTCAGCCAGAGCACCATCTGCAGGTTCGAGTCGCTCACGCTCTCGCATAACAACATGATCGCGCTCAAGCCCATCCTGCAGGCGTGGCTCGAGGAGGCCGAGGGCGCGCAGCGCGAGAAAATGAACAAACCTGAGCTCTTCAACGGCGGCGAGAAGAAGCGCAAGCGGACTTCCATCGCCGCGCCCGAGAAGCGCTCTCTCGAGGCCTACTTCGCCGTACAACCTCGGCCCTCGTCCGAGAAGATAGCCGCCATCGCCGAGAAACTGGACCTCAAAAAGAACGTGGTGCGGGTGTGGTTTTGCAACCAGAGACAGAAGCAGAAGAGGATGAAATTCTCCGCCACTTACTGAGGGGTGTGGGGGTGCCGGGTGGGACGGACCGGGGAGCTGAAGGGGCATTGTGGGGGCTTTTCCCTGGCCTGCTTCCCCCCGGATTTGGAGTGTTCGTTATCCTGCTTGCATTTGGAGAGTCGCTCCTCGGGCGCTCTCTTCCGCCCCCTTTCTGCTCTCCTTGCCCTTACCTTCCCCCCAGCCTAGACTGGGGTATTGGGTGTGGACACTGGAAAGGATGGCGGGGAGAAGGAGCATTTGGATGAGCGGGGAGTGGGGTAAGGAAAGCGGAGACTGGAGAAGAGGTTTCGAGGAGCAGGAAGGTTCTAGGGGTTAGGGTGGGGGGAGACTCGGGAAGGGTAGGGAAATGAACTGTTTTGGACCAGAGACACTTATCAAAATCTCCTGGGGACCAAGTATCTATGTACAAAAACAAACCTACCAACCACCAAAAACTAAACGAATAAAGACAAACTAAAACAAAACAGAACAAAGGCAAATGAATATGCTTTAGAAATTTAACTCCAGGGAGTCGTATTCTGCAGCTTCATTTCCCCCTAAAGAAGAGAAAAAAAGAGCACTACCATGATTTTCACTGACCCAACTCTACACACACGAACTGAGTCAAAAACCGAAAACCAAACGATTTGGAAGGCGAGGTTCTGGGTAGCGAAGCTAGTAGTTCTGTGTGTTTAATTTTTCCTTCGAAGTCTCACCTCCACCCCATTCTGTCCTGTTTGATTTATTTTCTGCTTTCCAGTGAGACTCCGATGGCTGCTTTCCATTGTCAGAAAGTGAGTAGGGTAACAGCTGAAGGAGGGAGGCTTGACTGCCCATTTAGGTAGAGTCCAAGTTTTCCAGTGACCTGGCCTGTACTCCTGAAGCCTGGGCACAGTTGGGTAGGGGTGTTTAGGGAGAGAGAAAGAGTCTGAGCTGACTAAAAAGCAGAACTTAGGAGCTACGAAATAGATATGTTATTCTAGGAAAATAAAACAATTTAATAAGATTTTCTTTTTGCTCTTATATCTAAGATCTAGAAACAGACTATTCCAAAAGCTCCCCGCCCTTCCCGGCCCCCCCGCCCCCCCATTCACAGAACATGCTTACCATTTAATTTATTTTTCTGAGTGTGGTTTATTTTAACTTACCTACTGAATTTTATTTCCTATTGATTCAAATAGACTGACAGGGTGGAAGACACTAGGGGAGATACTCTGTCCCTTTTTCTCCACAGAACAAGACCCATCTAGATCTTCCAGGTCCCCTTTCCTCTCTTGGAGAAGATGAAAGCATTGAAATGTTGAGAAGTTTCTGCTTTCAGTTGCAGTAGGACTTGGCTATGAGAAAAAAAAAATCAACTAAATCCCAAATGAGAAGAAGGCAGTTTAAAGTCCTTCATTTGCTTCAAAAGGGTCTGCATGTTGGGTGGGGGTGGGGGGAAGCAGAACAACTGTGTTTCATTATTATTATTATTATTATTATTATTAATTATGATTATTATTCAAAAGTAATTTATTGCTGGGGATAAACATTGGGTAGCAAAAACTTTAATTTGCACTACCAGTCTCCCAAATAGAAAATCATGTATAGTATTCATAGTAATAATCGAGGTACTTTATGAACTGCTGATGGATTAAAAAATGAGAAAGACAGTTGAAGGTGGTTAGGTAAAATGCTTGCTTGGTGCACAAGACACTCTTTTGATCTTGTGCATGGAGATGGTTTAGTACCATCCTTTAATAAGAACTAAAAAATTGAAAACAAAAGAAATGGGAAAAGAAGAAAACCTGCCATTTAACAAGACTGAAATCATGCATGATCTGAAAAGTACAGAAAGAAACACAATTAGGTTTCACTCTGGTTAGATATTATTTATTTAATTATGTGGTATATCATTGTTTGCAGCGCAAACATTCTATGCATTTGAAACTGAGCACTAAACTGGGCTAGCTTTCTGATAGACCGTTTTGTGGATAGTGTGATTCACAGTCTACTGCCTGTTTTCACCGAAAACACAACATTCTTATCATATTCTTGTATTTAGAGGAAAAGTAAAAAAGGAAGATTATTGTAAATATTTTCTTTAATACACACACTCACACAGTGGTTATAAACTGCCAGTGTTAATCTGAAATGTCTTATGGGTTGATCTACCTGTCCATGTATGTCTGCTGAGCTTTCTCCTTGGTTATATCTTTGCTCTATTTTCTTTCCCTTCCCCACTTCTATCAGAACCATTTCTGTGCGCCCAAATACAACAGGGAGATGTGTCCCAGTACACTTACAAATAAAACATAACTGAAAGAAGAGCAGTTTTATGATTTGGGTGAATTTTTGTGTCTATACTGGGCCAAGTCCTGGTAGAGAGGATCAGCAATGAGACTCAATTCAACCAAAATATAGGGGAGGATGTTGAAGAAAGGGGGATAAGAGGAGAAAGGATGAGAATGATGTTTTTTGTTGTTGTTGTTTGTTTTTTCTCTGAATCAATTCACTTTCAGACAACTCGTGAAAAGTGGTGCTCTGACTAACATGAATTCTATATTAGTTGCCTGTGTTTATCAAAGTTTTTTTTGTAACTGCAGAAACTCTTAAGCCACAGCCCTCACTTCAGAGTGGTGGAAGCTAGTAAAATAATCAGGCACCCCAAAAATAGATAACTAGAGGTTCAGGGACAGACAGAGACGTTTGGAGATTTATAAGTGTTGTTTTAGCCTAAAAACGTTTCTTTAGTAATGTTGTATCTAAATGACTTTTCTTTGGAGGTTAATAATTATCAAAACCATCCACCAGTCTGTCCTGCCACCAGGTCAAATGCCTCTGTTCATTTGGAACATTTAGTGTGCCATCTACTGCTCCAGAGAGACCAGAGATTCTTTATTTTTTGGTGACCTGGGACTAGATCAGATGCCAAATGTACAAAGTTTCTTAATAGCTGGGATTATATCTTCTGAAGTCAACCTACTTTAGCCAAACCTTTTAAATTTCACCGGCAAATCTGTGAAACAAAACACTTGATGTTCAGAAAAGAATAGTACATTTAAAAAGCTGTGATTTTAAACAGTTGTTAATGTTTAAAAAAAAGCATTGAGATATTTTTAAAAATAGATCTCTTCCATCAAAATTGATTTTTTTCTGTCGTTATTGACTTGAAATGTCATAAAAGTTTTAATAAAATGCATTTGTAAAAAAAAAAAAAACCACGTTATTTTATAGAAAAGTATGACCGGATTTCATTATTGGAGAACCAAGAATGAGCAGATGAAAAGATTTACAAAGGCTGCTTTTAAAAAAATATGTCCCAAATGAAATGTTGCAGGCAAATACATTTGTGTTATGTAATGATGACCAATGTATGTAATAAGAATCTTAAGCATTTGTTTTGTATTAAGTAAACTTACCAAATGAAAAGAAGACAATATTATGTTAATAAAACATTATGAAAATACGTGCTTTGCAGAGTTTCCTATTTTCTGTAGTAGGAAACTGCAAAACAAGAAATGCTTTGCTATCTGCTGAATGAATCTGTGCATGGGAGAAGGAATAAGACTATTCTAAGACACCTTCAACTGTCAATTCAAGCAAACAAATACCCTCTTAAAGAAAATGCAAAGGCTTGCCACTCAGCAGTAGTTTGCCTTTCAAAGTTTTCTGGTTCTGAAGAGCGTAATTTCACGCTAAGTGGATTCACAGCACCAGTGGGTGGAAATAGCAAGATGTGTGGCTCCGGCTCTTTTAAAGAATAATTTCAAAATAAGTTGGAGAGTGGGAAAATTGTTCTCCGTTTGCATTTTAGCTTCTCAGGAAATCCAGGCGGTGGTGGAGTACGAAAGGTAAAAGAAAAATAAGCATAAAATGCACCTGTCACGTTTGTGCTATCCATTCGTTTTAAATTTTCTCGTTTCCCCAGTCCTAGCTCCAGGTCCTGCTCCTTTTGTAGGTCTAATAAATGATGTTCTCAAGATACACCAACTACCTTCTGAATAAATTTTTGTTTAATGCGTGTTCTGAAATTGCTCTCAACTTCGATTACACTCACATAAATAAACCGTAGGCACCCACTGCCGTGATTGTATCGATTTTTACTTTGTGAAAAACTTCTTCGGTCCCGTTCCGACAGGTGGCAGCGCCTAGAGAGGACAGGGCGCCCTGGCTCTAGGACCTACCTGGCCAGCTCCCGCATTTGGCCCCAGGCTCTGTCGCCCGGGCGGCCTCTCCCGCCAACCCTGCGTGAAGCATTCCCCGCTCCATCTTTCACGTGGATGGGCTTTCATAGTCTAGACCGTGAGGTTGGAATTGTGACTTCTGACCCTGTCTAAAAGCAGCGTTCCCCACCTCATTCGATCGGCCTTAGTGGCCAGCGGGATGATAAAGGTGATGACAACAATTATCTGGTATGGTTCTGCTTATCGGTGTTATTGCCTCGCAGTCTTAGCCCCACGACGAGAGCCACAGAGTCCTCGCGCGCGGTTTCAAAGGAGACCACAAGCTTAATTGATTTAAAAAAAAATAGCAGCCGAATTCTAATTCTCACGGGGGCCTCTTTTCCACCTGCGAGATGAGCCTTGTCGCAATAATTACGTTATTTAATATTTGATCAAAACTTCATGCCACTGTCGGCGCCCGGCCGGCTCACGCCCTCCGGGCAGCTGGCTAGCAGCGCGGCTCCAGTCGGGGCGGGAACGTGTGACGGAGGCGCGCCGCCGCCCGGCTCGGGTTGGCTTGCCGTTTGAATAATTCATGACTTGAGAGTTCTGGAAATTATCAAAATGAATGGTAACAAGAAGCTAATTAAAAACTTTCCTAATTGTTTCCAAGTAAGCTTGATGGGGAACAGGCAGCCCTCCCTTTTCCCCGCCCCCAAATCTGGTGGATTTACAAGGCTGGGCGCGGGCCAGGAAGGGTCTCGAAACTCGAGCGGCCAAGTGCTCCACCGACTCCCGGAGCTATTTCAGAGGCGAGCGACCTCGGGGGTCGGCCGCTTCTCCTCCAGCTGTCGCCGTCTACTGCTCGGTCGACTCCCCAGCGTGACTTTGGACTTTGGGGCGGTGGGTTGGCGGGAGGGGACCCACCCTCCCCCAACCCAGGCAGGGTGCTCGCTTTGCCATGGAAACACCCACCCACCCGGGGCCGACCACGCGGGGAATCTCAGCGCCCCAAGAGTGTGAGCCGCAGCCAAACGATCGCGGTGTGTGCGGTTTGCGCCCCTCCGCGGGAGACTCGCAGCCTGGAGGCTTCTCGTTGCGGAGGCTGCAGCTCCTGACAGCCACCGAACTGCTGGTTCAGGCCGGAACTTGAACAGGCCACGGAGGCCGGAGTTTGTCGAACGCCTGAGGCCCGAGGTCTGGCGCGCGTGCGCAGGTGTGGCCAGAGGGGCGCGGACCGCGGGGAGCGCGGGGCGGAGGGGCGCGCACCGAGCGTAGGGAGCGCGCCGAGCCCGCACATGCGCGATAATGCACCGATTCCCCTCCGAGATGGACCGAGGTTGCGCAGCTGGTAATTAGGTGATCCCGGAGGTCATCTCCCACCCTGTAAGTGTCTTTGAGTATGTCCTGAGAGAAAAGGAAAGGGACTGGTATTTCACAGAGGTTAGAAATACTCCCCTCCCTACAGTTTGCCCAAGTCAACAGACGCCTTAAACACCACAAAACTTTCAAAACTGGTTTACATTTCTTTCTTTCTTTCTTTTTTTTTTAAGAATTGGGAGCAAAACGATCTTGGCTTTTGTTTCGTTGTTAAGGTGCACACCACCAAAGCTCTGCTACGGATTTGAATTTATTAGACGAGGATTTATACCCGGGGCGCTGGCCGCTGGGCCTTGGTCCCTCAGAAGTCAGGATTCTGGATTGCAAAACGGAGCTTGAAACTCTCGGTCGGAGAGAAGCTGGCAAAACACACGTAGTGAGAGCAGCGTTCTGCTCCTGCAAACCCAGGGATGGGACGAAAAGTGCCCGCGTCCCCTCCTGTGCCGAAAGCCCCAGTAGTCCCATCTTTCTGATTTAGAAAAGAGGCTAGGAACAGGAGAAGGGAAGCTGAATGTGCTAAAATAGAGCCTGGAAAGAGAAACGATAAGGGGTGGGGGGTGAGGGGGCGGGGGAGGAGAGAAACAGACTCCGTGCTTTGATTAGGTAAACGAATTACGAACAAAACTTTGGTAACTTTGACTCTTGGCTTCAGTGCAGCATAACGTATAAAAACTTTTGTAGGCACAGATCAGAATAAAACCAAATGTTGACAATTTTCAGCCGTGGAAATTCACTTACACCAGTCGCCCCCTTCCGATCCGCCCCCGCCAAGTGTTGACAATAAACATTTAATGAAGGCAGGGACCTGGCTGTCTCCAGCCAGTGTCAGAATACTTTTAGCAGACCATTAACACGGCTTCTTCCACTTCAAACATCGCGCTCTACGCTTAAACATTATATAAAAAATACAAAGTGTAAGACAAATAACATGATTATACAGATACATTAAGTGGTCTACAGTAGTTTTGATACCCCTTGTATTTAAAACAGAAACAAACTCATTGTAGATTGCTTGCGCTTAAAAAATGTTAAATACAGTTAATGCAATATTAATCGCCCTTTGGTGATATAAAATGCAATATTTTCAGGCAGCTATCGAGCTTTTCTAGAGGAAGAGCTGATGAAAAGAGTCACAGCTGAATAGTGGAGAGGAAAAGCCCGGTATTTATTGCTTTTGTTTGGCTTTTGGCTACAGAGACAGGAACATTCTAATGGGGTAAGGACATTTATTTTATCTGCAATCTATTGCTGCGAAAGCAGGGGCGGCAGATGGGGCTGGTGTGATATTCACAGTGTAATTTAGAGCAAATCCTAATAACTAATAATGATTTATGTTAATTTTGATCACTTATGCGACTTTACCAAAGCATTGTGATGAAAGAGAAAGACAGAGAAGCAGAATATGACAAGGAGCTCTGAGACTGAGATTGGAGCTCGACTATCCTGCTTAAAATGTGTTTGATGAATGAGCAGTGGAATACAGGCATTTAAAAAAAGCAGGTAGGATCCATTTGACGCTGGGTAGAGGTATCTCCCTGCGGCTTGCATTTCTTCTGAAAATATACCTAAATGAGAGGAACCATGAAACCTTTGAGCGGGAGTGTCTTTGATCCCAGTTTTAAAGAAAACAGACATGTCTCAATTGTTTCACCTGCTTTTATTCAACTAAGCGTGTGTGAGCGCGCGCGTGCGCGCGCGTGTTTGTGGAGGGGAAGCGAGAAGAGAGAATAAAGTGTGTGCGAGGCAGGAGTGCGCGCCGGGATCCTCCCTCCAAAAGTGTAACCTGAGCATGAGGTTTGAAATCAGCCTTAGCGCCTATGAGCTGGCTCTCGCGCACCTCTGCCACGCCTTATGCAAAAGTTTTATGACTGACTGCTTAAACAAGTTGCGGTTTCTTAATCTTCATTTCCTTTCTGATATTTGTTTGCCTAGGATCAACTTTTGGGAAGCTTTGCCTTCTCTACGACCCATCTTTCCCCTCCCCCAAAGGGATCTCAGGGCTTTCAAACTTAAAAGTGCCTTCTCTCTCCTCATCCCCCTGGTAATGTGGTACGGGTACAGAACCCCAGGGGCTGCTAACGGGACGCAGTTCTGCACAGGAACAGGAGATTTTCGGCTGCCAAGCAGTACACTGCAGAGGGTCGGAGTGATTTTGAAAGGGAGGGTGTGCCTTGCTTGTGGCAATGTACTTTATCGGTTACCTTTTGCGAGTTTTAACGCCTCGAGGCTATAGTTTGAAAGTAAAACAGCATCAAAGTACCTTCTTATTAGCTCTGTATTTGAGAAATACAAAGATGTAACTACCTAAAAGGTTTAATAGAGCGGAACAGTATTTATTCGCCAAGCAAACAGCCAGAATACAGTTCAAAAAAGGGTGGAGTGGTTTATCAGCAGGAGGTTAGAAGAAGAACGTTGGGCAAAGCGAATTTCAAGCTTCAGTTAAAATGAATTAAATAAGCTTCAAATGGGATGTCTGCTTTGATTTTGAGAATTATCTTCCTTATCAAAAAGTTACACATACATACATACATATATTGTATATATGCATATATGTACATCCTAGGGGCTTTTTCTGCCTTTCAGAATTGTCGTTAAGACCTTTGTTGGTAAACTTTCAGGTTTTGTAGAGCAAGAATAGTTACCTCTCCAGGGATTTGATCTGCGAATATATCTAAAATGTGATCAAATCTTTTAAAGTTAAACTTTTCATTATTTTCTCCTTTTTCTTATTTTAAGGATACAGATGTAAAAATTCACTTAATTTCTTCTAGTAGGGAAAAACATCAAGTTACATGACTCAAAATAGTTTCTTAAACATTATGCTACATTTTGTTTTTGCTTTTGAATCATCTCTATCAGAAACTGCTTTGTATTGTTAGTATTCCCGGTGTAAAGAGGACTTTAAACAAAATAAATCCAGGCATATGACGTTAGCTGTTTCCTGATAAATACTCAGGAGCTGGTGCGCGTTTGTGAGCTTGAAGCTGCCGCCTCCACGTGCATATCCATATACAAACAGATGTAAGCACAATTTTCACTGTTGTTGGTGAATGTAACTGAATCTTATTTCTCAACTTTATTCCGGTCCTGTCCCAGTGTTTCAGCACCAGAAGCAACTCCCTTAAAATTGAAGAGTGGTGCATTATTGAAACTCTCTATCAAACAGCTCTGGGGTGCAGCCTTTCTGAAAACACTGGCTCTCGATGAGGTCTGACTGTCTGACTGCACATAAGCCCCTAATATGTTAATGGCCGTAGGGGATGCCTAAGGTACTATCTCAAGCTGCTTCGCACACCATATGTCAGGCCGTTAGCCACATGGATCTATTAATCAAAAAGAGCTGGAGAGGGAGAAGAGGGTCTTCCAAAGGGGGAGAATGAGAGTGAAGGGGGAAGGGGAGGACGAGAAAACATTTTAAGCCCCCATCATTCTCATTTATTTTATTTAAACATTTGAATAAAAATAGCTAAAGAAGATCCAACTAATATAGATTTCTATCGAGTTAAAGACTTCATAAACCTCCACTAAAATAATTTGAATAGTTCCTAGTGCTATTAAAATAGAAGGAAATTTTACCTGGAGGGTCCTGTTTAGGTTTCTCTATTGCAAAACTTTTAAAAGCAAGACTTTTTGATTAAAAAAAAGTTGTTTTCGAAATGTAGATTGTTTTATAAATGAGCTTTATTAAAAGTAGTTAGGAGGATTGGGCAAATGTGTTTTTAGAGGATGTAAGGTGGGACATGAAGGGAGGCCCCTGGAGGATTTGTAATGAATATATAATTTGTTAATATATATCTGCATAGACAGTAGAGTTTTCAGCACCTTTAGCTCTTTGGATAGTAAATGTAAAGTGTTTACATTTTTATCCTTTTCTTTAAACTGGCTTTATAGATAAATGAAACTACAGAGTCTATAGGATGCAAAAAGTATTTAATTCTATTAGGAGAAGAAGAAATGAGAAAACATTTAAAACCCACATTTTTCTCATTTCTTCTTTGTTAAGGAGTATTTCTTGCCCTTCCTTAAATGTTTAAAAAATATTCCATTAAATAGTTTAGAAAGTTTGCACAACCTTAGACGTGATTGTGTACTCAACATGGAGATGGCATAAATAAGTAAATACATCAAGTCTATAAGAAAAAATTTAGATTCTTCCATGAAATGATGAATATATTTGTTATATGCCTTAAACTCACTATTTTTAGGGAAATCAAATGAAAGTAGTGATTTTAAAATGTCAGAAACTCTCAGAAACAGAGCAATGAAAGGAAAATATATGGGCACTTAGATTTAAAAGTTGCATTCTTTTCACATGTGGTGCTACCTGGGGATAGAGAAAATATAAAATCAATGTCAATTTAGATTTATTATTTTAATCAGTAGTCAGAGATGATGAACCATATGAAGACTTAATTTCTGGGTTATCAATTTTCAGTTTTAAAATCTATAATTGATGGTAACATTTAGGAAATTTGAAAATGATTTTTAATGTTGTCGTTAGTAGGCATGATTTTTAATAGTGTCATGATAAGTAGGCTTATACTACCGTAGTTAATTTATAGGATAAAGGAATGGCTGAAAAGTTTATCGATGTTAGGTTTTTAAAAATATATATGCAAATGATTGAATATATATATACATACATATATATTTGAGAGCACAGATTATTCAACCACACCACAGACCCTCTGTTACTAACATAGATTCACAGTACTCTATTATGTTGGACTTGTAGAAGAGAAAAGCAGCAGAATGTTCTTTTTATGATTTAAAAATACATTAAAGAATATAATTGTGAAACTGTGCTCAATGATGAACAAAAACTATATAATTGACTTCTGTTAAATTATTTATAGTATATAAGTGGAGTACTTTGTACTATATACTAGATTGGATGTATTAAAATATTTTTTAAATCTTCACCAAAGCATCTATTTGTATTTATGTAGAAGTTCTCAGTTACCAGGAAATGTTAGCACTGGTAGGTGCCTGTAATTAAAAACACCAGTACATTAGATTGTTTGGTTTGGTTGGAAAATCCTCTGTAACTCTTTTAGAAAAAAAAAAAAAAAAGCTTTTAAAAAACAAAGAACTGTATTGCATTGTAGAGCACTGTATTCAATCTGTAAATGTGAGGGGTTCTCACATTTACACTATATTTCATCCAGGAGATGATGAATACATAAAGACAGAATCATCCTGAATTTCAAGAGTAGGTAGGTAGAGAGAAACACTTATTATCTTTAAATTTTGGTACATGCCACACTAGCCTTTATTTCTTCCTCTGTAGTTAAAAGGTAGCTCATATATCTGTCGCTTTGGGTTTCCAAAGACTCGTAACTTAATTCCTTCAGGCTATTCATCAGCACAGTAATTAAACTAGCAAATGGATGTAAATAAAGTGAAATTGGTTTCATGACAGATGAGGCGAAGAGGCCTCTGACATGAAACAAGGCAGGACAATAATGATTTCAGTAGCATCGAGCTATGGAAGGAACCCCAGCTGGATTTATTAGGTGCTGCAAGTGATTTGCTGGAAGCGGGCAAGACATGAGCACTCTTTAATTTGACAGGAATTTTGCATCCTAAAGAGCATATTGAAATATAAATCCAGAAACAAATTCAGGCAAACTGTAAACAGATGCATATTGGACTGAGTGTACTATTTAATATTAAAAAAGGAAGACGAATAGAGAACTACCCCGTGGGACTTCAATCACACAACTTATTATTTAATCCTGGAGAGTGGCAAAACAATTACGAAACATTCCTTTCTACTTATGAATTATACTACTATTTTAGGGTTAGCAAATTTGTATTTCTAGGTTTATTTACTTGGGAAAACAACAAATACATTAAATGATTTAAAAACCTGCATGATGAGAACATCTATAGAAATTATGGGTATATGCATACATGAGAAGGGAATATGAGAAACTGAGAGAAAAGCCAGGATGGACAACTTATTTTACAGAGTGCAGTTATTACTGAATTTAAATAAAATCTGGGATAAAATTTAGTACCAGCTTATTGCCTCTAGTGGTCTCTGCCTGGACTCTGAGAAAGCAAATTTCTAGCTCCAAAGAGAAATTGTCTCCAGCTCTTGATGGCACGAAGACTTAAAATAAAATATAGGCATGTCCTTTCAAAATAAGTAGTTCCGTAAGTTAGGGGGAAATAAACTGTAGCCAAAAACCGCGGACTAAGAGAAGAAGGTGGAAGGAATGAATTCTTGGCTGGCTCAACAGGACTTAAATGGGAATTGAGTCTACAATTCCACTACAATAAGGAAATTACACATAGAATAAATAAAGGCACACTAGGAGCAGATTAGCCCCTTTCTCTACGAAAAGATGAGAAATAAACTGCTTTATGTTTAAGTGTAATCTCAATTATTTAAGCCCTCTTTCATGAGAAAAAGCCTCCATGAGTGGTGCCCTCTCTTCCCATAAGATTCACGCGCAATTTTCAGCACCTCGGCCAGCTCCCAAAGGGTGGGTGTGGCGGCGGTAGTGGGAAGGCGGGTAGCCGTCCACTCAGGAAAAGTCAAATCTAAATATTCCTGAAATTCTATGGGTGGTTCAATTATTTAGCAATGGATTCGGATCTGCAAGTGGGATACTAAGATGGCCAAAATCCTCAAATCCTTTAGAAAGCGGTGTTTTAAAGGAGAGGGTGGGGTTGGAGAGTAGGTTATCAAAAACTCTTAATGAAAGTAAGATCTTTGAAAAACTAAATTAAACACCCACCGTATGCTCCTTCCCATGTAATAGTGGATGACTTTCAGGCCACGAAGGAATTTATAATGAAACTCAATTGGCTTTCTCCCTGAGCCTGTCCTTTTTTTTTTTAACAGAAAAACATGCCTAATTATTTTAAAGTTATTTTCTAATCACAAGGCATAGGCAAGTCCTTTAATTATAATACAATCTGAATAGGGGGAGCATATGGAGGGGAATGTCAAGAAGAGGATGCCAGGGGCAGATCCTCAGAAATCTGTATTCATTTCTGGCTCTTATTTGTTCAGTAATCTCTACCATCATAACTAAATCTTGAAGCACTGATGTAGTTCGAGTTGTTGTTGACTTAACGTCAAAATTCAATCACTGGGGGTTTTGCATCAGCCGGGCTACTTATTTGTCTAATAAATCCGTCATTTTGTAAGAAAAATATTTGAGCAGCCGTACTTGACCTCTTGGTATCCACAAGTCACATTTATTTCTCCCAGTTTACAAATGCAAAATCGAGATGATCATCTAATGCCTGGAGGAACTATGTTGATTTCTGATTGGATTTTAGATGGGAATGTCTATTTTAAATACCTTGTGATTAAATTGTACATATAATAGAATCCATGCATTTTAAGCTGATTCCTGCTTGGAAACTTAACAACCTGCACTGCTAGTCACACGTTTAAACACACACACACACACACACACACACACACACACACACAAAAACCTAGTCTTTCCAAATAAATGGTTAAATTCGACCTTAATTGTAAAACTTTATTAAAACCAGTCTTATTTTCTAAATCTTAAAATAGTTATTTTATGGATTTCCCTCCCTCCCCCCATGTTCTAATTCCTGGAGAGTATGGCTTTTTATCTCAATGCCAGCGACAAAATACACCAGAGAAATCATGGCTGACACTGCAGTTCAGGGCTGCAGTATTGAGTCTACTGCCAAACTGTAACTCAAGTCCAAGGAAACCCATATCGCCATTCTGAGTATTATTGGTTAAGGAAAATAATGTGTTATGTTTGAGTGAGTTATTTTATTCTCTAGTATTTGGAGATTGATTGAAACTCTTTGTTCTACACCTCTTGAACCCCTTCTCCTTTGAACACTACTTTATACTAAAAGAGTGTGAAGACCCCCCTCCCAACCCAAGAATCTGATCTGTGGCTAAGTTACAATAATCCATTTGATACTTTCTCTGTATAGTGTTGGGAAGAGGCACCACCAGGGCCCCATTTGTTGTGGCAAGTGCTTGATTAAAAAGACATTTTCAGAAGTCAGACTGGAGAACTGTGTTTGCCAATTGACCATGAGACTGGACAACAGAGTCCTGGGGAACCTAAATGACCGAACGCATGCATTTATTTACAAGATGTGTCCTTATGGATGCAGTTCCTCCCACTTGGAGGGGTGGGAAAGGTGTAGATGGGTAAAACCCTGGCTGAGAGAGGAGCAAGACCTGGGAGTTCACTCAAATTTGGACCCCTGGCCCTTTATTTGCTTTCTTCCCGAGGGCCGTGCGTGTGTGTGTGTGCGTGCGTGCGTGCGTGCGTGTGTATACTATTCAATAACTGGGGGATGTGTAGAGAAAGAGTTGCTCGAGCTCGGTTGTATCTGAAACCACTACGGTGGTTCCACCTCATATACTCGAGATTTCAAGCCAAGCCAAAGACGGCATTGTACAGGGAGGGTCCGTGAACCCCAGCTGCCTCCGGCCTCACTCTGCGCTGGATTCATTCCCTCGGAGCCCCTCATCGGTTCCACCTGAGTTTGGTGTTCCTGTGTTTTTCCTCTCTTGCTCAGTTTACACTCGGGATACCAGAAACTTCAAGCTTCTTTGTGGTGGTAATGGGAGGTTTGTTCTCTCGACAGGTCTCTGCACTCCCCTGCCTGGACCGCCCGGGGCTCGACCCCGCAGCGGGTCTCTGTCGCTGCGTCTAGGCAGGGCAGAGATAGTAGGAGGCTTTCGGTGCTCAGTAATGGGACGTCTGGCTGGGGCGACCCTCTGAAAAGAGCTCGGCTCCTCACAGCAGGGCGAGCATCCAGGGTGCGCTCCTATATCAGCTTGTGTCCCCTGAGACCTGGAGGAGTCGCTAGTGAGCAGCAAACTTCGCACACTGCAAAGGCACGAGAGGGGTTAGGGGGACTTCTTGCCTCAACTTGATGTGCACATGCACTCTCTAAGCTTAGTAGTTACCTGTTACTGACCAGGCCCTACGGAAGGCTGCTGGGATCTGGGAAACTATACCCATAATATTCATTTCTGAGCCTCTCTCATAAGCATTTATCTTCCATTTCCAAGTTGGCTTTCCCAAATCTGATCACCCACCTAACCCTCCCCACACACACATTGGACCTTAAGGCATTTAATACATTTGGAGAAAAACAATGAAAAAAACTCCTCAACTCTAGGCTCACACTTCTGTGAGAGGACAACAATCCACGCGGCACTACTTCCAGTCCCAAAGCTTGCTGAGGGTGAAAGGACCAGGTTATATCTCTTTGTGGTTTCTGCCATGCATCTGGCTGGATTTGCAGTTCAAGTATGAGGAGATGAAGAAATAATTCTTTAATATATAACAAAACCAGTCAGACTAAATTGGAAAATTTTTCCAATATTTGTTTTTGTTACAAAAATGTACTCATGGGGCTTTCAGAGTTATTAATCCATCCTGTTTTCACTCTTCTCCTTCCAACTTCCCTTTCAGTTCTTGAGAGAGAAACGGGAAAGAGGTGTTCCTGGATTTCCTGGACTTTCCACGAGTCAATTCTCCGCTTTGCCTTCAGATGGAGATTTCTGAGGGAACTTTATTCCTTGAATGTGGTTAGGATGAGGAGAGAAGAGAAGTGTCTGGGAAGACGCAACTCCATGGGCTTTGTTCCCCCACAAAGTTTGCTTGGGCCTCCCCTCGTCTTTGGGATTCTTCTTCACCTCCCTGTAATGTTGAGGGAAGGACTTCTGCATTTACATTGATTTCCTTTGGTTTCCCAGAGTTAGTCACTCAGTTGGAAGCTGGTGTTATGTGCAAGGACTGTATAGCCAGCTGGGAAGGCCGTTGTGGCAGGTGGGATAGTTTGGAGATGGAGGAGGGCAAGGTGTTTCAGAGAGAGAGATATTTTTAAACTCCGATCGATCCTAAATTTACAAATGTATTAGACATCATTTCTTGGAGAAACCTTATGTAAATACTCAAAATTTTCACCAATAGGGTTTTGAAGTTAGCTTTTACCTGCATAAAGTAGTTACAAGTCAGTGAATTTTAAAATGAAAACAAAATGAGTGAAAAAAAGGGCTTTGGCAGTTTAAAAATATTAATGTTAGCTTGTGGAAATAGATGTACTACAGTGTAGTTATTAACAACTTATAAAATCTTAAATCAATACAAATTAATTTAATTATGATCTGTAATTGCATTATGCATGATCAATTTGAAACACTACATTAAAGATAATTAGAGCTTGGCGCCATCACTCCTCACTCTCCTAATAGCTTAATGAAAAGGAATGTCATGTACCACCTTTGGGTTAAACCTGTAAATTAGGATAAATGCTTGTTTTTCAATAAAAATGTGACAAAATAATTGTACACTTAATAGACATTTTTATGACTCAATTGTGAATGTTTAATAGATTTTTTTGGGGGGGGGAAATGGTATTATTATTTTTTTCCATGGATCTAGTTAAGTATTTATTAGGGTTGATTGAGCTGTCAGTGTTTTTCAGGATCAGACCTCGAGGATTTGAATGAAGACTAACTTTTATGTAAAAATATCATGCTGTCCTCGAAGCTTGTGCCAAGAGGTCACTGCAGATGGAGGGCCTAACTTAGCATAATGGGTTTAACATTTCCATGACATCATCAGGGAATCTGAAAAGGAGTCTAAGGATAATCAGAGTGGTCATTCAGAAGAACAGTAAATATTTTATGAGGATATATAGACGACAGGAAGATGGTCAGAAAGGTGATTCTAAGCTCCTTAGAGTTCAGTGAAAGAGGCTTCTCAATAACTCAGTTAAAAGAGCCACTACAGATTCTTATATTAGTGAGACACATTCCAGGTGCTCAGAATAGGATCCAAATTAGGTATTAGTTTGTATATGATCTTTTTCATTTCCTGAGCTCTTCGTATTTTCTCAAGGTACCTGTATTTATCCTTCATATGCTCGCAAACAGGAAAACAAGTTCATTAGTCCTGGGACTACTTTAGTTTGCTGGTTTCTCAGTATTGTCTAGTACTGTGTGACAGGTTCTTTACTTTGAAGATGATAATTGAAATTACCAGAAGCATATCAGAAGTGCTTGTGAATGAGAGGAATTCAGTAAGCTCTATTAATTATTTGTTTTATTTTCTACCCTTTATTAAGTAACATTTGAATTCTTATATTACTACAGGTGTTTTGTCGGGATTTACTTTTATCCACCATCAGATTTCCACCTCCAACTTCAGGCAGCCATTGAAATATATATATATTTCACTAAACTATGTGATTCAGACTTTTAAACATTTTCTTCAAAATTATGATCATTTTTGTTTCCAGCCAGATTTTACATAAATAAAAATAAACTTATTTTGTTACTTATAAGGTAGATAGATATCTTTTTGTCAGAATATGTTTACTTACTCAAGTTTATTATTATTTTTTAATCTCACTTTGTATTAATTGCATTAAATGCCTGAAATTAACTATTAAAATAATTATTTAGGCTCAATTTCAGAAATGCTAACTAGAACGAGCATTGAGTCTTTCTAAATTTATTTATTATCATAAAAATTATTTTAACACTTACGGAAATAAAAGAACTTTTATTGTTCTCTGCAGAGGACACAATATACATTAAATATTGAGAATGGTAGACAAAATATCTTAAACTGTAAAATTTAACCTCTCTCCCAATCTTGACCTTTCAACATCTTACCCGTCCTTAGGAGCCTAGATGTTCTCATGCCATGTGGCCATCCTCATATCCCAGGCAGGAGGAAATCCACTTGGGAAACCTTAGGTATGTTCTCCTTCTCTTTTGTCACTTACTTCACATTGCCTTCTATTGTGTTCCTGCCTTTCTACCATAGTAAAAGCTTCTCAAGAGATTTTTATCTTGTCTGTCTTTATACTGCCCAGAACGTCTAACATAGTATTACATAGAGAGGATAATAAAACGTCATGAATACATGAATTAAGGAATGCACAAAATCCCTTCCCCCATTGCCATATTGAACACCTATGTAAATAATGCAGTTTCTTGCTCCTTTTTCATAGAATCCCAATTTACTCTGGTGATTTCACATGTAGCTGGACAAGTGGCAATACTAACCTTTTCAAGATGGCATTATTCTCTTTAAATTTTATGTTAAAATTATGTTGATTCAGTTAGAACTCAGTCTCACAACAACTCATTACAGTTTTATTTTAAAGCAATTTAAAAGAAGTTAATATTTTAAATGTTGTAATTTTCTTTATATAATTTGTGGAAACAAAATTCGTGCATTTGCCTCATATCAGTGCAATTGTTTATGGATTCTTTTCATGATCAAAAGCCCTGATCTTTTGCCTAACTCCCCAACATACTCCGTTATTTGCTGCATCGCAGGCAGATCTTGCCTTAAGAATTTGGCAGTTTATGGTTGCCAGATATTAACTTGAGAATATCTCTGCATGATTTATCCTTTCTTTCCCCTTTGCACAGTCACTGAATATTGCAATGGAATGATTTCTGCAAGTGGACCAGTCGAAAGTCAAATAAATCATTTCTTTATAAAATGCAAAGTTTAAAGTGCCAGTTAGCAAGTTTTGCTTCTTGGTAATGGGACTCAGCAAATTTTACTTTCTGACACATTTTATAACCCTTCAGCATAGGTACAGTAATTACAAATGAGTCCACCACCACCATGTTCCTGTTGGCGCCAGGATCTGCTCTGTGTCTCTTTGAGAATGCTTTTGATTGCAACTGAGCAATTTTTAATTGATGCTGAGATTTGATCAGTGCATCAAATATTACAGTGTTATTTTATAGGACTCTGATACCTATAGGTTTACAATATTGGAAGGGATTATTAATGCTCTTAACGAAGGGAAAGATGCTGAGAATGGGTCTTAGTAAAGAAACATAAGTGAGGTTGACCATTTGTGTTTTTAAATATCAAATCCATCTTGCATTTGAAAACACCAAAGATATTTTATTTGCAACAACTGTTCTAATTCTCATTCCTGAACTGAGAAACTGTCTCTCATGCTCCAAGTTTTTCTTTGTTTAGAGAAACAAGAAAACACAATATTTCTAGGTTCAGTCCTTTTCACATTAAACAAACCCAAAAAGGGAAAATGTGCTGGTTCTGGGCCTGTATATTACATTCTATGACTTGCCACCATAGAGAACAAATCTTTTGTTAATCACACTCTGTATTTTCTTCATGTTTTGAGCTGTTTGCCAAACAAAGAGAAGGCAAAACTTCACACTTATACAGTTCTACATTAAACATAGAAACATTAAAAAATTAGATTAGGAAATAGATGAATATAATGACCTTACTCTCAATCATATGCTGCCAGCTAAGTGTTTGAGACTGAAAAATTGCACTAATGAAGCTATTTGAAGGCTTTTGTGGACAACTGCTTCCTCTTTGAAGATTAAATGAATGATGTTGATGTGATTAATCTTAGTACAGGGAGTGATGCAGCAGCTAGAAAATACCTTGGTGATTTTCATAATTAAACTGAATCAACATTTCAAAGAAATGCCAGTGTTATCACTTGTATATTAGAATTACATTCATTAGATGGAAGAAACAAATAATTTGAGCAAACAAGATTTTCCTTTTGGTGTACTGAGACTTCTGTCATGTCTCAAAGTATCTTACTATAAATCATCATTGCTGTTTAATTTTGTCCTTGCCTTTTTAGCTGTTTTTATCTCTGTGTGTATATGTAGTGCTGTTAATGATTTAAAGCATCTTGCTTCTCCTTTACTTATTTTCAAACCTTTGAATTTTATCTTTTCATAACCCCACTTCTAAGGTAGCTGTCTGCTTACTATGAAATTAGATAGATAATATTTAAACAATCTGATTTCTAATAAAGACTTCTTAGAACTGTTTTGGTTACTTTAAAATAATTGAGGAAATTATAGCTTGATCAAAGATATATCTCCACATATCTTTGATATATTTAGATCTCACAGTGCAATATTATCTTGATCCATTTATTCATTGTAAATTATTTCTTAAAAAATGGTTTCCTTTTTTTTATAGAAGAGTAATTTCAGCAGAGAGTCACAGTTTTTAGTGCTTTGTGGGTAATTTAAATGAGAAAATCATTAGTATCATTCTCAATCAATCAAACTATGGGAAAATACCTTGGTAGATCAACAAAAACAGTTCTACTGACTTCTTAATGCCAGTACAAGTCAGGTTCAAGGGTTAAGGATTACTGCATCAGTAGAAACACAGTGTGTTACTTGTTCTATCACCACTTTAAATTATTTTAAAGGTTTCTAGGTTACTCTTGGTAACCCTGATATTTTCAGTGCTCTTCCAGCTGTTACACAATTTGTCCTTCCTGGTTGTTTAATAGAAATAAAAAATGCTTTTCTTAACATTCTGAATAAAGGATTGATGTTTTTCTTCAGGGACCCCAGTTTGAGCTCAACCTACAATCGTAAGTGAAATGAGTTTGATAACTCTCACCAAATCACTGAAAATACTCAGCCCCAAACTTGTTTTTCCTTTGACTTTGTAACACAGAAAACACTGGAACGATCAGATGCCCAACAGCTCTGGAACAAAGCTTCTAAACTAAACAATGTGCCCAAATTTATCCAAGGTGCTGGTACGTATTCCCTGCTGGAAGAACTTCACTAAAACATGACCCGATGGTTTGTAATCTGCTGGCCTTCTTCATGTAATTGCTCGAGTGTGCTTGAGAGACCAGACAGTCACCACCTTCCTGAAAATTGCTTGCCAGTTAATCATGACAGCAGATGAAAAACGAGACCAGCTCACCACATTTGAGACTCTAGGATGTTCAGTTGAAACAAACTTTTCAGTACTCTCAGGCTTTCCAAATCAAATCTGAGTAATTACTGAACCAAAAGCACAATTTCCCCTCAAATCCTTCTTCTAATGCTTGTTGGCAATAACCACAATAGTTACAAGAAGCAGGGAAAGATAGGAATAAGTGGAGAGCAGGGGTGCTGGAGTACAAAGAGACCTTTGAGGGAAGTAGAGCCCCCCAAATCTCTCTTTTGCAGGGTATTTGCAGATGGGGAAACCAAAAGAGCATGGCTGGAGGAGGAGGGAGGGAAGATGGAGCAGCACATGAAGGATTGGTTTACTTGGGCAGCAGACAATCCAGTGAAGAACTGGTATGAAGAAATGATGCAAAGTGAGAAAAGGGAAGAGGGCCTTTAGATAAAAATGCAGGACAGAAACATAATGATATAGTGGGGAGTGAGGTAAACAGTCTTAAATAGGTGGAGCGTGAGCAAGGACAGAGAGACAGAAAAGGGGAAGTTAAAATTACAGAAACTATGCAGAAAGTAAAGCTGCCTCATGACTAACTGGAAGGTTGTGCATCCTTGAGAGGAAGCTCTTCTGGAAGATCCACAAATATAATTCACCAGACTTGTCTGCTGTCCAGTTCCAGAGAGCTGAGGGCAGAAAGAGATAATTGCTCAATAAATCATTCTTATCAAGCATACTTTCTCTTTTCTGGAACACTGTAAAGAGTTGGAAAGATTGAGAGGTCATGAGATTGCTCCCTGTTCTCCTTCCAATATGCTGGCCATGTTCCTAAGCTAGCCTACTTCACCCGCTTTCTTAATTTTTCTGATGACACATTTAGATACCCTGCCTTCTCCAGTTTCATTCTGTTTTTGGCCAGCTCATCCTTAGTATCACTTTTTCCCCAAGAGATGATTTGGCTGTGTTGCCATTTCCTCTTCCTCACATTCCTTTCTGCTTTTTGCAGGTAGGGCACAATTACTCTTTGCTTCTTAGCTGCTTTTCCTTTAAGAATCTTCTTAAGATATCTTCCAAAGAGAAAGTGGCCTTGAGAAAATGTCCCTCAGTCCGCTTTTCCTCCAGATAGGCCTCATGGCTCTAATCACATTTCAACTTAAATGCCAGTCTGATATGTCTCTAGTGGACAGAGATCACAAAGACTGAGTCCAAATCAAAATGTTGGTCAGCACTGATATCTCTGGCTCTTTGGATGCCATGCTCCCATGCTACCTAAAAGTAAACATGCATTGACCTTTACCTCATAGTCAGTATTTTCCCCTGTTAAAATTTTCCAATAGTGAAACAATCATTTGGAGATCTCTACATCTTGAGAGAAGTTTTGTTTCTGTTGGAATGTAGCAAACTACATTTTTGAGATAATGCCTTTTAACCTGATTTTAACTTTACCCTGCTGGGAATTCAGTTTTCACTAGAAATGTTCTGGATTTCCATAATGTTTCTTGTGCTAATTATCTAATCTAATTTCTCCTCATTCCCATCCACTCTTGCCAGATTGACTTCTTTATTCCCCTGTGGATGCTCCGTGCTCATGGTTCGTCTTCTTGCCAGAGCTTCTTGCTTATTGTTTGGCCATGGTCTCTTCATTTCCAAAGTTCCACATCTTTTCCACTTTCTTCATGAAGCCTACTGCAACCTCTTCAGCCTTCGTTATCTGTAAATTAAATGTTTCTGTAAATTCACATAACACTGAACTGTTTTGAGGGCCAGTAGAACATGTTAGTAAGAGCACAGATTGGGATATCAGAATGTATGGGTTTCAATTCTGGCTTCATAATTTATTAGCTGTGTAACCTTAGGGGAAGATATGTAAATTCTCCATGCTTCACTTTCTCCATTGGTAAAGTGTAGATAATAATATATTCTACTTCATTGCATGGTGGGAAAATTTAATGGGTTAATATAATCCAAACACAGCATATTTAGAATAAGTACCATGTGTTAGTCATAATTTGTGTTTTGTATTTTTGTCCAATCATATGTTAAACAATAGAAAAGCAGAAGTCATCTCTATTCTCTTTAGCTTTCCCAACAGTGCCAAGAGTGAACTAAGAACAAAGAGGCGTTTAACCACTTGCTATGGAATCATTATGTCAGTTAAATTAAAATGTCTCTTCTAATGTGCTAAGTGGCAAGAAAAATTCACCATCAATGTCAGCCCAAGAGTTACTTAGACTAAGAAAAGTGTATTTGAATCTTACGAACAACCTTTAGCCCTAAATAGGAGTCAACAGGAAAATGAGCATCTGCACAACTCATTGTTTCAGAGACTCAGAGCTTTTGTCCACAGCCCATACTGCTGCCACCAGATGGGTGATGCCACACCCATTTATCTCTGATTTTGTCTTTAGACTTTGTTCTTACTATTGATTAAATCAAAGTAACTTGTAGTAACTAGGTAAACAGAAAGGGTAAACTAGAACCACAAAAGGGGGTTGCAATAAAATAGGAAAAATTCAACTTTAGTATTTGGTAGAAGTCATGACTTTCTTTTTGTTTCATTTTCTCTTACATGTTCAAGGATTTTGTGGTCTTTACCTTTGTATCTGAATTACAAAAATTTCACACTTTAAACTAGTTTGATATGTTATGATGCATCCTTGGTTGTCACTCTTTTACAAAAATTTCAAATGAAAACTAAGTTGTTATACCCATTACAAAAAAAGAGGTAAAAGCAGCCCTTCTTGATTATTATTATTTTTATATTTTAATGATACATTAAATGATTCCTTATCTTTCTGAATTTCATGGCTCAAAACATAGAAGTAGAAATGTACTGTACACATGTAAACATATTTTTATCATTCTCACAACTGGTTGCTTTGACGATGGTTGCAACATTTTCATACCCCGATGTTACTCTTTGGTGTGCTTTTCAGAAACGGGAAGAAGTAATTCAGGTTGAGACTAGTGAATGAGTTGCCTTTTGTAGGAGGCCCAAACGTGTGCAGTTAGTACCTAACCATGAGCAAACCATCCTTCTACAGGACCACCTAAAACTGGGAGAATGAGTGAAAATATGAGTTGGTCAACTTCTATAACTGAGAAGTTGCGTGGATCTTCTCCTATGTGGGGACAATTGATGTCCTTTTCTCATTGTCTTCAGGATGGGGGTGGAGAGGATTAGGGATGGTGTAAACTCTAGAAATACAATAACCTTGTAGTCCTTGAAAGATTTTTAGAAGTCAAATACAGTGTACAGAGATGATCTGGCCTGGTGTGAGTGGTACATGTGTCTGAGGCAGGGGTTGGAGGAGAAGATAGTGGTGATAAGGGAATGATAAGTTGGAGTGAAGGAAAAAGAAATAGAAATTTAGTAACACAGCTACTAGCATAATAGTTTAAATAATTCCATTATCTGAAGACAGATTTTATGACAGTTCCTTCTATACAAGAGTAGCAAGATTACACCTAGGATACAGGCTGAGTTTACATAATTCTACTCCTGTGCTTCTTATTCTCACTGAAGAATTAAGTATAATTTTGGTTTTATATATAAGGAAAATTATTATATATGTAAAATGGATAATAAATATAAAGGTGAATATAAATAAAAATAAATATTTGCATATATTTGGTAAATAAATACATATAAAATAAATGAAATTATGTACATATACATATATAATGGAAATAAGAAATCCCAGTCATTCCAATATGGCTTATGTTTTATTAAATACATTAATTTCTATACCTTTATATGGATATTAGAAAGAGGAGGCTATGTGGAAGAATTAAAATGACTTTTCTAAGAAAGTTTAATATAACTGAATGACTGATATAAGACAAGCCTCATTTAAGAAAATCATACTGCTGCCTGTCTGGTGCATTGAATCCTTTTTAAAAAAGTTTATTTCCTATAGACCATGTCATAGAACCCTCAGATACCACAACATTCTCAATGTAATTCCATTTAGATCCAGACTTTTTTTATGTTAGTTTAACTGTAGTTCAGAACTAATCTCATTTCTCTTTTAGCAAGCACATATCGAGACAATTTTCTATTCAAGCGGCTTCTAGAGGTCACACGACAAATTCTGTTTCTGCTCTTTCTCTCCTTGCTCAACCTTATTCCTCGACCTAAATACATTTCTGTTGGACTCTAAGATTCAGAACATCTGTCTACAACCTTTTGCAGATTCCCTCCGGAGGCCCAGTTTTGCTCTTTACAGTATATTGCTAACTACAGTAGAAGCCTTGAACACATCTAGTTTCCCTACAGGTCCCAAATTGCCTGATTGTCAGTGACAGCAATTTATGCTCTTCTGACCACTCACTGCCATCACACATTTAGATTTTATTGCATAAGCTCATGGTTTCAGTGATGTTTATGTAATTCAATTGGGTAAGCAACTATTTTTGTTTTATAATTCTTTATTCAGAAATGTTTTAATCTTTAAGTTTTTCAGAGTTCTAGATCCATAAAAATCATAATGCTTGTTATGACTGCTTATTCATATCAGTTAGATCAGCAATATCACAAACTTAGGCAGATGTGCTATCAAACATCAGAAATATCAGAAATATGTGGCATTTTATATAGCCATGGAGATGCTGAATAAATAGAAATATCAATGGAGTAGTATACTTGCTCTGCAACCTTCACTTCATCGTACTAAAATATGATAGAAACATAAGTGAATTCATTTTTATGTAGGTAGACTATCAGCATACTATGTTATATTATAATTCTCCTTAAATTACTTTAAAGAGCCAACTCTGACTTAAGACTCAGGTATCTTGTCTCAATGACTGTTACTTTGTCTTCAGACTCTCCCATTATCTGATTTCAACACTATACGGAGATAGGGAAAGTTCTAATGCAAACAATTGGAATAGGCGTGATTTGGTTTGGTGCATGGATATGAAGCTCAGAGTCCTTTAGTGTGGAATGAAGCTGTTGCCAACTACGAGTGACTAAACCAACGCTGAGCTGATTACAAGCCCACTAAAGAACAAGAGCACATCCAGTGTGACTTTCTGAAGGTGGGCTCTGAGATTTGAGTAAAGCATAGTGTGTTTGGAATGAAAGAGACAAGGTGTAGAACAACTGTGTGGTACAATAGTTCAATGCTTCAAGGCAACAACAAGGCAGGGAGAAGCTGAAGAGGTTAATGCTGAGAGAGTTGCAGAGTACAGTAAGTTTTGTCAGTAGATCAAGGGATAAAGAAGTTAAAGAATGAATTACATCAGTAGGTTTGTGAAATCAATGATGATTCTAAACTGGCTTGTTGAACATAGAGAAATGGAATAATCCCTAGTGAACAGAAAAATGGATAGATGCTCAGGTAAATGGATTCTTTTATTTTATTATCTGTTCTTACTTTTGTGGCATAGGATGGACAACCTCATGTTATTCTGTATAACGGTAAACTGAGTCAAAGGGAGATATTGACAGTCCAGTGCTTTGGAGCTCTTTGGAAGGGCACATTTAAGTGCATTTTTTATTTAGCAGGGTGTTGTTTCTTATTTCAACAAAATAAAACAAAACCCAAATCATTAAAAAAAGTGAGAAAGAATTTTCAAAGATATAGAAATAACAAATTTCAAAATCCTTGAAGGCAGAGTCTGTCTCCCTGTGCAGTTAGCACCAAGCCCAGTGCCTGGCACATCTTAGACACTCTGTACTGTTTATGAGTTTAATGAGAAATTATTTTGTAAATGACTAAATTAGGTTCTTTTGGGGAAAAAAATTGGATTTATCAAAGGCATCTTATAAGAGGAGTTAGTCATGCTGAACATGTTAATTTTGTTTCATCTCATTAGAAATAAATTCATCTGTCATTGTTATGCATTTTCTAGAGTGATCTAAGTCAAGTATTCAATGTTATTTAAGACCCTTGAGTGGGATCTTAAATAACCCCACTGGACCTAGTGACTTGCTTCTAATAAACAGAATATGGGGAGAGTGCTGGGATGTCATTTTTGAGATTAGGTTACAAAAGGACCGTGACCTCCTTTGTGGTGCTTTCTTACACACTCTCTGGGATCACTTGCCCTAGGGGAAGCACCTTGCCATGTTGTGAGCAGTGCTATGGAGATACCCACATGGCATGGAGAAGAGCTGAGACCCTTAGTCCAAACAGTACACAAGGCTCTGAAGAGCCTGGCTATGGGACGTGAGTTAATTTAAAAGCTAATCCTTAAGCGCTGGTTGGGATTTGGGATGACCACAAATAACCTCAGCTGACAACTTAATTGCAACCTCATGGGAGATCTTAAGTTAGAGGGACCCAATGCACCATACTTACATGCCTGACTCACAGAAATGAAATAATCAATATTTGTTATACCAAGAAGCCAAGTTTTGGGGTGATTTGTTATGTAGCAATAGATAACAAATATACTGTTAAATAAAAAGAAGAAATGCTTGGGTAAAATGTTTGAAAAAGTATTGAGTTGCTTTATTCGTAATAGTTTTTATTGTTGTTATTGCTGAGGGCCCTAAAGACAGAGAGAGAGAGCAAGCGAGAGAGAGAGAGAGAGAGAGAGAGAAGACAAGAGAGAAGAGATTGAGAGAGAGAGAGGGAGCAAGCGAGCGAGAGAGTAGGGGAGAAGAAGGTGGGGTGGGGGAAAAGAGAGAGTGTGACTCTATCTTTCCTTTTACTTCATCAAGGACTCTAACTTTGTACCTTCCCTGTCTCCTAAGGTAGCAGTCTTGGGGAGCTGAATTGAGTACATATATGTTTCCAATCATATCTTCATATATATGAAGACTGGTTATATAGAATAATAGAAAAAAAATTGAAACATTGTAGCATCCTAAATCATCCTAATAGATGGCATATGAATATTTTTAAAGTATTTAGAAAAATGTGAAAAAAATTAAGTAAAACAGAATACATTTACATTGTTATAAAATATGTATAATTTCATGTCATTTTAATATTTTTATATTTATTTGTTTATACTAATCCAAATATTTGCTAATATATGTAAACTTGTTTCTTGGTTCTGTTTTGGAAATCTACGTTGCATTTCACCTGCTTGTACCCCATTTACTATATTTTGTATCTCATAATAGTAAATAGCACTATTCTGCAGGCTTTGGTGATACTAGGGAGTTAAATTATCTTAAAAATGATATTCTGTTTGTGAGTATGTCCTGATTAAGGCTGCACTGAATTTTATTAACTATGATGTGAAACTTCTGAAACTTCTTGGGATGGAGAGAAATATTTTGTTTTGTTCTTTATTCTTGTCACATATAGTAATTTTCTGAATTCATTATTTTTATAACATTCCATTTAAATACGAATATTTAGAAAGTTAATTGCAAAGATTATGAATGTGATAGCCGTGAAAGCACATTGAAGCTCGATATATCTTATTAATCAAAGATAGAATCTGAAGAAAATACTTTTTTCTTATTTTCTTCCTCATGATAACCATTGAATATCTATTATTACCTATATATTGTTACCTGTACTAATATCTGCATACCATTTTTATTCATTTAATGAAGTATTTCCAAAATCACCTATCCCATCAAGATGTAATAGAAGTAATCATCATCATTATCATTCCTGCAACTTGTAGAATACTTTATAGTTCACAAAATGCTTTCACATGCATCACCCCATTAGTGCTTCATAATGACCTTGGATGTACAAGGACATTTATTATTATTCTGAATTTATAGAGGAGGAAATTCAAGATAAGAGAATTTGAAAATTCAAGCCAAGAGAATTTAAGTGACTCTCCCAATTAAGGAGTTAGAAAGTGGCACACTTGGGTCCCGAATCTATCTACCAACTCTTAGGCCAATGCTCATATTTATACATTCCTATCAGGTACAATCACATCAAGTTTATGATTAATAATAGGTGTTGAAATGATGAATGACTTAGATAAGTACATTAACTCTTGAATGGCTCAGATTAAGTGTAAAAGAAAATGCAACCACTTAAACTAAGAGTCTATGTTTTACTCAACATGCAACTATTGATTAAGCTTAGTGAAAATATGCAAATCCACTAACAAGATACATTCCTGGCACATATTTCCCCTTGAATTTATGACCCAACTTTCTCAACAGGTGGTAAGTGAAGCACCTCTGCTTTCAGCTCAAAGTCTATTTAGTTTTAGAGGAATGGGCATACTTATTATCTTATACAAGGAAGTGTCTTGTTAGAATCCAATCTAGGGCTTGATGATTGCTTTATCTGTAATAAGACTCTTTTTTTTTTTTTTTTTTTTTTTTACAAGATGTACTTGATACTAACTGCTTTGAGAGATCTGAGTGCCAGGCAAAGTCAGGAACCCACTGGAGACTTGGGTGCTTGTGTAGCCCTGCACTGGCCACCACCTGGCCCTGTTAGGGGTTAGATGTGTCTCTAGCATGACTGGTTGACTTTGAGACTGTGGTTTAATTCTCTAGTGAGGATCACGGGTCCATAGGACATTGATCTTATTGCTACAGGATTTTTACTGGCTGAGCTGTAAAGAATTTCATTCTAGTGTACGCATTTTTGCTGTTCAGAAAATATTTTTAAAAATAAATTAATAAATACATACTTCCATAATTGCAAACTTTTACAAACCAGAGAAAATCTAGTTCGTACGTCCCCAGGGCTGAGCCTGTTATTTTCTTTATCAGAATTTTCTTGGAGTTAAAGTTTCTGTTAAGCACGAGCTTGAATACCCTTCACATTTGGGGTCCCTGTGTCCTGATCAGCAGTAGAAAAGCAGCTGCAGTTTGGTAACAGGGTATGAAAGGGCTCCCCATGGGTCTCTGGACAGTCATGTTTTGTGCAGGGATTGAATTCTGGGCTCAGAAATTTCTGGGTTAGCCAACGGTTTTGATCATTTACCCAGGAGGGAGTGATTGAGTGGGAAGCAGCAAGGTTAACTTGTTGATTAAAATTATAATCTAGCATTTACATTTTCAAAGTACTTTATGATTGCTAATGAGCTGTTCCTCCAAGTGGGCCTGGGAGGAAGGTCAGCATCGTTTTCCCCATTGTAGAAGTGAAGACTGAGGCAGAGATGTTAAGTGACTCACCAGAGGTCACACAGCAACTTTACTGAGAAGTCTTGATTGAACTTTATAAATTGCTCTCTACAGTTGGGCTTAGAGTCTCGAGGGTCTTCCCCAAAGGGAGTTCACTAATCCTGGGGCTCTGTTGTCTAAATGTGGGGTAATGTGGGTCTGAGATTGTCTAATAAAATAATCACAAAGATTCCCACCCCTGAAGGATGTCAAGTAAATGTGCTGATAGCTGGAGAGTAATCCTGGGAATGTACTACTCTGGCCTGTCTTAGGCTGTGATGGTGCAAATTCTGCTCATGAAGATAATTTTTAGGGTCCCAGGCTTTTTGCTCTTATTCTCCAACAAATCTCCCAGGAAACCTTTTCCTGCAAGCCTACTCTTTGAGATCAGCCCATGTTCATATTAAACACCCTTTTAGATTCTTATTTAATTAAACAGAATACCATACACTCTTTTTTCTTGTTACAAAGAAATGAAGCAACTGTTTATCCCTAATCAGTGCTTATGGGAAATGCAGACCTTCAAAAACTCTGTGAGTCATGGTGCTGAAGATATTTCCTCCTCTAAGCTCTCCAAGCCACTGTGCAGACCTTTATTTTTGCGTCTACAACATTATAATGGATTCACTTTCTAGGAAAATGTTCACTACTTTATCTCTCTGAGATCTTGCACCATACCTGTATAATCATAGGCATTTAGTGTGAAATGTTTATTAAAGAATAATTTCAGGTCACTTTTTTTTTAACAAGTGGCCAAACTTTTTGGTTCTTTCTAGGAAGGACTAATAGCAGTAGAGTAAGAAAGAGGAAAAGAGGAGAAAGAAAGAAAAGGAATTGAGATAAAGAGGAGTAGTACCAACATGCAATGTGGAGCTAATGTATGTACTATCTTACATAAACTCATGTGCTCTTATTAATAACTCTATTTTGTAGATGAGGAAATAAGAAGGGGCAGAAAAAGGGTAGGGGATAAGCAGACGGAGATTTTACAGGTTGCCCAAGTGCAAATATGTCCAACCATCTTTCTACCAGCCAAATTCTGAGAAGGCCAATGCCAATAGGGAATTATCTGGAAATTGTGTAACTGCTAGTTTCAAGGGACTTGGTCTTGAAATTCTGGATGAGTCAATATCCCATTCCATTCTCCCCCACCCCAAGGGCTTCCCAAATTTTTCAGTGTGGTTTTTAGTTACTGGAGTTGAGGTTAGGAATGTCATCCCAATTCCTGGCCAACACATCACCTATTTTCTATTTTTTTATTTATAATAGCCCAAACCCTACAGCCTATACTAGGACCATTTAGATACGGTTCTTGGAATTTTCTAAGGTGAGGCTTATCACAGTTCCATAGCAGAGGTACTTCAGGGCAAAAATCTTTAGTAATTAAGGGGTTGTGCAGATCCCTCATATCAACTGAAGCTGTGTATTATGAGGTAACTGTGATATATTGGCTACTGTGTAGAAATATGAGTCAGAGATCTGAGTTCCATGTCTGTATTGCTACTTAATAGCTATGCTGAGCAAGTTACTGAACTTCTTTGTGCTTTAGTTTCCTCACTTATAAAATAGGGATGATATTATTCGCTTTAGAGAAATTATGAGGACTAAAGATAAAATCTTAAAAATAATCATCAAATTATGGAGGAAGAAAAACAAAACAGAGCAAAATTCTTTTTTAGGGAAAAATGTCAATTAATAAATGTGGAAGAAATGATAAAATAAGAAAATCACTATCTTATAGTCCCCATTGTAGTAACTGATTCAGGTGAGTATGATCAGTGAGTGCTAAAGCCATTGGTGAAAGGAAGTTGAGGAACACGATCATAATGGCCCAACTGAAATGGAGAAAATGTAAGTTTACAATGGAGAGGTCAGATGGTCACCACCTTTACCAAATGATCAAGCTTAGCTGATTCCTAGAGGAACAACCTGACGTCATGTGCTACTGTATAATAAAATGCGAAGTATTCAGTACCACCTATGAACTATTCTGGCTAAAAATGTTTAATGTGAATCTAATCAAACCTCTAATCTAACTTCTAGTTTAAGGAATATAAGAGATGGAGGTATGAGTTACCGTGTGCCATGAAACAACAGTGAGTTAAATCCAGAATATGTGATGTTCCATGTAAGACAACTGGACCTGAATGCTTTAAAAAGTTCAATATCATGGAAAAAAAAAAAAAGACAAGGGAGGAGAATGATCTGGATTAAAAGACAATAAGGAACTATCCCAACTCCATGAAATATGTAAAACAGCAATGACAATATCAATGGTGAAAAAGCTAAGAGAGGACATTTTTAGGGGGTCAGGACTATAGGAAAATATGAATACTAATTGGATATAGGTACTATTTATGGAGTAATTTTATTCTAAAATAATTCAATAATTTTAAATTTTATCAGGTATAATAATATTGTATATTTGAGAATGTATATATATGTGTGTATATATTTATATTACACACATAGAATAGTAAAGCAAATATGAAAAATACTAATAATTGTTGAATCTAAATGGAAGGCATATGAGTGGTCATTGTTATTTTTTTCAAGTTAGTATTATGTTTGGAATTTTTCATAAATCAGAAAAAAAAATATGTAAGATACTCAAACTATAAATCTATGATAAAATAAACTATAGTTAATGTATCTGTAGTATCCATAATGGCATGGGAAATTGTTGACTAATCTGATAACATTATCTACAATACTTTTAGAAAATCATGAATCTAAGGGCCAGAACTTCCCAAAGCAAAAAGCTTTTAAATAATTATCATAAGAAATACCATCTTAAAAAATGAAGTTTGACCACATTTATCCAGAATCATCAGGTATGAGTGCTACTACTACACAGGTGAATTTTCCAGAAAAACATTTGAGTGGCCTGAACTTTTTAAGCAGATTATTAATTTAAATAGAATGCTTTAAATTTTTTTATATAACTCCTTTCATATAAAAATTTAATATGCAGAATATAGACTAATATTTACTTAATGATTCAATGTTATCAATGCAAACAAGATACCTTTAATCCACGTAACACCTTATGGTTTATAGATCATCTTTAGATACATGCCTTCTCATTTGATCACAGCTTTATGCCACAGGTGGGGTAGGTATAAATATTTCTATTTTACAGAAGAGGGAACTGAGGGGCGGGATGGCCCAGTGACTTTCCTAAGGATGTCTCCTAAGTGGCAGAGGAAGAAAGCAAACAAGAGACTTCTGGCTTCAAGCCTAGCGCTCCTTCTCATAAACAGCATTGCCTCTCTGGACCAGTGATTACACAGCTGTGTTTGCAAAGATAATGAAGTGGTAACATGGACCATTTTTCCTTACTCTAAAAATCCTCAGACTCCTAAGGTTTTATGTTCTTACATTTGCTTTTTATAGTTTTTACCGCACAGTGCCTGGCATATAATAAGCATTTAGCCATTGTTCTTGTGAATTTGTCTGCTGCTTGTTGTAGCATACCTGGCACTGGAGGCTTATATTCTTATTAATATTCATTAATTCATTAATTCATTCATGTATTCATTCATTTGTCCATTCAACAAATAACTATTGAAATTGTACTATGTGCCCGGCCACTGGACTAGATGTGGGGATAAATACTGAATCTATAAAAAGGCTTGAAGTTTAGGAGCTTACATTAATCACGTTGTCACTCAAATGTCAAACTTCTATTTCTCCTCAAACAAAGCCACTTTAAAGAAAACAGCAATGATTATATGCATTCATTTGCTATTGCAGTCATAACAAATACCATCAGACTGGGTGTCTTAAACAACAGAAGTATTTTCTCATGGTTCTAAAGTCTAGAAGTCCAAGATCAAGGTGTAGGCAGGTTTAGTTTCTTTAGATGCCTCTCTCCCTGGCTTGAAGATGGCTCCCTTCTTGCTGCTTCATCACATGGAGTGCCCTCTTTGCATGTGTGCCCCTGATGTCTCTCTGCATGTCTATATTTGCTCTTTTATAAAGATACAAGTCATATCATATTAGGTTCTACACAAATGACCTCATTTTACCTTAATTACTTCTTTAATGGTCCTATCTCCAAATACAGTCACATTCTGAGGTACTGGGGGTTCAGGCTTTAGCATATGAAATTTGAGGGAACACAATTCAGCTCATAACTATACTAATTAGTTTCTGTGGCAAGCCTATTATATATTAGCACTTTCTAGACACTTCCATTAACACTAATCCTTATAACAGCCCTATAAATTGGGGTATGGTTGAAGACATGCTTGAAGTGGTGAAGTAATTTGTGAGAAGCATAGCTTGTTTGTGGCAGTGCCTGACTTTGAACCCAGCCAGTCTGATTTGACATTTTTTGATATTTATTTGATGGTGTAGAAGGCTTTTCTTATTCTAGTTCTTGCCTTTCTAGGTAACTGAGCTCTTAGGATATATGACTTCTAGGTAAGAGTTATGTTGCAGGATAACAATATCAGTATGCACTTACTTAAATTGTCAATCTCACTTGTTCTTTTTAAAATTTCTTGCAGAACATTTTTTTTTTTTCAATCAACAGGCATGTATTGTGTGCATACCATGTGCCCAGCAACGTATATGATCTCTTATAGGCAGTGATGACAGGAACAGATTCGCTTATTTTCTGCATTAAGCATTGTTTAAGTGATTGGCTATCTGGCTTTAGTTTCTTCTTTGCAATGATGACTGAAACAATCCTTCATAATCTATAATCCTCATCTCTGTGATCTAGGAAAAGTAAAGCAAAGTGTGGGAAGGATCAATAAAAAATGTTTGTGAGATGAATTATGATCAGGCAGATTTTCCAGCTTATTTTACTTAGCAGCATACATAGTCTTGTTATATTTTATAAGACGTATTTGTGGAGTTGTGTAGAGCCTCAGTATGCCTTATAGTCACTAGAAATGTGGTTTTAAAGCCAAAAGATGGAGATTTCATCAGAATGGGAAAGAGGAAACATCAGTTTAGCTCAATTAGTAAATATTATTTGAGCACATTCTATGTATACCAGGAATTAGACAAGATTAGAGATACGAAGGTGTCCCTTGCCTCACCTAGTTCAATCCCTTATCATCTATTCACCAGACTATTTCCTAGTTTTTTGACTAGACTCCCTCCCTCCAGTCTTAGCCCTCTTTAAGCCATCTGCCACACTGTAGCACAGCAGCCTATCTAATATGTAAATGTAACCTACAGAAAGTCCAAATTCTTCAGCATCATAGCTAACACCATTAATACGCTGCCTCCCTTTTTTTGTTTCCTATCATTCTTCTTGATATTTATACAGAAATATTTTCTGGTTTCTACATAACACTGGACCTCATCTTAGTTATCACATGCCACAGAATCATTCACAAATTTATCTTAATTTGATATGACTATCAGACACGTTTCCATTTAAACAATTATTTTGGACTCTATGAATAACCATAGTATTAGCACACATAAATAAATGATGACTAATTTTGATTGTTTACCACCTCAGTTCATACCATAAATTCAGGCCATGAAGAAATATTTAGGCCAAAATAGTCTGTGTTGTGAGCAGAAACAACTTGAAATGTTTATTTTATACTACATAATACAAATGTAACCTAGTTAAATTATCTAAGATTTAAATAAAAAAATCAATAAACATTTTGAATTCAGGGAGAATGTTAATACATCATTTTATGTTGTTGGATAATGTGAAATCTAATATGCTCGGCCATTTCCAGGAATTCCTCCCTGGGCTCCCCTGGAGGAGCTCGGTTATTCTAGTCCGATGGGTTGACCTGAAGCAATATTGTAGTTGGCTAGTGGCCAGTTGCATTTCCTCAAACATCCTCCACTCTTCAAAAACATTTCTCCAATGAGCTACATAGGAAGTAGAAACTTGTCCATCATGCTAAGAGAAGCTGTCTTCTCAAGAAACACTTTGGATTGTCCTCTCTCTTCTGTCTTCCTATCTTGATATTTATTTGTATATTTTACTGGATTTTAATCATTAGAATCTTAGAGGTAGTTGAACCTCTCTGGTAATTAGCTAGACACTTTCTTAGTTGTAATTAGCAAATCATCTAAGTACACATAAAACACTATTGTCAATCCTCAATGAGCTGTAATGCTCAGGAAATGGTTAATTGATTTACCTTGTGGTAAAACAGAAACCCCTCTGCCCTTTAAAAAATATCTCTGGTTTAACATTGTGTTTAAAATATTTTCTATAACTTTCTTATTTATTATTCATAATAAATTTATAGTAGATATGTATGTAGTACATACATAGTATATGATAGAATATTTAAAAAATGACTTGTCTATTCAGGATCTTCGTTCAGTCTAAACATAAATTGTTAATAAATTTCTATGGCCTGACTGGCAGAATGAATGAGTGGAAAACTGAGGTCATATATAGCGGACTTTGATTTCTCTGAGAACACAGATGTATTTGTGGAGTTGTGTAGAGCCTCAGTATGCCTTATAGTCACTAGAAATGTGGTTTTTAAAGCCAAAAGATGGCTTTAAACACAGAGAACACAGAGAAATCAAAGTCAGCTATATATGACCTCGGTTTTTAAAATTTGTTTTTAAAATTAAATCCCTGTTATGATTTGGTTTGCTCTTTCTAACATAAGCAGATATCAGGGGAAAATTAGGTTGATTGAGTAGTCATTTATTTGGACTTAGATGTTAGTATCGGAGATTAGAGATTGGAATCATAATGGCCTGATTTTTCCACGTGCTGTGTAAACTTGGGTAAATTTCTTAACTTCTCCAGACTTTCCTTTATTTATTGTTAAAATGGGAATAAAAAATATCTACAAATAGGGTTCTTATAAAGATTAAATGAGGTATGTAATTAGAGGTCTTAGCTGGATGCTGTCAATGAATGGCTCAATGACGTTTACAGTAGAATTTAGTGGGTTTAGTTTGCCCCTATTGCGTTTCCTTCTTTGTTGAATATTGCCTGGAATCCTGGTAAATGCTGCCAGCCGGCTCTGCTCCTCTCTCCTGGGCCAGGCCGAGGCGGAAGTCAGAGCTCCTCCCACTGCCTCCTGCGCTTCCTCTAGAAGAGGGATGTTGACTGCAGAGACCTGCTAGGTTTAAATCATTCTAGTAACCCAGGAACTTGATACATAAATAGCTTTCCTGGGGGCAAAGGGTAAAAGTATGAAGTTACTTGTATTCCTCCCAGTATAACAAGCTTTCGCTCTTACTCTGACTGAAAGAAAGATGGAGAAAAGGTTCGATAGTGTCTTCCTTATGATTAATTATGTAGAATCCAGAGACTACTTTTTATAGTCTCACATTTTTTTCCCCTCCAGATTAAATTATCTAATTTCTCAGTGGTCCTGTTGTTAATTCCCCACTTGTGCTGCCTGCCCTCCCTCCCTCAAATTTGCTCTCCAGTTAAAAATACTGGAATCCTAAATATCTGAGTCACTTCTATAGTAAGAGAGGATCTCTTGTACTGTCTATAAACACAGTGCTTTAAGTTAAGTCTAAAATAAACTAATCATGAGTATGGGGGAAAAAAATCAAAGACACTGAACATATAAACCACACATAAGTACCTTTTCTTATATCATATACATCAAAGTTAGGACACAGAGAGGAGAACCAGCCGACATGCTGGTTCTCTCCTTTACAGGAGACACTTTGTGACTAGGAGTCAGAGAGGCAAAACCTTTTTTTACCTCCTGTCCTCTCTCTGTAATATCACTGGGATCATATTCTGGCCCATTAGGGTTTTAGTTATTTCAGTTTCTTGACGTATGTGAGGAATGGCAGTAGAGTAAGCATGACATCTTCAAAAGTGGATTTGGGAATAAGAAGGACTAGGGTATGAACGTTAACTCCTATGTATTATTTTTTATTTCCACATCTGTGAAACATGAACAACAGTCCTTGCCCCATAGGACTGTGAGAATTAAATGAAACAATGGCTAGGCACAATAAATCCATCCATCCACCCATCCATCCATCTATCCTGTCATCCCTCCATCTATGCATCTGTCCATCCTTCTATTTATTCAATCAATGCTATGACAGTTTTCTTTCACCTGGCCTTGCATTTCTGCAATTAAAATCCAAAGGTAGTCATAGAAATAAAGCTTCTGACCCTGGACTAACTAGAATCTGCCCTTTAGCCAGGCCCTATGCCTTTGATATCCCTGGGGATTGCTGAAAAGCATTCCTAGTTTTAGTCACAGAAACTGAAAGTTTCATGTGTTATCAAAAATCTTCCCTCCCTCAAAACCATCATCCACATGAGGCCAAAGGATGGACGTGTAATTGAAGGGTACATCAGCAGATCTCGTGTTTACCCAGAGGGCTGAGACTGGGGAAATAAGCACGTGACCCTTGGTGAGCTGATAATCCTGGGGGAGGAGCTGTGCAAAAGCATGAAGCTTTTAGACAAATCTGGCCCCAGGCAAAAATATGAATCTGACTGAATTGTCTTCTACCTGCCGGCCTCTGAGCCTGGGACCCTTCTTCCCCCTGCAGTGTCCACTCTTTCCCCCAGCTCTCACAAAGTGCCACATGTCATCCTTTGTGGTGCCCAGAAGAAACTAAAAATGCTTCCTCTCTTAAGTGCTGTGCATTTTTAAATAGGCAGCAAAGCCAAAAGTTAATGAAAAGTCCAACTTGGAAATGGTCTGCAGGATAGGGCAGCCTCTACTCTGGACCTGCTTGAAATCCAGCCTTCTGATACAGGTAGGAAGGCTAAATTGTTGAAGAAGCTAGGATGAGAAGGATAGTGTGCTCTCGATCCCCTACCTCATTCTCCCATCACACATGGCATGGCGCAGTTTAATCCTGAGCTGGAATTTACATGGTTGTTCCCTCCTTTTGAGACTCATTCACCAATTTCTGAAGAGTGGTGGCTACAGCCCCAGCCTTCCTGGGCCTGCATTTTGACTTTTGGGAAACCCTGAAACAGAAGAGCAGAACAGATGCTGCTCCTGGACCTTGAATGGCTCCCTGTGCAAAATATCGACAGAACTATCTTTAAATAAATCACCTTTTCTTCTTTATCCGAAACAAATCATTTCATGAAATTCTATTAATAAAACATTTGATAAGATATACCAAATTTCAATGAGCTCATTCAAGAACTTTTTCTACTGTCAAACCATCCCTCCTCTACGTTGGGAAGAAGTATTTAATTCTCCACTTCACATGGAAAGGACAACCCGAGGACTGATAGCTCTAGGTTTTATAGTCCCCTCACTGTGCTGAGTAACGTCAGTGTGTGATGATGACTTCTCCTTAAATGAATTTCATTAAAACAGACTATTAGTTAAAAAAAAAGTCTGAAGAAAGGACATCTTTTTTTGAGAACTCACTTGTGGTTTTGAAGTGTGCTTAAAATGGTAAGATCACAGTAAGTAATTTAGCTGAAGTGTAATAATTGGGTTCCAAGTGTTATGATTGATACATTTCATTGAAAACAGCACCCTGAGGTTTTTCCAAATTAAAGATGAAATCTAAATAAAACCTTAAATAATCCATGTGAAAATAGTTTATTGTAGTTAATAACCAAGCAAAAATATGCTTATTTTTTCTGTAGACTCATTCCAACAGATTATACCTATTGTTGCTTTCAGTTGAAAGGCATCACATTTGGCTTATGTAAAAATAATAGCATTCCTAACTATTAATAGCAAATCAGAGAGACATTTATGGACATTCATACATCATTTATAAATGACCCTTATGAATAAAGTGTTACAATGATTTCCATTAGCATAAGTTCCACAATTATGCCCTGCATAAGAGATACATTTTTCTTTCTTGAATGCGCATATGAAATATTATCATTTACTTGGTCGAAATTTTATCCATAAGGCTTCAATGTATTTCTATGCTCCTAAAGACTAAATTTATAGATGGGGATGTATCCTATGGGTACGTGGAGAATCCATGGAGCCTGTAAGGATATCCCTCTCATCTGGACCCAGGGGGCATGACCATGTTTAGCCTTTGAGCAATGCAGTTTAGAACAAACTCAGGCTTCTAGGGCTGGCTTGGACAAACTACTAGGAAATTAAAGCTCCTGATGGGGACCTTGGACCATTCTTTTCTTTCCCTGACATCTGTCAATCCAGGATCTTGGGTACTAGCTCCCCCCTTTGTAATGATGTCTAACTTTGGAGTAAGTTACTTATTCCAACTTCCAATGAAAAGGGCAAACTGAAAGAGGTATAACTGTGCCAGACAATGTCAGTGTGTGACAGTGGCACCTTTCCCTTAAACAAATTCTATTAAAACAGATTTTATTCTGAGAAAAGGATTTATAGCAGCTCACGTGTAGTTTTGAAGTATGCTGTAAATGGTAAGATCACAGTGATTAACTGAGCTGAAGTGTAATAAATGGGTTTCCAGTATTATGATTGATACACTTCATTGAAAATAGCACCCTGACGTTTTTCCAAATCAAAGAAATCTAAATAAAACTTTGAATATGTAAACCTTAAATACTTAAATATTCCAACTTTGGAGTAAGGAAACATCTTCCCTGGATGACCAAGTGAGAGAAGCACCTCTCTGTGGTCGGAATCACATGAGAACTGATCATTATTGAACTGCTTTGTGACAGGCCCTGTGCACTTGGTATCTGGCAGATTCCTCATAACCACCCTATGCCGATGTACATTTTGACAATGTATCTATGAGGTATGTTTTGTTATACTTTTTTTTTTTGGATAAGGAGACCAGTGCTCAAAGAAATGGCATATGTTTCCCAAAGCTACGTAGAACACGGCAGGAGGGGTTTGACACAAATCTATGCTTGTTGCACAATATACATCTCCTGACCCTTTGATTCTGCCTGAGATCAAGGTACCAGGTCTCTAGAGCTCTTCCCATTGACTCTCTGAAGATCTGGAGCTATTTTGAGCAGAGATGTCCTTTATGTAGGGCATTATCATTAATTTAGTCTCACAATGCCAAGAGACTGCCTGGGCTGAGTTTGAAAGCTTGACCCGAGGACAAAGCCAGTGAGGAAGTAATAGTGAAGCATGTCCTCCAGCTATCGATTTACCATATACTGTTATCCTGCATATAGTCCTGTATCTCCTTAGCAAGGCCATTTAAAGTGGGCGGGATGTTCTAGCTGGAGCAGGGATCATTGCCATCAGCTACTATCATGGCCCCATTTCTGTATTTGCCAAAATTCTTGATGGGAGGAAGGCGAACCAGCCATAGTGCCGCTTCCCCATTTCTCTCAATGACATTCCTACACTCCTCCCGTCCTCTCCCCATAGTGACTGGAAGTATTTGGGGAACAAAAAGTAAGTAGTTCCTCCATAAAAAAATAAAAGTTGGGGAATCCTCCTCTGAGGAGTGCTTATAAAAGTGAGGAATGAGGGTTTTTAGAAGTGGAAGGTGACCATTTGTTCTACCCTCAATATCTGTACAGAAGAAACGTATTTGTGGTGGTTCAGAGTCAGCCAGCCCTGAGTTTCAGTTTCCTTGACTCTGCCACTTACTAGATGTGCAACTTCAGGCAAATAATTTACCTCTGTGCTTTCAGTTTCTCATCTGCAAAATGAGAAGAATACGGTTCTTGTGAAGATTAAATGAGATGATCTCTGGTTCAAAGAAGACTTATAATAAATGGTAGTTCTCACAATTATTATTATTTATTAGTGCAACTAAGATTGTATAGTTAGTTTGTAGCACTTCTGGCACTGGTGCTAGAACCCAGGCCTCCTTATTTAGACTGATTCCTTTTTCTCTCTTTTACAACACAAGACAGATCTATACTTTTGATATCAACATTGATATCAACTTTTAATATCAACCTATAAAATGTTGATAGCTGACCAAGAATAGGCTGAAAGCATTATATTACTAATTTTGGCTTTAATTAGTTGCTTTAGCACAGACTGCCAACCTACCATCAGTTACATCAGCATTCAGTCCACTTTAGCAAGTGTCTGTGGCTATGTGTATTACCGACCATTAACTGAAAAAAGGAATCAGTGTTCTTCGTTCTATTCTTTACTTTAATGCAACGTGTGAGCTTGATGCATCACATAATTCTCTGAGTCTGTCACTCCGAAATTATATTTTTCCCTTTGAGGACAAGGACAAATTAAATAATGACCTGGTCTATGAAAGCAATTGGAACATGAGTACTGATGTTATACTTTGCAGTTGGAAAAACCTTGCCGATATTTACAAAATAAATCCTAACTTTACAAATAATTAACATTTACTTTCTTTTTTGGATTATCAGCCTTCACCCTTAAAATTTATTCCAAGGAAATTGTGGTTTTTAATGAGAGTAATTTTTTCTCCATGAAATTTATTGATGAATAAGGTCATGAACAAAGAATAACTTTTTTCCTATAAAATATGATAATGTACTTCTTTAATGTTTTCAAAATACCTTCAACACTAATGAGTCTTAAAGCCAAAATACCTTTTTTTGTAAAGAAACAGGAATTAGAATAAAATTTTAAGGTTAACTGTGTTTGTATGCATGACCGATTATTGTATAAGGATATTAATAATAAATTACAGAGATTTATAAATAAGTTATCTATGGTAAACTAAACTAGAACTTCTAATTTCCTCTTTAACTTGGCATACATTGCGCTATCATTTAACTATAAGCTATTTGGCAAATAACTACAGATGTTTCAGCAATTTTATGAATCTCTTCTGAAGATAAGCAAAAGCAGATATTAACTTATCTGTTGTAGAATATATTAACTCTATAACCTTTATTTTATAACCAATAATTTTTTTAGGGATTGCTTGGTTGTTTGTTAAAAATTATGTTAGGAATATCTATTTATGACAGACATATAATTACATTCAAATACTTGAATCGAGTAATGTGAAAGCCCTTATTTTTCAAAGATCAAGGCAAACTGCATGTAAATCACACCAGACCTTCAAATAGTTTTCAAAAACCATCAGACCCGAAAAAGACCATCTACAGCACATAATTGAAATTGAACTGCTTGTGTTAACCTGAGCCTCTCTTTTCCTCACTTGTCCCAATCTCAGCATCCCTAAGAGAATACAAAAGACTGCCTGCCTCTAGCATATTTTGCTAAATTAGGATTTTATAAAAACGTCCTAAGAGATGGAAAATATAAAACACTATAATTATTTAAGTCTAATGATCTGATACTTATTAGGTCTACTCTGACTTATATTAGTAATATTGCACAGAGGGACAAATATTTATTGTTATACTTAGATTCCTTTATTAGACAGAGGGTTGCCAATTTTGTAGTCAATTGAGTATGTCAAAGATTTGGACAGGGGCCAGTGTCAAAGCAGGCACAGTGTTCTTACCTCAGGTGAGAGGAGACTAGACAAACGTGCATTGTTTCTGTCAGCTCTACGATAATTAATTTCAACCATATTATCTGAATTAAAAAGTGACATTTATTCCCTGGACTGATTTCCTGGAACCTTTCCAATTTTCCTGCCCTATTTTGGAAAAAACTTGACTAAAATATGAACAAATCATTAGAATTGATGCATATATGATGTACCTACTCGTATAAAAGATGACACCTTAAAACATAATTTTTAAACAACATTAAGTACAAAAGAAAATATGTGTGGGACTGGACCATAACCCTCCCTGGCACAGCTGGAGGACCATGTGACGAAAAGTAAAAAGAGTGAACTATTAGCAGACCTTGTGGGCTGGCGATATGGATCTATTCTCCATTCCTCACATAAACCTGAGTTGGCTCATTTGCTGATAGCCGTGATTGACTGTTGGGTCACATTATTCCCTGCTGTTCCCCCTCCCTCACTTCTGGGGATATCAACAGCAGGAATCGTCAGTCAGGGCTCAATTGATTATCTTCAAAATTTGCTCCTGCTATTGACCATAATGGGGGGAAAATCGTGCCTCTGAATTATTCAGAATGAAAATATACACAGAAGAAATCGATAAGGCACATCTGATATTAAAGACGAATTAAAACAGGCAGTAGAAGGGAGCTTGAGGCAGAGGCTACATACAAAGAGGAAGAAGGCATTTTGAAGATAAAGAAAAAGTGTTTTTTGCTTTTTGAAAAAAGATGTTACAGCTTTCAAAGCTTTTCAAAATTAATAGCTTTATTAATAGAAGCATTAGGGCTTCCTGGCCAAATAGTTCTTTGTAACTGTTGGAATTGTGCTTGAGACGCCAGCTCTGTAATTTCTTCCTCATATTCCCACAGTCTTCTTAACTGCAACATGCTGTTCTGGAGGGATAAAACCATGGAAAAAAGCTCAGGTCAAAACCAGAATACTAACAAATAACTAGGGCACGGCACTAGGTTTTGATAAAGTTTGAAAGGAGTTAGAAATTACACGAGCAGAGGAGAACAGGCCCTTTTCACTGTCACAGTTGTGAGAAACCCACATACTTTGTATCATAGAAAGAAAGAGCCAGGCTCGGAGGCCGTTACAAGCAGGTGGGGGCAGGAGACGGCTAGGGAATCTCTGGGGTACAAACTTTGCCCAGTTTAACCTGGATTTCTGAGGAGAGAGGGATCTATTCCGTTATTGCAATAGCATTAAAGTGGACAGCTTGCAATTATTTGGAAATGTGATTCCCTTAGCAAGCTCCATAGAACTTAAAATCCCCTTTCCCTTTTTTCCTTCATTAATAGGTGTCTTTAGTTCCAAATTATCAAAAATAGCTGTTTACTTTCTCCACCGCACACTGTCTGTGAGGTTTTAGTCTTGGTTATTCTTCTGTTCTCTGCAGGAGACACATTTAGCCAGTAGCCCAGGAAACTCGAGACCTGTGCCCCACCCCCCTCGCCCCCCTTCCCGCCCCCAAGGGTCAGGGACCAGCTTGAAGAACAAGGAGCTTTATTAGGTAGGCAGTAACAATCTCCCTTGACTCTTGGTCGAAATGTCATTCAATTAGGAGTCTTCCCCTGGACTGCTGAGTGGAGAGAGGCAATTCTCCTGGGATGCTTCTCTTTTCCAACCCTGCTTCTGAGGTGAGGCCCGCTAGCTGAGGGAACACGCCCTTCCTCTGAAATTAGCAGGGGCACTTAATATCACAGGGCAGCGCTCGGTGGACTCACGCTGGAATTTTTCCATTTTTTCCCCCCTCTCCTCTTGGATTTTCTATTTGTAAATAAAGTCGCTCATGTAAAAGTTTATATATTTTAAAAGTATATAATTAAATGCATGTATCTGTGAAATGTAAGGTGGTCAGCTCCAACAGGGCAATGTGTAGCATAATTTAACTTCTGTTTCAGAGCAGTTGCAACAGTTCTGAATGTAAATTGGGCTATTTTAGGTTTGTGAAGATTTTGGTAACATTTTACGGCGATACTAAAACTGTAGAGGTGGGCTGTGCCATTGTGTCAGGAACGTTCCTTGGCACGCGTGGCCCGTAGAGTGGAATTACTACTGCGGATAATGACCAGAAGAGAGAAGAGTAGGAAGAACATCAACCAGTTCACCCCTGCGTTCCTAGCAAGCAGGCTTTCTTCCCCATGCGTACGCTAATCACTTTCTAGCACCTCTGACGCTGCCACCAAATCCCTTTCCTACTCTCTAGGTGACTGTGTCACTCCCTTCCCGTCTCTTCAAAACTCTAACACTCCTGCGATTCTGCTGCCATTCTCACTCTCATCTGCGTCCTTGCTTCTTCCTTTCAGGGAACAATCTGAAGCGAATCGGACTCGTTTGCGTATCTACCTCTGTGCCCTAGCTGCACTCTGCCACTTGTCCTTCCTGCAACAGGCAAACTAAGTTGCATTCCCCTTTCCCTCTTCAAGGACATTGCTTCAGTGATGCTGTTCTCTTTTCTGCATCTTCAGTTTTTGTTTTTTTTAATCTTTCTATCAGATGATTTCCATTGGCGTACAGATATGGTGTTGTTTTTCCTAGCTTGAAAGAAACAAAAAACCAAACCAAACCGACAAAAACCTTTTTGTGATCCCATTTCCTCCTCAACCTACCATCCATTTTCTTACCTTTTCATAAAAACTCCATGAAAGAGTTGCCTATACTACTACCTCCAATATTTCTTCCCATGTACTTTCCCCAACTTTTGATCCTGAAACAATTTTAGATTTACAGGAAAGTTGCAAAAATAGTAGAGTCCCTATATACCCTCCACTTAGCTTCCCTTAATGTTAAAATTTACATAACTGTAGTGCAATTATCAAAACAAAAAATGCCCATTAACTCTCAAACTCACTGCAATTGCACTTTCTTTTCTCCAAATAAACTCACAAGGACCTGCACATCACTAAGTTCAAAGGTCAGCTCTCACACCTTACCTTACTGGACTTATCAACAGCACTTCCTACGTTTGATAATTCCCTCCTCCTCAATACACTTTCTTCCCTTGGATTCTGGCTCACCACCACCACGCTTCCCTCCTTTTGCTTCATTTTCAACCCTTGCCTCTTCTCTGTGTTCTTTGCTAGTTTCTCTTAATCTTTTGACCTCTTAACGTTGGATGCTCCAGAGCTGAATCCTTGGAGACCTTTTCACTTTCTCTACTACTCAGATTCATTTGGTGACCAATCAACTCTCATTGCTTTAAATACCATCTATATACTCATGACTTACACATTTTCGATCTTCTCTTTGGACTTTCTCTCCAAACTCTAGACTCATATTGAGAGAGGAGAGGAGGCATCTGAAAGTAAAAATAGATGCAAAGGAAAGGGCCTGCAGAAATAATCGACTCAGCTGCTTAAAACTGCTCTCTCTTCCCCTATTCTGCCCTATGCTCTTCAGTTAACATATTTTCCACAGCTGCATCCCCCACCTCAAGGATTCCCCAGCCCCTTCCCTATCTCTGTAGCTGTATAGGAATGTCAAGACTATGGAACTGTTTTCTGTGTTACAGTGAGAGCTCAGCCTTTGGATAAGGAACCCCCTGAGCAGGTGCAGACATCAATGAATGCTGCTCCCTGCCTGTAAGCCTAGGAATGCCGTCTCTTTGTTCAAGAATCCCATAAAGGTGCAGATAACACCAAGGGTCTGGAAATTCCTTCCCTGCAGCCCCCCACCCAAAGCTGCCCCTCCTCACTCTGAGTAAGGAGGGACATGTAAAACCTCAGACAAAGGAATCACGTGCCCCTTGCATGGACACTGCAAAGGTATATAAGCTGTAAGAAATCTAACCAAGGGGAGATCGTGCTTTGGGTCTGTTGAATGCCCCACACTCTCCGCCGGTATTAAATTCTCCTTCCTCTAAGAAAGCTATCTGAGCGTCTGAATTCCTCCATCAGGTATCGCTTCCTGCAACAATATGTCCAGGTGTCTACTTTTAACCTTAACTTGAATGTTTAACAGGCATGTCAAACATGTCAAACCCTTTTCAGAACTGAGCTTCTGTCCTTCCCTATTCCCCCAAATTATTTCTCACACTGTATTACCTGTGTCAGTGAATGGCAAATTTATTTTGCCAACTGTTCAAGACAAAAATTTTGAAGAGTTGCTTCTTTTTCTCTCATATCTCACATCCAATATTTCAGACAATTCTACTGGCTGCGACTTCAAAATATATCCAGAATCCAGTCATTTTTAAATATGTTTTCTGCCAGAATCTTATCCCAAGCCACCGTGCTCTCTTCCTTAGTTTATTTTAATAGCTAATTCACTGATCTCCTTCCTTCTGCCTTTGCCCCTCCTCTATTTTCTACCTATAATGATCTTATTAAAGTATAAAACAGATCACGCAACTTTCCTATTCAAAATGGCTCCCTGTCTTCGGTGGCACCGCATCTTAGCCAGAGAAAGACCAAAGTCCCAACAGTGGTATACGAGGTTTTCCATGACCCTATCATCCTCTGTTACCTGTCTGGCCTCGTCTTTTCACTCTCTCTGCATGCCTCCTGTTCTAGTGACACTGGCTTTCTTGCTGCCCTTTGGACAGCCCAGCCTACTCCTGCCTCAGGACCTTTACACTTTCTGTTTCCCTTTTTCTGAAGTGCTTTCTTCTGAAATCGATCATGAATGGCTCCCTCACTTTCACTCAAACTCACTTCTCAGTGAGGCTTATTTTGATCACCATATTTAAAATTACTTTTCCTCCTTTCCAAGAATCCTTGCCTTCCTTCCTGTTTATTTTTTAAAATTGTGCTTATAACCATAAAAGTACAATTTATTATTCTCTCTACTAGAATGAAAGTTCCACAAGGGAAGTTATTTTTTCCCTTGACATTTATATCCCCATTTCTTATACATTGCCTATAACAAAGCAGGTCCTCGAGAAATATTTGTTGTATGAATGTATGATCTTCCTATATCTCTATGAGACAGTCCAGGCAAGTATTAATATCCCCATTTAATGGTTGGAGTGGGGGAGGAAAATGAAACATTTAGAGGTTAAATAACTTGTCCAGAGAAAATGAGAAGTCTGAAATGAGAGACTAATTCTCTCAACTCCAAGTGCTTGGGCATTTTACTACACGTGACATTTAATTCAGGAGACCCTATCTATCTGTGGATCTTGATGAACTTTGTTAGTCAAGGGTTGTAAGAACAGACACCAGGCACAGAAGTGCACTTGTCACTGGTGGTCAGCCAGTTAAGTTCTTTGGATTCAGACTTCTTTTCACAAGAGAAGAATTCTAAGTAAGCTTTCACTGCAGGGTGACAAGAAGGAACATTAGTCTGCCAGAGCAGCTGTTTGCTCTTATAAAATACATCAGTCTTCATAATAATGGAAAATCCAAGAGGCAGCTTTGCTGATTGAATTGAAAGTCAATGGGAATCAAGGAATTGTCCATGTTGAATTATTAAGTAACTATTTCTAAATTAAGCCTTTTGGATGAGCAGCAAACTGGACCGAAGCTTGCACAAATGTATGTTTTCCTCACTCCCTTATTAAGAGAAGTTACATTAGATGTATGCCAGCACATCAATCAAAGACCTCAAAACAGGTGTGTGAAATGACCATCCATAAAATGGGATCTTTGGCCCCTCCACAGCAGAGTGATTTGGAACTTTTTCAATGGATAATGCACAGGAAAAGGGAGGCTGTGCAGAGCTATTAGTTGAATTCAAAAGAGCATGGGAAAAACAAATTGATGCTGGAATGAAATCAGAAGATGTACTCAGCAGTTTGCTTATTCTGCTTTAGATGGCCAGTTTGAGAAATGGAAGAAATAATTCAGGCATGTGTGGAAAGAGCCTTTTTTTTTTTTTAATAAACTTTCTTTTAGAATACTTTTATATCTACAATAAAGTTGCAATTCCTTTATACCCCATTCCAATCTCCTCCATTATTAACATCCTACATTAGTATGGTGCATTTATCACAATCAATGAGCCAGTATTGACACATTATCATTTGCTAAAGTCTATATTTTATTCATGTTTCCTTAATGTCCCCTTTCTATTCCAGGATCCTATCCAGGATACCGCATTACATTTAGTTATCAAGTTTTCTTAGGCTCCTCTTGGCTGTGACAGTTTCTCAGATATTCTTTATTTTTGGTGACTGTGACAATTTTGAAGAGTACCAGTCAGGTGTTTTGTAGAATGTCCCTAAATTGAGATTTTCCATGATTAGACTGGGGTAATGTGTTTTTGGGAGAAAGGCCAGAGAGATAAAGTGCCATTCTTATTATATGTCAAGAGTACATACTATCAATGACTTATTACTGTTGATGTTAACTTTGATCACCTGGCTGAGGGAATATTTAAGAGTTCTTAACTATAAGGTAACTCTTTCTCCTTCTTTCCACACTGTGCTCTCTGTACAGAAGTCTTTATGTGCAGGCTCCACTTAAAGAGTGGGAAGTTTCACTGGACCTCCTTGAAGGTGGAGTATCTGCATAAATTATTTGGAATTCTTCTGCATGGGAGATTTGTCTTTTCTTTCTTCCTTTCTTTCTTTCTTTCTTTCTTTCTTTCTTTCTTTCTTTCTTTCTTTCTTTCTTTCTTTCTTTCTTTCTTTTTCTTTCTCCATCTATTCATTCATTCATTCATTCATTCAGTATGGGCTCAGAGATGTTCATTGTGTACTCAAGGTTATAATCCAATACTACTTTATTTAATTTTTTAAGCATTTCTTTACTTTCTGGCACTACGAGAGGCTTCAGGCTCATCTTGTATATTTCCTGTCTTATTCCTGGTTCCTTTTATTGGAAAATGGTATTAGAAACTAAGATCTAGGTTCTAGGTATGCTCATTGCTACTGGGATATAGTTGACTCCAGACCTCTTCAGCTGACAGCAGGAAATATGTGTGTGTGTATCTACATGTATATCTATATGTATCTACATTTAAGCTAAACATATGTTTATACTGATGTATCTAGTTCTAAGCCATTACCACATGGATCATTCTAGTCTCCCCTCCTTGCTTATCTGTAACCTTCCATTCCAACAGTGAGAAATTTGGCTTTCACTATCCATCATTAACCTAATTGTTCAATCAGTACACATGCATAGTATTTTTGGAATTAACCCAAAACCTAGTGTGGGAAACAACTCTGTCAACTAGAGTACAGTGCTTACACATAATGTTTTTGGCCTGTTACAGACTTCTCATTTTGAAAATTACTTAGTTTAGCAGCTTTTTACCCCCAAACCCTTCCATGAGGTTATTTTTTGCTACTACATTTAGCATTGCATTGCTAATACATTTAGATTCCCTTTTCACATTTACATCTCATCCTGGCATTTCCCAACCTCCTAAATCATTTTTTTTTAAAAGTCGTATAATTGAAGTCTATTCTTAATGCTATAAAGTTCCATGGGTTTTGATAAATGCATAATGTTATGAATTCATCATTATAGTATCATACAGAATAGTTTCACTGCTCTAATAGCTGAATAGCTTTACCACTTCAATCCTCACTCCTCACACTCACCTTCTGGTAGCCATTAATGTCTTTACCATCTGTATAGTTTTGCCTTTTCAAGAATGTCATCTAATTGAAATTGTATAGAATGTAGTCTGAAAGACTGCTTATTTGACTTTGAAATATGCATTCAACATCCATGTCTTTATATGACTTGATAGCTCATTACTTTTTTTAAACTGCTGAGTAGTATGGCACTGTGTGGATATACCACAACTGTTGACCCTTTCACCTGTTGAAAGATACCTTGATTGCTTACAGTTTTGGGTGATTATGACAAAAGCTGATATAAACATTTGTGTGCAGGTTTTTACGTGGACATAAGCTTTCGAATCAGTTCAGTAAATACCTAGGAGTGTGAAGGCTGGATTATATATTAAGACTATGCTTATACTTAACTTTGTAAAAAGCTGCCAGATTATCTACCAGAGTGGTAGTACCATTTTGCATTCCCACCAGCAATAAATGAGAATTCCTGTTGCACAGCGTCCTCACCAGGAACTGGTGTTGTCAGATTTTTCTGGATTGTAGCCATCCTGAGAGATGTGCAGTGGTATTTCATTGTTGCTTTAACTTGCATTTCTCTGACAACAAGTCATATTGAGCATCTTTTCACATGCTTTTTAGGAAAGGGACTCTTTTTAAGGATCCCAAACCTCTTATCTGATGTGAACTGGCTTTCTTGTGCCTAGACTTTATCACTATTTAATCTAAACTTCTAGAAGTTGAAAGATGCAAATTTTTAAAAGGAAATCTTTTCCCTTAAAATTTCAAAATGGCTGAAACTATGTCTGACGTTATTACAAAATGAATAATTAGGAGATGGCAATGTCCTTGCAGACAATGAGGCTATTCTTTGCAAAACTATTTAAAATAAAGTTGATCTGTGTTCCAGATAATATTATTTTAAAATGTTTAGGTAAAGGGTATGACTTTTCAACGACTTCCCCTAAATGTTTAAAAAAATTCTCCCTCACCTCTGATTATCCTTCATCTTCTAATTAAAAGGCGCTGGACAATTGCAAGGACCATCTCATAGACTTCCAATGCTTCTGGCTTTAATATTCTGTGCTAGATCCACAGAACTCTTTTACAGATGCTAAGCATTCAATTCTGAAGGCTCCACTTCATCATCAGGTAATTAGTATTTTCATTAACTTGCTTATTGTCAAGGAAAATGAGCCTTGATCATCTAATTTTTCCTCAATGAGTTGAATATTGTAATATATCTATAATTAATGTGCTTTATGCCACAAACGTGTAATGGAGTGGAAATCTGAGGCTGCTCCCAGCAGTCACTGTCAGTAAATGTTTGATGAATAAACAGAGACTTTCTAATGGGAAATGGTGGCGACTTTTATAAGCAGACACAATAAAGACTTTATTAACATACTTAAGAAGCATTCTGGGAAATAGAATTGAATGCATTATTACTGTAGGCTTCTTTTGTGAAAAGTAAATTTTACTGTCCCCCTAACAAATGTTTACTTGTTTGATGCTAGTTGTAGTATCAGTATTTTATGGTATATTCTACAATTTAATACAATGAAGCTTAAATTAGCTACATATTCCTTATGGATTTGAGGTTGAGAAAAAAAGTACCACAATCCTGTCTGTTAATTATTTACAAACCTGGGTTACATGAAAAGAAAACTATACCTATTTCAAGATTTTTAAGAGCCCAAAGACAAATTTCAAGGTATTTATGCTAGCTACTAAATAGAAGTCAATATGGGTATGTGTTTAGTTCCACATGTAAAAGGTGCAGTTTTTAAATGGTAGTACAAAAAAAAAATAAATAAAAAGGACAAACATTAAATTTTAGAGTATATATCTGCATTCTCTAATGCAGAATCCATACAGATGAATTTCCTTGTATCAATGTATTTTTATTTGTTTGTGGAACCACATAGCAATTTGACTTAAGAATTGTCCTTCCTTCATTATTTGTTCAGTAGAATCAGAAGGGCCTAAAGGAAGCTGTCCATTTGTTCTGCCTTCATCCTGGAGATGAGGCATCTGCAGTAGGAAGATTTTCAATGATTTTCTCATGGTTTTATAGTCAGAAAGTGACAACCAGAGAACCAGAACTCAAATGACCTCACTTTTCTCATTGCACACTCTCCACCATGCATGGATTTGTAAGTAGTAAACCCTTTCATCATTTTCATTTGAATAAGTCTCCAAAAAACTGTCCCCAGTACCAGAGGGATGGCAGCCTGCATCTTCTATGGATATATGAGTCATTTCCAAGTCTGCCTAACCTGGCCCAGACCTGGTTATCAGCAGTCTGCAAGGATGAAGAGAAGAGAAAATCAATTTGAGCAAAGAGCAGAAAGGGAGCCAATCTGTCCTTTGCATCATAGATAAAATGGGTTTCCCAAGATGAAAACTGGATCATGTCATCTCGCTGCCCAAAACACAGTGGCTTCCCATTGTTCTTGGTTTAAAGACTAAACTTTTTACAAGGCCTGTGCCCTCTGCCCACATCTCCAGCATCATCTTACAGCATTCCCTTCACCCCTCCATTCCTTGTGCACAGCTCCAGGCCTTATTTCAGTTACTCAAACTCATCATGTTCTCTCTTACCACAGGGCCTTTTTTTCCTACTGGTCTTCACCCACCCCCTATTCATTCTCCAGAATTTGGTTCAAACATCACTTTCATGGGAAAACCTTTAGAACGGCATCTGATTTCAAAAGTGTGCTTAGTTGAGTGAGGTCTGTCTTTGCTAACTAAAAAGCTCTTTGAGCTGGATTTGTATTTATTTTTGCTTACTATTCTATTTCTAGCACCTAACACAGAGCCTGGTACATAGTAGCCACTCAGAAGCATATCTTTTAAATAAATACAGTTATTTATACATGAAGTTTTGGAATATAGGCTTTCCTCTTATAGACAGAGTATTTAAATTACAAAGATATTTATAGTTCAGGCTACTACTAGTGTACAATGTTTGTGAAGAGGGTCTAATGACACCAATTCTCCTCTAATATATAGAGTGAGAAACTATTTGAAAGGGAATAGATGTGAATACAGGGTAATGAAAGAGAGAAAGAATCAGCTCCCTTTTAAGGCCTATGAACATGCGGGATTTTTTTTCAGAACAAAGTATATTAGGCCGGTTATTCAACATACATTCATTTTGTGCTCTGGATTCTTACTTCCAATGGCCTCCAAGACACCCACCTGCACATATCTGTACATTCTGCAAGCAATCGAACACCGCATCCTGAATTTATTGCTTTCCCTCTCAAACCCGGTTCTCTTCCTCTCTGTAACACAAAAATTATCCTCTACTCCCGCCCTCTCAGCTTCCAACACCAACCCAATTTTGAAAATTCTTCTCTTAAATGTTCTCTTTCCAAACCATTCTCTCCCTTCCACCCTGCTGTCAATAACCCACATTTGAACCTTTAGCAAGAACTATTGCCTCAGCTTTCTATTTATTTCTCTGCTGCCAAAGACCATCTCCACCAATCTATCCTCTATATCACCAGAATTTTTCTTCAAAAATCTAATGTGAGCATGACACTTTCTTATTTAAAATATATTTTTTTTCTTGCTAGCTATGGCCTCCAGGATAGAGTTCAAATGCCTTAGGACTGCAAATAGGCCTTTCGCAATATCATCATGACTTATCTTTCCAGTTCATCAACATCATAGTCATTCTGATAGTACACACTAAACTCCAGTCATTTTGAATTGTTCTTCTTTTTTCTCAAAAAAATTATTTATTTATTTTAATTAGTTTCAAGTACACAGTACGTTGGTTAGACATTTATATAGTTTATAAAACGATCCCCCTTTTCTTCTTGCCCTTAACATAACATGGTCTTTCACTTTCAAGAATCATGACATTTCTTGAAATTCTGCAATAACTTCCCAAAGCTATCAGAATCAAACAGATCTAGAGATATTTTATTTTCGTAAAGATTACACTCATTAGTAATAAATAGTTTAAGTTTTGGGACTTTTGAAATAAAAGGCTGATATATAAAATAGAAGTGCTTTACAGTTTCTGACCAATTAGACTTGATTATAGTTTCCAAGAGATAACATAACTAGTATAATAGGTGATAGGATTAGCTAGCAATCTCAAAGGTAAAAATACTGTTCAAATTAATTTCCATTACCTGTGATGCCCTTAAAATAGCACAATATTTTATAAGGGCTCAGCATTATGTATATGAGATTTTGAGTTAGACAGTGTAAGTTAGGCATCTTCCTTCCTCTTGCTTATGGCCCTGGACAAGTTGCTGTTTTTCTTAATCTTCATTTCCTCATTTGTGTATGTGGATAACAGTAATTAATGTGGGTGTGTTTTGAGGGTGAAATCATGGTATAAAGTGTCTTATAAATGAATTTATTCATATTATGTGCTTGCAGTATCTCCTTTGATTTTTCTCACTTGTTCTAAATTCCAGACAATAATTCATCTTATTTTTTAGAAGATGTAGTATGTTTTGGTAGGTGTATGTATCAAATGGGTCAAATGATGAGAATTTCTGAATTATGCTGAAAATAAGTTTATAAACATTTCAATCAAACAATTGAAAGCGAAAACTTCCTTATTTTGGACATATTTTACTCTTGGTCTAAGTTTTACTGTCTTATTTATTCTTCATCAACTTTTCAGTCAACGTAAGCTGAGTATTACTTGTATTTTTACTACATTTCCAATGTATCCTTCACATGTTTACGTATTCTATAGAACTTTCAATGCAGAGCTGAACTTAGTGGAACACAAGATTTGTTTAAATTGAATAGAAACGTTATAAAAATATTCATGGGGTGGGGAGTTGCTGGGTTAGGGATTAGGCATTTACATTTTTATTATACTTTTTTCCATATCCAATAAATACGTGTTTATACATATGCTTATAGACTCAGAATTTAAGACAAAATACAGTAAATAAAGAGTTTAAAAGGCCCATAACTTGAGTAGTATTTGGCCTGTAGTAGTTTATTTTGAAAACTTTTACTCTTTCCTCAAATGATTCATGCAAATTATTAACAAGAATTGTATATTAATTTTTGCTATTATTCTTTATCTTGTCCACCCTCTTTTCATCAAAAGCTGTCTCAGAACATTCATTCACATCATGAGAGTATTACAATGGAGAAAGGCTCAAATGTACCCAAGTTAGAGGGTTGTGAGAATTAAATGAGAATATGTGTCCTGTGCCTAGCACGTAATAGGCCTTCAGTAAAAGTTAGGTCTAGCCTCAGGATATTTGAATTTTGATCCCCATCAAAGCCTTAACCAAAATAATTAAGCTATAATATTAACTTCTTAGAGAGTAGATGGCTGATGCCTTTTTGAGCATGGGATTAAGAAACTACCATGAGAGGCTGAGTGACTGTGTGACAGCTGGTTTGGTTAGGATCATTAATACCCTCCAGTCAGGTCCTGTGGGGTTGAATCAGAAAGTGGAGAGAGATCATGTCAGCTCTGCCACTTAGCAGCTATGTGGATTCTGATGTTTTGATTACTTTTCCTGAGTCACTACTTCTTTAAATGCAAAATGAGACAAGTGACAGGGTTTATGGAAGCATTAGCAATAATTTATGTAAAGGGCCTAGCACAGTACCTAACACATAATCACTTCTTAATAAATAATAATGATGACAATGATGACGATGATGATGATGATGATGATAATAATGATCATAATAATAATTAATAATAATGTGTTACTCCTCTTCCCCTCTTTTCTTCCTTTCTCCTTTTACTTTTCTTTTATCAAGAAAATTATGAGCAAGTAGGAGCCACAATTAATTTAACAACTTTAAAAAGTTCATTTAAAAAAACAAGTATTTAGGGTAGCTTTTAGAGAAATTAGAGATATTGACAAAAATAAACAGAGGATGGTACAAATGTCTGTAGATTTTATGTCTTTCCAGTTGTGGCTGGAAAATCAAATTATTGAGCGAGGGTTACCACCATAATGGAACTTCAAGGAGCGAGATAAAAGTCAAAAGAAGAGGAAGATATTTTTGTATATTTGCCTGCTGGGTAGTGATGCAGTTTTTGCCTTTCAAATGAAGAACTAGATTAGAAAATGCAGTGAGTTTGTTCATTAACTCAATTATAAAGCTATTAATAATATCCTACTTAAAATTCTTACTTCTTTGTATATATCCTACTAACCATAAAGAAAACATTTTACTTTCACATAGTAATAGATCATCATTTCACCAAAAGAGATCACCAATTGTCCTGTTTCCCTGGGATTCTACTCAATAATATATTTCTGAAGTGACAACAAAAGCATTGGAACAGAATAGGCAAAAGTTTCAAAGAATGTAATTTAGTGACATATAAAGAAGATCATGCTGTATATATATATAGAAAATGGAAAAGTCATAGTGATCCTCACATGACAAAAAGACTATATATGACTTATTTTCTTTCTGTATTAATTCTAAGTAATTGTCCCCAATTTTACTGATCACATTTTTCTATTTTAACTTTCTATTTTTAAACAAATTCAGTGACACTAACATAAAATCCTTCAAGAGAATAGTACTAAATAGAATCAATTTAAAATGTAAAACTTATAATAACTTTAAAAAATATCTAAAATAAAAACATAGGAAATGTGATTATTTTGCCGGATGAAGACAGAGGGGAGAATAAAGTGGGCAAAATAATCCATGTAAAGAGATCTGAGTCCTAAGGCACACTGACACTTCCCTAATGGACAATGGTGCACATAAAAATAATTAATCATGTAGAGAAGGCATGGCCAAGGTTAGAACTGAGGTCTCTGGTTTTTAATGGAAATGTTCCGTGTGTGAACTAAAAGAACAACTTCCCTGGCTCAAGCACTAGGGCATCTATCATACTTAACTCAGAATAGTTCAGGAGTTCAGTAAAATATCAGATAGAGTTCAGCACTTTTATTTCTCAGGGTATTAAAACTATATATAATAAAGAAAAAAAGGGGTTGTGATGAACTACTCAACATGGAGGGTGGAACATCAGGAGATTAAACTTAGAATTTCTGAAATCTCAGGGAAAATTTTTTTCCCCTGCTATAGCTATTTCATTTGGTAGGATTTTTGTTGTTATTTTATGTGTGCTTGTGAAGACATCGAAAGTACATTAAAGATACTTTAAATACTTGTTTTTTAAAATTAAAAAATGTTAAGTTGTTACATGATAAGCAAATACATAAGGAAAAGCATAAGCTGAACTAGAAGAAAGAAGGCTTGAATATATTTCATTTCATTGCTTAATTTAATAAACCAGGTTAATGTATTTACTCATTTATTTTTGGCTCCTGGAGAAAGTGTAGACAGGCGAAAGTAGAATCTTTGGGGAGTGGGGTATGCAACTGATGGTGAAATTGTGTAATTCCTTTCTCTGTGGGTGGGGTTGGGTGGCTTTTCAGCGGACAGAGGCTGAAGTAGGAGAGAATGAATTCCTGGGAAAAGCACACTCAGTGCTTCAGGGGCCAAATGCACAGCTTAAAAGACTGGATTTCCTTGGTCTATTGAAGTTGAAGAACACACTGTCATCACCCAATAATAAGCTTAATTCCTTCAGTCTGTGAAAGCACTAATTCCTGAGAGTCATTAATACACTTGTAGTTGGAAAATTTTTTCTTAATAAGCAGGGCTCTTTGCAGGAGTGGCCAAAGTTGGGATGGAGGTGTGGGATCCATGAAGGGCTGGTGGTGGTTCAGGACCTTTGTTTGAGAGGATAGGAGAGGAATGTATGTAAATACTAAGACACAGAGCTTATAACATGCAATGATTAAAATGCTATTCAAATTTTGGAATCTACAAACGGTTTTACTCTCCTGCTTCATCTTTAATTTTGTGAGCACCCCATGGCTAGATGATAATTTTAAGACCTTCGGGTCTTTCCTGGACAGGGTAGGGTAGCTCTGCCCTTCTCCTTTTCCTCCCATCCCAAGGGAGAGGAATAGAGGGGATGGCTGGAGTATATCTGGGACCACACTGAGGTGGTAAGTTTAGCTTCTCACAAAGCCTCTTTGCCAGAATGGTTTGAACCTCTGAGGCTGGAGCATTCTTCTTTTCCTTTTGGGTGTCCATCTGCTCTGGGTTCTGTTTTTTGTGGTTTGAGATTATTGATGGTTATCAGGGGAAGGGAGAGTATTTCTGCTCTGAATCGAATGCACATAGAGAGCACCACATGATTTGCAAATACTTTGATTTGTTGAAATAGCAAGTCCCAAAGTGCAGCTAAAGAGAAAGTGGGAGGAGGGTGATCAATCTTTTTCATCCAATAAGCACTTGTGTTACTAGGTGCTGTGACTCACTATATGACCGGATCCTCTGCTGGGTGGAAGATTACATATTAATATCTTGAGAGGACAGGAGAGATGTAGTTGAGTGATCTGGGAAGAAACACGAGAGGAATCGCCCTGACTTGAAAAGCCTGTCTCTTTGAAATACTCTGAATTTTCCAAAGCATCAATTAGCTCAGATAAAAATGCAAATCAAAGAAAAACTTTCTCAATCTTTTAAAATATAAAATCATAACTCCGTTTCCCGGCCCATCTTTTTAGGTGCCCCCACCCCTACTTCCACCATAAGCATGAAAGTTTAAGTTTACCTATTATTTTTGTGGGATGGCTTTTGGAAAGGAAAACAAAAAGCTATGATTTAAAATATACATGTACCAGAGAATTTTTGAGAGGATTAAGGCACACAGGGTACTCAGTTATTGAAACTTTTATAAATGTCGTTAGCTCAAACACTAAAGTCATTACGGATATGGGATTCAAATATTGTCTCTGAAACTTAATACTTTTGTGACTTTGAACAATTATCTCTGAATCTGTATATCCTCACCTGTAAAACGGGATGATTATAGAACCGATTTCTTAGTGTTGTTATGAGAAATAACTAAGATAATGCATTTTAAATGCCTGGCACACTGTCAGGAACCTGAGAACATTTTACAAAATGTTAGCTATTTTTATAATTTTTATTATCACCATCATTTTTATTCCCCAGATCCATTTTATTTTCTTCTCCATTACAGAATTTTCTGTGTTCGGTTCATCAAAGAGTAAATTGAATTGATTTGAACACAGAAATATCATCTTGTCCAGTTTCTATCTGCAAAATCTGCCATGATCCACACTGTCTACTTTCACAAATTTCTGCCCTGTCGCTTGCAAATCACTAAAGTACATGGAAAGCCCCTAGAACACTTGTCACCTACAGATACGAACATTTCAATTTGAGCGATTTGCTTGCTTTTTCTGGTTTCCTTCGTATTCTTAATTTTGAAAGTTTTGTTTCTCCAATGCATCTTTTGATTGAGTTTGTTTTCTATCATAGTTTTATGGGATCTATAATGAATATTTAATTGCTTCACCCTTCTTTCATCTGAATTCTATTAATTAAGCTTGTATATGTTTCCCTTTTCCCTGGTGTTCCCGAAGCAATCATTTGACTTGTAGCTACTTTCCATTTAAAAAACCAATCTTCAGTTTCTTCTTCCTCTTCACTCTCTCTCCTGCCTGCTTTTTCTCTAGACCACAAAGTAAAGCAGCGAAAGCCCTTTGCCTCTTGGCTGCAACCCACCAGGCTGTGTATCGGCCTTCCCACCATGACAGAGTGGATCACCAGAGACTTGTTCTAACACAGCACTATTCCTTGTAATCCTTTCCCATGCTGTAAGCGTACCGAGTGCATTCTCTGACTTCTTTGGGCACATAATTACTTCCCCTTGTGTGGCAGAGTTTCCTGTAGAACAATCAGAGAGCCATGGTGTTTAGAGGCCAGTTGATGAAGAATGCCTGCCAGCATCTTCCTTCTATGAGGCTATTATGCTGGAGGAAAGGTTTAGCTGCCCAAGCATCAGCTTTCAAATGTCAGGTTCAAATTCTGACTTGCCAATTGTCCTTATGTAATGTTTGAGCCATGCTTGTGTGGTTGTGCATTGGGGAGGGATGTTTTGCTAAGCGAGGACACTGCTGCAGGTCAGTTTCAAATTATCCCAGGGCCTAGGGAAACATTTGTATTATCTTTGTATCATGGATGTAACAGTTTGTTTTTTTTTTAAAAAAAAATAATATTCCACATATTTTAGAACTTCATGTTTTGGGAGAAATCCTTTGACTTTTCTCCTGCATTTTCCTTCTGTCGAAAATGGAGATAATGCCCTTTTTGCCAATTCCTAAACTGAGCTAGGAGGGGATCTCTTAGATATTTCTAACATTAGCAGGATATAGAATAAAAAAAAAAAAACGCCTTCACAACTACCATTAACTGATGATTTATGTTGTTTTTGTGGCATACTACTTTACTTTCCTATTGAAGTAACTTCATAAGGTCATGTAAGATATAGCTGGGTTTGGACTTAGCCCCTGTATGGTCTTTCCATCACCTCGTGCAGCTCCTGACATGCTGCTATGGAGAGAGAGTCCCGGCTTCTTAGGAAACTTCCACAGATTCTTGCTGTAGCTCAATATTGGTCTTAGCAGGGAACTAGAATCAAGAAGGCCGAAGCTCACTCCAGCATGAAAAATATCCTGAGTCAGGGATTCTTCTCCTACTTTGAGCCCTGCCCTTTCTAAAGACCAAAACTACTTTTATTTGCATTTTAGCCTTTAAGTTAATTAATGAGAATTAATACATGTGTAAGAACTTCAGAAATTTCCCAAAGGCTCACTATAAATTTAGCATAAAAAGAGCATTGGATATATATTTTTAAAGATAGGGCTTTCATTAAATTTTTAGGTTATTAATAAAAACATTTTTATCAGGGCTAAATAATGTGACTGCTAGGATGAAGATATCAGTTTATGCACTTCAGCCGTAATCAGTTGACTACAACAAGAGAAGCCATATGGTGTGTGTGTATGCGTAGCAGAGAAAAACAGCATTTATTGTATATAAAAACAGAAGTGAGTGTCTGTTTATTTGGGACTTTATATCTGTTTATTCATTTATGATCACCAGCCAGGTAGCCTGACCAATGATAATAGGAAAGCCTTATGAGGAATGTTGCATGTGCCAGCTCCACTGTTGCCACAGAGAATAAGTGCATGAAAACAAATCTTAGTACAAACAGGAAAGTGGCTTAACTCACGCTTACTTTTCTTAAATACAGGCTTATGCTGGTTGCACCTCGGTGAGCTTCCCTCTGACTTAGCATCAGTGTGTTTAGAGCCCGAAGGCACCGTAAAGGCACCAGTCTCCCATCGCACTTTCCATCGGGGCCATGCTGGATATGTTTGCAAAGCCTATCCTTTGCGAGGGAGAGCCTCTTTTTAGTAGACCAGAGAATTGGTAGGTCTTTGTTGGAACACATATCACCTCGGGGTGAAATCTCCCTCCCACAGCTTCCCCTTGTGCATTCCAGTCTTGTCGCTCAGAACAGTCCCGAACTGACTATCACAGTTATTACATAAAACTTTCAAAATATGTGAACAGACCCTTGGCTCTCTCAAATAGCATATTTTCTTGGGTTAAACAGCTCCATTTTTCTTAATCATTCTTTATCATACATTCTAAGTTTTAGAATTCTCAACATCCAAGTTATCTTACTTGTGAAAATCCTATAGTCTGACAACAGATTTCCCAAAATTTGACAGCCAGAGGTGGCACCCTACGCCATATGAGGTCCATGGCATCACAGGGTAGTTTGATACCATTACCCACCTGTGTCTGGAGCCTGCATTTCAACTGTTGTAGCAGAAAGTAAGACTGTGAATTCCTGATAGGCAGGGCTTGGCCATAGGCCTGTAGGCAGAGTAGAACATGAATAAAGTTGTATGAGTTCTTCCAAACAATGAGGACCTCGCTTCACAAACGATTAGTAAATCACACTTTCCCTTCCTGTTTGTAGTTAGATGATTCCCCGGACCCCAGTAGATGTTCTGTCTGCCCTTATCAGTTCAAACAGCCTTTTTTCAGCTACACTCTGATGTCACTCAGTCCACCTGAAATTACTCCATGGCCTTTTTGTCTTCCAGAACTCCAGCTACTCCACCTATATCTATGCCACATGCAAACTTGAAAAGTACATTTTCTACTCTTTATGCAAATTATTGTCAAAGGCATTGAATACAATAGATCCTTACATCAAGCTCATCAATCCATTGGGCTACCTTTCTCTTCACCTCAGTTCTGAATCTGATTAATTGTATTACCACAGTCATATATCTGCATGAGAACCACAGCAGTTTGTTATTTATCCTAAAATAAAGGCTTTCAACATTTAGTCATTCCTTACATTCTGACATTTACTTCTTAGGTGTTAATTGAGCCTCTCTTAAATATCACGCATTATATTTGGCATTGAAATATAATGAAGATCAAAAGGGACAGGACCCCTGTTCTCATAGAGTTTACATTGTGAGGAACAAAATAAAACAAAATAATTACAATTGCTACTGGACCTAGGAAGGAAATAAGTAGAGTAATAAGATAGAGAGTTCTAGGTAGAACCTACTTTATACAGAGCAGGCAGGGCCTTGAGGTGTGATTACAAGAAAATCTGGGAAGAGTATTCCAAGTAGAAGGAATAGCCAAGTCTCAGCAGCTAGAATGGGATTGGTGTGTTCTGGGAACTGACAAAAGGCCAGTAGGACTGGAGCAGAGTGAGCCTTATATAGTTTTTACATGAAATGCAACAGAAAGCCATGGAAGAGTTCACATAGAGGGCAATATGGTTCAGTTTGCATTTTTTTGAAGGACTCTCTGCTGTATGGCATTTGGATTGGAGAGGGAGGAAAGTGGAAGAGGGAATCTCAGTTATAGAACTCTGGCAAAATCTAAGTGAAGAAAGAAAGGCTTTGGACCAGCTGGTATAGTGGAGATGGGGAGACAGATTCAAGATACTTTGGATGTATCCTGCTTAAAGATTGAGTGTGAAGGGTAAAGGAAAAGGAGTAAGAGCGACACTAGCAGCTGGAGTTAGGAAGACCTGGGAGAAGAATCAGTTTGGGAGGGAGCTTTCATTTTGGACATATTAAGTTTTAAGTGCATATGTGACAAGAACATAGAAAACAAAGGAAGCACACAGATAAGATAAACTTTAATTACCGGAAATAATTTAAAATGTGCAGGAAAGGAAAAATAATCACTGTTTATCCCATGGCTTAGCCTTGAATAGTAAGTAAACAGGGTCAAAATAACATTGATGCTAAATATTAATCTAATCAAACATTTATAAATACATACACTGGGACGATAAGGCAAGAAAGCTGGGCATCTGTGTATGGTGGAGACAAGGAAGGAAAGAATGCTAGGTGCAAATATTCCATGTGAGAAGTCAGTAGATAATGTGCAGAACTGGAAAACGAAGAAGCACCAAAATAAGCATGTTATTTAGAAATACAGAGGTAAGTGCTAACAGAATCAGTTACAAACATTTTTAAAAGTGGTTACCTCTGAAGAAAAAGAACTTGGGGGTCATGAAGGGAAAGGCTAATGACAGCTGCTTGTTAATAAAATGTGTAGACCAGGGTGACTCTTTCTAGTATATGCATATGCAGATTTAATAAAAATCAAAGCTTCAAAATTTTAAGAGAGACAATCATCAGGACAGCCAGCCCTACAAGCATACCTAAATCCCAGGGTTAAACCAGAACTGGTGAGTGCAATGTTGACAAGAAAGATGCTGTCATTAGAAATGCTCCCACAGATCTTACAGCTCATTTACTACTGACAATAGTCCTCTAAGATAGATATTGGTGTCATCATTTTACAGATGAGACAACTGAGGCACAGAGAGAGTCAATGACTTGCTTGAGATAATGATTCATTCATTAGTTCGCTTTCTCAATAAATATTTATGGATTATCCTCACTAGCCAGACTAGAATCTGGCCGTAGACTTTTGAAAGTTTAGAGTTTATATTCTTTCCCTGATACTGTTCTGTCTTCCATGGAAACACATCTCCAAAACTAGAGAAATCCCATGGACATGCTCTTTAGAAAATATGATTTTAAAAGGAAGGAGAGGTTTTTAAAAATATATAATTCTGACTACGCAAGTGAGACTAATTTAAGTGAGAAGGAAATGAGATTGAAGGTCAAAGTACTCAAAATAGCCACAAAATTAATTCCCTTATGAGTTCAGATTTTTTAATATACCAAATAAGCCAGAAAGAGCTCATGACCAAGAAAAAGTATTTAATGTAGGCACAGACCTATAAAGTTTGAGTCAGAATGGTTGTGATCAATATAAGATAAAATTTTGTAAATGTTTGAAATTGCCAAAAATGGCTAGAAAGGATGTGGAAAAGGAAGCTATGTGTCTGCTGTTCAAAGATGTTATGTTGTTAACAGATACCAAAGAAAGAGCCAAGTTATTCTTAAATTTAATTTGTTTCTATTTTCTTCATTGAGGAAAATGTTTTTTAAACAGAAAAGAATAAAATAAATATTGCTGAGAGGTGACTGAAGACCAAAACGTGAGATGATATAGTGAGTTAATACTTGAAGAATTTATAAGAATTTAAATAGGTTTAATTTCCCAAACCCAAGAGAATTGCATGAGAGGCTGTTGAAGTTTTTTTTGTATGTTTGACCACGGAGTCATCTTCGAAAATCAATTGATTCAACCCAGAGTCCTGGGACACAGGAATTATAATTCAATAATGAGTAAAATTGTAAAATGTCGATACAGTAAGATTCAAGAAGCATTGGTTGGCTAAAGCTTTGACTGAGAGAAAACATGGTTTCCTAGAAAGATATGAATTACTTCAACATCAGACATTAGCTGCCACAGCATTGAAGGCACTGGAAGCAGAGCTGGCACCTGCGGATGGCAGAGATCTTTATCATAGAGCCCTTGGTGGCCTCATAGCACAGTTGCCCTTTGGGTTATCTGCAGCTACGAGATGACCAAAATGGTGGGTGCACCTTGGTAACCAGGAGGAGGAGTTCCTGAATCACAAACAAAAGCCCCCTTTCAAAATTCCAAGAGCTATTTCAAAGAAATTTTGAAGAGATTTGGAGTTCTTAAGAAATTGATGGGAGAGAGCAGCCATGAACCTTTTATTTTGTCACTGTTATTACAAGTCTTCGATCAAATTTGTTCTGGTTTTCCAGAAGTATTACTGCTCTTTCCTGTGAGCCTAGGAGGCTGATGGCTGATATGTATTAATATTACAGGTAATTTTTACATTGTAACAGAGCGTTCCTATGGGATGTCTTGATATAAAAGGGATGAGTTCTTTATGGTAGAAATTTAGGCCCTGCAAGAGGACTATTTCTCTGTCCCTCTTATATTTCTCATAACTGGTGTTCCATCTCTGCTTGTCATATATTTTCATAATGTCTCTTTGGATCTCTCATCTCTTTCTCTTTATTGGGGTCTCTAAATTATTTTCTGACGTCCGTAATGGCATGAGCCAATTGAAGTAGGAGTTTATAGATGCACTTGTAAGGTCTAGAGACACATTCCCTTCATACTATTTAAAGAGTGCAAAGAACACACTAACCAGATTTAACTTCATGTTTCAGATGTTTAACAAATGCTATGAGCCGGAGTGTACATCTCAAATGTATATTTATATAGTTGAGCACCATAGAATGTGTCTTGAGGGTACTATTGTAAACAAGCTGTCAAACCTAACTGGGTTATCTTGGGGGAAAAAAACAACCCTTGTTGCACATGCCGTTTACAAACCTTGTAAGAAACATTCACTAATCGAAACGATTGGGCTATTTTAAAAACATGAAGTACTGTGCTATCTATTCAGAATTCCAAACCTTAGGCCTTTGTCTATTGAGCATTTGACACGTTATTTTTAAAATTAAAATTCAATCAATTAAGAAATTGCCACAAAATTTTTACAAGTATTTTGTTGTTTTCTTATTTTATTTTTTCTTAAATTGATTTTTAAAATCAGTTGATCATAGTAAATTGATTTTTAGCCATTATATAATGTTGAGAGCAAATATCAGACTTTTAGATAAAGTTTATATATTCACTTTCTCATTCTTCTGTTTTTATTAGAGAATAAGTAGCCTTAAACAAATATTCCAAGTTTCTATGATTAAATAAATCTAAAGTCACTTTCATCTTAAACATAAAACACTGGAATTCTCAAAATTAAATTTTATTTATTACATTTAATTTTAAGAATTTTTTGTGAAGGGAATTAATGGAGTAGAGGATCAGCTTTAGCAGGAGCAGAGTTTGGAGCAGGGAGACCATAACCAAGGGTATCATGGAAAGCTTCTCAGGGGAAGGAAGATTTGAACTAGGAGAATAAAAAGAATATCCATTAATGGACTCCATGAGGACATTCAGGATTAATGGAGTAGAGGATCAGCTTTAGCAGGAGCAGAGTTTGGAACAGGGAGACCATAACCAAGGGTATCATGGAAAGCTTCTCAGGGGAAGGAAGATTTGAACTTGGAGAATAAAAAGAATATCCATTAATGGACTCCATGAGGACATTCAGGAAGGAGGAAACGATACAGAAAAATTTAGGCCTGTCTGGGAAATAATGACTAATGTAATTTAAAATAAAGTATATGTGTGTAAGCAACGGATCCAATGAAGGACCCCTCACAGCAATCAGGAAAGAAAATATGGTAGAGGCAACGTATTCTTTCATTTATTAATTCATTTGAGCGGCAGCTGTTTATTGAGCGCCTTCTACATGCCAGATGCTGCTGTAGTCAATGAGAGTGAAAAAGAAGGGTTGTGTGAAAAAAATTATGAGAAACTTTTGGACAGAGCACAGTGACATATTAGTATAAGGTAGGTAGGAGAAGGTGAAGTCCTCGAGCATTCAGAGGAAAATTTCCGATACGCATGATAAAAAAGTGCCTTACACTGTTATTAAATAAGTTGAAGCAGAATAAAACCTTATAGCATTGACTTCCATTCATGTATTCTACAAGTTTTTATGGAGCCCCCTACTCTGGGCATAGCGCCATGCTAGCAGGGGAAGGAATTCTGAGCTGTAGAATGGATGGTAAGAGGCTTAGTGTTTCCTCTGAGGATGTGTGCAGCACAGAGCACAGGCCTGTCTGTAATGGTTGGAGCTCAGGGCACAAAGGGCATGAGGCAGGAAGCTCTCCAGGCTCTGGTGGCCCTCAGGTCATCATCATGGACATCTGCTATCTTTGAACTCCAAATTTGCAGAAGTGCCAACTATTAATAGACAGTAGAAAGCAGAATTTACTGTAAGAGGCTGACGAATATAGATCTGAGATATCATTATCCTGCTAATTTCTCTTCTGCCCGCAAAAGCTTTACTGGCCTTTGTGCTTCTTCAGCTATCTCTGCTGTTCTCACTAGGACAACTGAACACAAATGACTGAGTACAGAGCGTATTCTGTCTGGGTTTGTTGACAAACCCAAACAGGTCACAAAATAAGAAATAAATTGTTATTTTAGGCCCAGTTTTGTATTTTCATTTATTTATTGTCTGAATTTTTAAAGGACCAAACAAATTTCTTCTCCGTCTTTGTTCCTATTTCCCCTCCGAGCAGTCCGGAGCATGATTTACAAGCTTCCTCTTTGGGAATTTTGAAGCTAGGTCCTTCCTAATAAAGAATCCTGAAGTCATGTCAGGAAAAGATATATTTTTGTTTAATGGAGCAATAAACTCGTTATGGAGTCTCCTTAGAACTTTTTAAAAAGGCTGCTGTAGGCAATAGTTTGAATGTCTTCCAAATTCTGAGCATGTCTTTTTCAGTCTTAAATAATTATAGAGCTGGCACATTTGTGTGATTATCCCAGTGATAGACTCACCCAAAAACAGAGCAAAAGGCTCTTAAAATATTGTCCATTTTGCATGTGGTTCTTTACATGCATTAAAGCCAAAATAAAATAGTTCAAACTTTAAGGAGTTTTAGCTATAACCTGAAAAAATATCCGTGTGATTCTGTGTCTCCGCTTGTGAAAAAATTGAGATAAATTTCAGATATGTTTTTCAAGAGTCATATTATGGAATTTAAGATACTGTGAATGCAGAGATGTAGCATTGTGGATTTTTAAGTGAATAATAAATGTTGTTTTACAGTTTCCACTGTAGTGTTGAATTGCTTAGTAGAGTAAGCCATGGTAATTACGGTTTGGGACTTCTCTCTATGGATCTACTTTCTATCACTTCGATTTTGCCCTCTACTTTTTTAAAAAACATTCTATTTTGTTTTCCTCATAGACTTCCTTGCCCGTGGATATTTTATAACATTGTGGTCATATAATCTTTCCATGGTTTGCACTTTTTTATTTTTAACCCTGAATTTTAGGATTATTTTTCCAGTCTTTAATTAGGTAAATCTATTTTCTTTATCCATTTGCATAATGCCAGAGGATTCAACTTGCAGTTTTGCTTTTCTAATAATGCATTGTGAAACTAGAAGATATAATTCACATTGTGAGTGTGAAAATATATCAGAAAACAGAGAGAAAACAAATGAATCGGAAATCTGCCATTAGGGATAATGTAAAGAATATCATATTTGTTCTATTTGTTGTCAGTGTAATCTTGATTTTTGTGGGTTTCCCCCCCCCAGCTTTATTGAGGTATAATTGATAATGTAGATTTTTGTTATATGTATCTGTGAAAATATTGGCTGAACTGGGTAAAAATCCAAAAAGATAATATATTGAAGTTTCAAGCCTTATTTTTTGACAAGTACTAATATCTCTGAAGAAATGCTGTTTGAATAATAATTGCTTCTGTTTATCACAAGATGACAAAGTGCCAGGCATTGAGAGGATGCTGGAGGTACCATAGTAAACAAGATAAAATCTCTGACTGTAAGGGCTTGACATCTAGTGGGCAGAAAACCACCACAATACTGTGAGATAAATTTTAAGATGAGAAAATACAGGACATGAGAGTCAGAGAGTGATTCAATTGTAGGAAACTACAAAGAACTCTTAAAGGAGCTAATGTTAAAGCTGATGTGATAGGCATAACTCTAAAATAATCCCCGTGAATCATGGCTTTATATAATCACCTCCCTTTTAGTGAGGGTGGGACCAATAATTTACTTCTATCCACAGAATATAGCAAAGATTATAGGATATTACTCCGATGATTATACTATGTTAGATAGCAAGGTGAAGGAATTTTGCACATGTAATTAAAGCTCCTAGTCAGTTGACTTTAAGTTAATCAAAAAGGAGATTATCTTGGGTAGGCTGACCAAATCAAGTGAGTTCTTTGAAAGAGACTAAAAGTAAGAGAGATTTGCCTTCTAGCTTTGAAAAAGCAAGTTGCCATGTTGTGAGAGGGTCTGCGAGTGAGCTCCATGGCAAAGAATTGTGGGGGCCTCTGGAAACTGAGAGACACCCCTGGCTGATGGCCAGCAAGAAAGCAGGAACCTCAGTCCAACAACCACAAGGAATTGAATCCTGCCAACAACTAGGTGAGCTTGGAAGAGGACTCTGAGCTCCAGAAAGAAATGTAGTCCAGCTGACACCTAGATTGCAGCCTGGTGACACCCTGAGCAGAAGACCTAGCTAGGCTGCATTTAAGACTCCTGATACATGGAAACTGAGTGATGATCGATGTATGTGTTTGATAGCTAAATGTGTGGTAATTTGTTATGCAGCAATATAAAGATAATACAGCTGAGACGTAAACAATGGTACTTAGATGGGGTAAGTATGTTCCAGGATTATAATAGAGTGGCTAAAATCACATTCTTTCTAGTCAAGATTAACTTGGCTTCTTGTTTAGTCAGGTGACTCTGAGCAGTTTGCTTTACCTCTCAGTTTTCCTAATCTGTATAATGGACATTATCATCACCATCACTATCATCCTCCTTTTCACCATTATCATTATCATCACCACCACTCATCATCTTCATTTTAATCATCATCATATCACCATTGTTATTCTTCCCTCATAGTGCTATCATGAAGCTTAAGCTGTTGAATGATTTTAAATAGGAGAGTTGACACTAACAGAGCCAAGATTCTAACTTTGTCTGTCTGACCCTGAATTTCAGAATGCTCTTCTCAACTGTAATTTATATTGTTCTTTACTGTTATGAGCTCAGGGTCAGCAATCTGATAGATCTGAGTTTAAAATCCAGCTTTACTTAGAGCAAGAAATTGAAATTTTAAGGCTCAGTTTCCTCACTTTATAGGGCTGTGGAGATTATGTATATGAAGTATGTAGCAAAGTACACACTGAAGAATTTCTTAAATTACTTAAGAAAGGTTCTTATGCATTATTTGCAGACTTCATTCATTGTATATATGACACACCAAATAGTTATATCTACGCATGTATAAAAACCTTCTCTGCATAATGAATAGATTATGGAGGAAAATTATAGTCTCTCTAGAGATCATTGGAACGTATTTTAATTGGTTTGGGATACTTTAGGTGAGGTAAATACTGAAAATTAGTTATGTTCAATGTTCCGAGATTATGCTTCCAATCATTGTGTTTCTTAATTTTAAAAATTCTTCACTGGAGTTATTTCCTGTGTATGTGGATGTAGCCGAGTTAACTGATTTATATACCTCAGGTCCTTCTTCAATGATTGTATAATTGTTTGTTCTTTGATTTTCAAAGGCTGAATCATTGCTTTCTATTTTTATAGCTTCTATTTTTCAGAAGAGCTTGCCTTGTTCTGTGAATAAGTCTTAGTGATGTTTGGTTGGCTGAAAGCAAGCTTTTCCACATAATGTGGCTTATTATTACTATAATTTTCTAAACTTGGCTATCATCACTGCACTAATCCAAAACAAGTTGAAAACTGAAAATGATGGAACTTATGATGAGGAATGAGAAGATTCATTTTATTTTCTCATTGTGTTAATGTAGTCCTTCCCGTGGCTGCTATGCTTGTTTTATTGGTGCTTCTGCTTCTTCTTTCTTTCTGTTTCATAGGTATAGACTATGTTTATTGTTGTTTTAAAAATTGTCCTTCCATTTGGCATTTGCTGTTGCTAATTGCCTACTGTTTCTCCCCATTTGAGTACTGAGTGGTAATTTTGCATCCTCCTCCACGCAGATATTATGGTTTCTTATCATTATTACACTGCATCTATTTCTCTCTTATACTCATTTGACTTATATGTATATAATGCCTTTTTTACATGAAGGAAGCAGAAGCCATTTATATTTATAATTATTCCATCTTTTCAAGAGCACAGCAAGAAAAGTATATTCAATGTATTCTGTATAGCTATTTAGATTAGGGAACTGAATTACAGTTACTAAAATTTTCAATAAAGTTTGAAAATTATGCAATTGTACAAACATACCCGAGCCTCTTTATCACTTCTGTCAGGGCAGGGGAGCCATATCCTGTATTTGTTTTAGGAGAACCGGTTGAGATCCCTGTGTGCCTGTGCGAACTGACAGTTTAGTTGGGATCCCTTTATTGGTCAGCCATGGGCACATTTTAGACTTTCAGCAGCTGTGCCCACTGACTGATAGTACCTCCTTTTCTGCTATAGTTTAGACTATTGAGAGTCATGAGACAAAAAGCAATAGAGGGCAGTGTTCTGCTATAGGAAGATTACATAAAACATGATAAAGTTACTATTCTGTGGCTTGTTTGAACATGCATTTCTACCCTGATTTGGGATAGGAGATTCCATAGGCATCCTCCAGAGGGTAGCTGATTGTTACTGTGATTCCTGTTGACAATGCTGCTAGTTTAAGATCTCTCTCTCCTGAACTGAAATTATCTCCCACTTCTCTTAACTCCAGGCTCATCCCTTTCCAATCCACTCTTCACCCAGCTGCCAGAATTCTCTATTTTAAAGAGAAATCTGACTATGCCACCCTCATGCTTCAAAACCCTTGCAATCTCCCAACCATAAATAGGAGATAATGATTAAGAGCACAGCTTTGGAGCAAGGGAAACTTAGCTGGACAACCTTGGGATTGTTACTCTACTTGAGCCTGAGCTTCCTTCTCTGAAAGGGAGGGTAATGATACTTTCTGCATAGAAGCACTGTGTGGATTAGAAATAATATGTGGAGTATTCAGTGGACAATGTGGGCTTTCGAAAAATGCTAGCTCTTTAGCTATTATTTTGACAAGTATGATTGATTTAAATACAGTATTCCTTTCAGAAAAAGGGGAAGCATCAGAAGAGACAATTTATATGTAATTTGACTTCTTCCTCCAATCTATCAAAACTTATTGTAATTCAGTTGCAAAGTAACTGTAATTCACTGCTCTGTTTTTTCAGTGCCAGGTTGTTTTATATTCAAGTGATCACAACTATTAGAAGATTATTCCATTTTTAGAATCTGATTTTAGAGGCTTGACAGAAGTGTCAACATAACATGGCCAAAAAGAAAAACATAAACAATCAGATCAAAGAGGCTCAGCCAGAAGAAAATCATATCCAGAGCAAGAGAAAAAAATGTTCAGAGAAAAATTAAAGAGGCTGACAACAAATTAAATATCATTGGCAAGAACATTTTCATCTGGCGCAAGATGCTTTGTGGCTTCTGATTCCTCTTTTGAAAATCCTTGCTTGTATGAATCCCTTTGTGTTTGCTGGCCTTTTGCCTGGGATGACCTCAGAGTCTACCCAAAGTAACATTTTTGCCCATTTCACATTTCACATCCCCTAACTGTGCCTTCTCTCACTGTTCCATCTTAAGGAACTGCCCCAATTACACCTGTTCATCTTTACGTACTCTACATTATTTTTCTGCATAGTACTTTTCACTACTGTGAAATATGAAATATTTGTGTATCATCTGTCTCCCTCACTAAATGTACACTGCCCAAGGGTATGGTGTAGTATAGACTGAATGTTTGTGTCCCCTCAGAATTCATCTGTTGAAACCTATTCTCCAATGTGATTGTATTGGAAGTGGAGACTTAGGAGGTGATCAGGTCATCAGGATGAAGCCCTGATGAATGGAATTAGTACTCTTATAAAAGAGACCCTAGAGAGTTCCCCCATCCCTTTTGCAGTGAGGATACAGTGAGAAAATGGATATCTGTGAACCAGGAAGTGGGTTCTCACTAAACAACAAATCTGCTGACACTTGATCTTGAAACTGTGAGAAATGAATTTCTGTTGTTGATTAGTTACTCAGTCAATGGCATTCTGTTATAGTAGTTTGAATGGACTAAGACAGAGGGTTTTTGTGCTATCTGAGTTATACCCTTGGTACTGAGAATAGAGCCTTGTACCGTAAGGGGTTCTCAATAAATACTTGTAGGATGAGTAGGTGAATAGTAAATTTAAAGTCCAAATACCCAAGGGGAAAAATGTTTTAAAGGCCTTCTCCTACTTTGTTAATTGTCAAAGAAGCCAATATCTCATAGAGTGAGACTTCTTCCTAAACAACTCCTTAGTGAGAGAAATCTGCTTGGGCACTTATTTTCTCTGCAGATAATGTACAAAATTCACATCGTTTTGTACATTATCTGCAATAATGGCAGATAGTGTTAATTACACACTAATACTTATGAGTATGATGGATTAAAAATGAGGTTTCTACTCGAGAATATAGTGTGCATTGCAACAACATGAGTACACGCCTCACCAAGGTGTTTCTGACCATCGCCCTTCTGTCAGCCCTGAATGACCACAAATGGATTTATCGGTGTGAAACAGGAAGGGGATGAACAGTTAGGGCCTTACTGTCAGCAATGGTAGAGCTGTGTTGAGTAATACAAGCAGAGCTCATAGCCACTATGTTCCTGAGGTCCCTTCTTGCTCTGAAATTCTGAGCAGTTTCATTTGACAGAGTTTTCAAAGTTTCCTATGTTTCTTCATCATCTACATCAGACAATTCACAGCCGTGCTCGGAGAGGTGCAGAAAGAGGAGGTAAGGGTCAGGAGACATAGGTTCCTGATTTAGTGCTGCCACTTTGTCTTCCTCAATAAATATCAGTTTATCTTCTGGTACCTCAATTTCCTCATTTATAAATGGGAATAATTCTGGCTTCCCTATAGTACCCCAGTGGAATGTTGGGAGGGAAAAATGAATGGCAGCATGAAAGTATATTGACCAATATAAGCACAAGAATCTTCAAAAAGCAATATTTAGCACAGTGTGTTAGCCTCTCTCTTGTATCACCAATAGAAATATACAGGAAAAAAAAAAAAAACCAACTCTGCTCTTATTTCAAAAAGGCAGTTCTCATTATCTTAAGGACACTCGAGAACGGTATCCTGTGTTAAATATTAGCTCTACTGGTGTCTTCAAACTGTCATTTACTATCTACTTTAAAAGTGTAAATATGAACGACAGATTACCAAAAAACAAAGACTAAACCAAGGGAAGAAACAAAAGAGACACTGTGAATATGTACATCTCAATTTTAGTATTATGTTTAGTATATATGTTAGCTAAAAAAAAATCATCAAAAAATCATTTGTGTTTATAACATGTACCATCCTCTTTTCTTTTCCCATCTTCTTTTTCTTGATTTCTCTACAGATTTTCTAAACTTTTCAGAGCCTCTTTCTGCATATAAACTTAAGTCAACTTCAAACACAAGCACAAACGACCCTGCTAAAACATTTTGTTCAATGAAAGATAAAGTACATCACTCACCACATTATTATTTTTGCAAAAAGCTATTATGTAAATATGCAGGCTCATATGAGTTTAAATAGTCTGAGGTAAGGGTGCAAAGAGAAGACATGCATACACATCTACGGAAGCGATGCTCGTGGCGGCCTGGTTTTAACAGACAACTGCATACCCTCACTTAAAGGGCCCAGAAGAAATCATATGTCTATTTTAGTGACTCCATCCTGAAATGGTGTCCTGATTCCTTTTATTATATCTTCAAATAAATACATATGGGACCCGTCAGTTGTCAGCAGTGGCTCAGAAAAGAGTATGAATTAGTCACGCTGGCACACAGGGCCCAGGAACAATGAACGGTGCTCTGGAAGACCCTTGAATACAAGCCTATTTGCCTCTTAATCCAAATGAATAATTAATGATAATTATCATGCTGCAGTTATTATCTGTGATAATAATATATCCGTAAGGTGAATAAATTCAATCTGCTACTATGCAGAAGTGGCAACTCATAATATTCTTAAGAAATACAGATATAATTATCAGTATTAATGGTCGAGGGAAAAAAAGACTTTTATGTAAGGAATTATAGCAAAAGGTCTAATGTAAGGTGGAAATGAATCCTCCTGATAATATTGTTTTCACAGCCATCACCACCATGGCCCTGCGGCAGTGATGATGGGGTCTCTACTTTTGTGGGTAAGTTCCATTTAAATAAAAGCTTTACTATGCACTTATGCACTGCGATCTGCCCCAAACATTTCCATTATCGCCCTTTAGAAAATGACTCTGGTTAAGTTTAAGATTCTGTAAAAGAGCATGTAAGACATTAGGGCAGGTGGGAATGGCTGGGCCACCAACCTGACAATTTAACACTTACAGGGAAACAAAAGCAGAAATCTAAACCGAATAAAATGAAAAAGCTTTGTTGTTTTACTGTGGGTAAGTAAAGGGCAGTGCTGATTCATGGTGATTGTGATTAAAAGTTTTTAAGCAGGGCAGTGCTGATTCATGGTGATTGTGATTAAAAGTTTTTCCTCTAAAAATGCCTAATGGTAAATAATCAACTAGTGAAACAATGCAATTGTGACACATGACCTAAGCCTTCCTGTCAGTTCTTATCATCATTGGAAGGCAAGCTTCTCAGCCATTATTTTGTGTGTGTGTGTGTGCAAGGATATACACATACTCACACATATATATCCTTTTTGTAAAAGCCAGGTCTACTAATGTATATTTACATAAATTAAAAATTACCCTTTTAAAATTTATAATTTCTTAAGTTTTGAAAATAGTATACAATCATGTTATCTCCATCACAATTTAGATATAGAATCTTTTCATCACCCCCCTAAAGCCTCTTTTATGTGCCAATGTAATTAATATCCTTTCTTATTCTTGGCCCCTATAACCGCCAGATCTGTTTTCTGTCCCTATAATTTTGCCTTTTCCAAAATGTCATATAAATTGAATCATAGATAGCTTTTTTGTATTTGACTTCCTTTACTTAGCATACTGCTTTTAAGATTCATCTATGTTGTTGTATGTATTAATAGTTTGTTGTTTTTCATTTCTGAGTAATATTCCATTGTATGGTTGTATAACAATTTGTTTATCCATTTATAGTTAATGGATAGTTGGATCGTATTCTATTTTTAACAATTATGAATAAGGCTCCTATAAAAATTAGCCTACAGGCCTTTGTTTGGACATATCTTTTCATTTCTCTTGGGTGAATACCTGGAAATCAGATCGAAAAGATCAAATAGTAAAAATGTGTTTAGCCTTATGACTGCCAAACTTTTCTAAAATGGTTGAAGCATTTTACATTCCAGCAACAGTAGACAAGAGTTCTAGTTCTGCATCCTCACTGACACTTGGTATTGAGAGTTAAAATTTTTTGCCATTCTGGTTGATTTACAGTGATATCTCATTGTATCTTTAATTTGCATTCCCTAATGACTAATGATGTTGAACATTTTTATGTGTTTATTTATTACCCATAAATCTTTTGTAAATTGTTTGTTCAAATCTTTTTCCATTAAAAAAATTGGGTTGTATGCCTTCTTATTGAGTCATGAGAATTCATTTGTTTTGGATACAAGTCCTTCATCAGATATATGTTTCGCAAATACCTTTTCCCAGTCTGGGGCTTATGTCATCATTTTGTAAACAATGTCTTTCAAAGAGCAAAAGTTTTTAATTTCTTAAGCCTGTCTGAGTTTAGCAAGCAAAGATAAATGGAGAGATTCTATAGATTAAGACCCTTTCCTCTTCCCAAATAAACCACTAATATTTTTTATCACTAACTTCATATAAGTTAGTGCTAAACACCCACTTAAGAAAAAAAAAAACAGTAGCAGTAGTAATTCAGTAGCTTCTCTAATTTTGTTAAATGCCATGCCACACAATTTTATCTTTTGTAAACACAACTATGAATATTTTTTTACCTAGGAAAAATATCTAAGAGCATACATATACCATGAAAACGGTGTTTTCCTTTGATAAAATATTATACATTTATTTGAATTCTATCATTTATAACCTTTATATACATCCTTGGAATTTATAATCAGAAAAAGTTTCAATTTACTTGGTATATTTAATATATTAGCATTGGAAAAAATATCTTTTTATTTGACATCGGTGGAATAGGTCTAAAATATTAGAGGGATGTAATACAGTTAACTCTAGAGAATGCTTAACAGCCAGATTTTAAAAAAACATTTTTTAAGAGAAACATTTATAAGGAATTACTACCAAACTTTCAAGGTTTATACTCAAAGACCTCAGATTTTCAGGTAAAATATTAAGTGCATTTCTTCATTGCCAATTAGTTAAGCGAACGGGAAAAATTATCAAGCCTACTGAACGGGAAAAATTATCAAGCCTACTGCAATTTTTAAAAGTCTCTCCTTTTCGCTATCTTTCTGTACTGTTTCTAAATTCTCTCATATTCATTTGGTCTTTCCTTGAATATTTTTTTCTCAGAGGTTCTAAAGGTAATCTGGTTTCTGTCTTCTAGAAATTAAAGTTTATAGAATCAGATTTTTTTTGTATTTTTTCATTTAAAACTATTTTCACTATTTTAAATATTTTATTAAAAGGTATAAGTATTTAAGAAATTGAGAACATCAAAAACTAGTTTTCACACTGAAAAGAAAAAATATATAATCTCCTTTAGAGATTTTCTGATGAAATATATACATTCAGTTTTTACTCCTTTCTTTTTTTATTTTTTTATTTTTATTTCTACAGCTCCTGGTATTCCTAGATAGTCTCCCATCCAAGTACTAACTAGGCCCAACCTTGCTTAGCTTCTGAGAACAGACACATTCAGGGTGGCATGGCTATAAACAGTTTTTAGTCCTTTTGAGGAAAAAAAATCCCACAGTAGAAATGCTTGTTAGATGTTTGGGAGAGAATAACAAGGGAACATGAGTTCATCTCCTTATTTTTCCAGTGGAGGGAAAAAAGATTTAAAATATTCTAAAAGAAAGGCTTCACGGTGACATACACTTATTTCACATTTTCTTTTTTCCAGTTGTACCATTGTAAAATATTCTATTTTCAGTGGTTTAAAGTGACTCAGCGGGTTTGGGAGAGAAAAACATGTCATTGGAATCAGAAACTCTGATTCTCTTTTAACAAGTGTATATTTTCGTAGTTCAGGACAAACTGTAAGTTCTTACAAGGCATAACAAAATTAAATATTTATTTTAGAATTGTTGAAATAAAATTTCAACATTGTGGTGCCTTTCAATTGAAGAGTTCCTGAAACTAAGAGATGGTATTGGGTATTTGATATTGAAATATCAGCTTTACGGGAGAAAAACTGCTTTTTTCTAAATTGTTTGAATAATTAATAAATCAATATAGAATCACAGATAATCAAGAAATGACTGAAATAGAAAACTAGAGAAACCATCTTACCCATTTCTCTCTTAGGTACAGAGAGATTAAAAAAATCTTATTTTGAAAGATCTTTGAAAGTGAGTCCTTAATTCACTTCATTGTTTAAAGAAATTATTCAGTAACACTCAAAGCCAGATAATGTCTGAATCCAATGCCTATGCCTTATACCTTATACTTGACTTTGAGTCCATTCTTCCATGCCACTGTACTCTGTGTGGGCGCCCCTCACACACATGAAGCTAATAATTAAACCTCCCCCAAGCTTTCCCCAGCACTTCAATCATCTTGTTGGCATAGTTCTCAATCTTCCCTGAATTCTCCATTTCCCTTTCACAGACCCTAATACAGTGTAATGCATCTTGATAAAGGTCTGACTAGAACTGACTAATATGGAATAAGTGATTGCTTTTGTGCATCCTAATATTTCCTTTTTTCATAAACATTACAATATCATGTTATTAACTTACTGCTAGTTCATTACTCTCTATGAGCCTCTAATCATTTCTTCTCTGTTCTTATTTAGTCATTTATTTTCCAGTTTATATTTTTTGCACTTTGAAATTTCTTATTGATTTCTCTCTCTTTCACTCATTTAGGTCACTCAAAAGTTGGATCCTCTCCTTCAGTGTGATGGAAAGTGTTATGATTTGAATGCTATGTCTCTCTTGGATTCACGTATTGGAATCCTAATGCCCAATGCGATGATGAGAGGAGGTGGGGTCTTTGCAAGGGGATTAGATCCCGAGGATTGAGCTCTCATGAAAGGAATTAATGCTCTCATAAAAGAGACCCCAGAGAGCTCTCTAACCCCTCTGTCACGTGAGGATATAATGATATGTCTGCTACTCATCAAGAGAGCCCTCACTTAACCACACTGGCACTCTGATCTCAGACTTTCAGTGTCCAGAACTGTGAGAAATAAATTTCTGTTGTTTGTAAGCCACCCAGTCTATAGTAATTTGTTATAGCAGTGTAAACAGCCTCAGAAGAACTTGGTGAGTTGGCAGAATTTTCATTTTTTGCTGTAAAATCTTTCTATTATTCAAAATCATAATATGGGAACTAAAAAACTAAAAATGCTGGAAGAGGTTCAGAAACCACCGAGAGTCATTGAGAGTGGTGAGAAGGAACCAGATAGCATTATGCCCTATGTTCAGACTGTCCATAATCAGTCTATACGCATAGGTGGAAGCAGGGGTTCTATTTGTGATGGAGAAATTTGGGGTTCTGAATGATTATGGCAGAGATATTTAAGGCAGATAAACTAACCAGGTGGTCAATTTTTCACTTGCAACTTTATGCCCTCGGATACTTCTTAAATTGTAATTTCTGTGATTACGAAGTAAATTATAACTTAAATTCCAGATATGTATCTGTGTAGAATATATTCACATAGCAAATCTACTTGTAATATTAAGACTAAATAATTTTTCTTTAATTTATCTGGAAAAATATATGCTATCTTTTAAATATAAATGTTCCATTGGTGTGAGAAGTGGGGTTTTCTGAAAATTTGCAAAAATACTTTGTATGGATTAAAGTAATAATTATGTCATACCGAGATATTTTCATAAATTGGTCTCTTTGTTATCAGGTACTAAATTTGTGGCCAAGTAAATCTTTAAAATGTCTGGCCAAATTAATGGAGTCATTGTAGATGTGAAACAGATTAAATGCACGGAAACAAAGTTTGTAGAATATTTTTATTTTAAAATTCTATGGGAGACTTCCTGATTTGCGTCTTTTTTATGAGGACCCCTGAGTTTATCACTTGATTGGGCACGTTAAAAATACATATACACACACATACCATATTTACAAATATATAACTGTCATATATTTACATAACAGGAGGTGGTCTGATATATGGCACTGTAGCACATATTCAAAGGGCCATCACATGTTTTTGTATGTAGTGGCCTAAAGCAAGATGACTTGGGTTTGATTTTCACCATGGTTGCCCTGAGTCAAAACTGTGTGATAAGTGAATTTGTATCTAGCTCTTTTCCATCCTTTTTTCTTGGGTCCTTTCTTTTTATCTGCCTGACTCTGTGGTCCTTGGTTACTTAATATTCTCAAGCTGTTTACTGGTTACTTATGATCTTCCACTAAAGCATCACCATTTGGCCTGTGTTCTTTCCCAGGGCTCTATCTGCCACCTCTTTCTTTCTGCCCTATCCCAAAGGATCTGCCCTGTGTCCCATTCTTAGTATTCTTAGATGGCAAGAGATAATATGATTTTATTTTTTAAATGTAAGCCATAAAAGTATTCACCTGTAGTGATTAGTATTATGGGATTTTAGATACTAAACTAAACACATTCGATAGGATTAATGCAAAGATATTTTTGGATTAGAAAGTAATTTGGATTGGTGTATGTCATTCCTATAAATTCAAATACTTCCTTCTCACATTTGGCTAACTCAGAAGTGTGGCTGGGAGCAAAACAGGAAGGGCAGTTGATTTTCCAGAGCCCATGGTGCTGTCTTCCTCAAATGGTGTTTTTCAAAAAACATTTTTAATGTTATAGTCATTGACTTGGTAATTTTTAATACCATTATTGAAAAACTTTAGAGAAAGCAGAGTGACAGGAAGTGAAGTCAACAGGCTGGAAAGAGTCAGTGTTTTTGCTTCCTCACCAGTGGGGTGAGATCCCTCCCACCTGGCTCCTCCCTGAGAGGGGCTCCTCCTGGCGTTAGAGCCTGGGATTGGTTCTGGACTAACAGTGCCCATCCAACCTATTAGAGCCTGAGTTGTTTTGGGAACTCCTTGTAGTTCTAGAACATTCACTTCTGGCATTTGTTAGCTCCATGGGAAAATTCACTGACTAGGAAAGTTTACCTTTTAATACACATGTATTGGCAGAGTTAGATTTCTATTGATAAAAGAGAGACATTTTTAGGCATTATTGCTAAGGAACTATTAATTTTGAAAGGGAGGCAGGGTCTATAGATAATTCTGGATCTGGATACTCACTTAACAAATTTTAATAGAGCATCTGTTGAGTTAATGTCCTAGAGATAGAGTGAGCACAAGAGACATGGGCACTTACAAAGTGGCACAAGAGCCCTTTGTAAAATTTAAATCACTATATGAATTAGTTTTTGTTATAATTTACTATAAGTAGTCATCCAATAAACATTTAACAAGCACCTGCTATATTTTAAACACTGTGCTTGGTGCTGGGGAGACTGGAGAATATAAAGGTGTTTGAAATATAGTCTCTGTCCTTGAGGAGTTTGCAATTTGGAATAGACAGTTATTTAAACAAATAGCCAAAATGTCAGGAATTAAACTCCATAAGAGGGGCAGGTACATTAAGAAGGACACACTGCAAACTACTCGTGAAGGTCTAGGCAGGCCTCTATCGAGGAGATGGTATTTGATTTGGATTTGTAGGATGACAGGGAATCCATAAAGTGGAAGATAGTCTGGGTAGATGGTACTTATAGAAAATTGAAGATAGAGAAATCCAAGGTTAGGGGGAATTTCCAAGGTCTGGAATGCTTTGTGAACTCATTCATATACAAGTATAGATGAGATTAACTTTGCACGTGAGACTCATCTAACTCTGTAACTATCTTCCAGTTAACCCAGTGGACCAGTTAGTTCTCTTTATATCTGGGCTGATTCTGGTTATAATACCTTGGCCTTCACAGGTAGCTTGCTTATTCTGCTTATGAAAAATCAACGCCTTCTTTACATTTGCATAAAATATCTCTTGTCCAAAATGTGTTAAGAGATCGAATGTAGTCACCAATAATGAGTAATAAATAATGTATAATAAAATAAAATAGAAAATGTTTAAATTAATTTAACATGAAACTATATCTTTAGAAGATAGATGTTATCACCTAGTCAAGTTTTCAAAATGCTCAAGGTACTTAAGTGCTCCTATGCCCTTACATATAACAGCTTTATCTCTATATTATCCTTTTCAAATAGCTCCTGAAATTTGCGCCTACGTTCCTTTTTTATGCTTTTATTCCTTGAGGATCTAGATATAGAAATCGAAGGGCACATTCAGCTCAGAGCATTGGACAGAAATCTCACACACTGGCACATGACACTCCACCCAGCAAATTACGATGGGTTGGCAAATGTGAATTCAAGTTGTAGTAGAGACATGCGTGCAGAGATTTGCAATCTATTTTGATCACCCTGAATGTCACATTTCCTTCCCTTTAGAGAGAAATAATTTTGTCATTCAACAACGATAAAATTCGAGTTCTTAACATTCTGTGATCTTCTGACTTTGTACTTGGCACAATTGGAGCTTTCCATTTCTTCTCTTAAACTATAGACTCTACTTTTCATTTCTTCAAACTCACAATCTATGAGTTTTTGTCATTGATATTCTCTCCTCATAATGCTGTTTCACATCTTCATTATGACCTTATCATTCCAAGACTCCTTTACCCACAATTTGCCCCTTACGATCTCCTAATTTCTCTTCATCCATATTTTTCCATTCATTTCCCTTTCTTTCTCATGGTTTTGTAGACCCTGAACTCCTCTGCTTTCTCATCATCCACTAATTAGCATGTCTCCATGGTAACAGACAGTTGCAGAGGGGGAATCATTCTCTGTACCAGCTACTGCTGAGTAACCTCTGGGCCTAGCAAGGAGGGGGCTTGACCTGATTAAGATAGGAAGACTTTTCTCTTCTTGGCAGGAAAGGATCCATACATTTCAGAGAAGGCTCTGTTTCCTAGGGGAAAGAATGATTCAATTTGGTTGAAAAAGAGTGTATACTTGGACTCAGGCATGCAAAATCAAAGTATGAAACTAAGAAATATTAAAGAAGATGTAGGAAAAATATCTAATGCTGATGCTCTGCATCTAGTTTGTAAAGATTAGCGGTGCTTTGATTGGGAAAATACTTATGAAGGAACAGGTAACAAATATTTGGTAGCATTTACCTTCTAATTTTACATGTGCAATTCAAGAAGTATGCATCATGGGCCTGAATCTAAGATAGAGATCAACCCTACTTTCAGCTTTTTAAGGTTTCTTTATCATTATTTTAAAATTTCATGTTCACTATTTCTAGCTATCTATCCTTCCATACTTATCTACTTGTTAAACGGTTGTAATGGCATTAATTATTATAGGAATTTACTGTTGCAGTTTTTTTTTGATAAGTTATATGGCATCATACGGTATATATAAGAACATTTATATATTTTCCGAGGGTTAAAAGGTTAGAAAATATATTATTTGTTATCATTTATTGAGCATCTATTATGCTTTAAGCACTATACAATGTGATTTGCATATATTGTCTCTAAGCCTCATGACAACTTTTCAAAGTAAAATATTATTTCAAGTTTGTGTATGAAGAAATTGAGATTTGCAGAGGTTAAGTTAATGTTCTTAAGGTCAAAAAAAGAGTAAGAAAGAGCCTGGTATGGGACCCAGATACCTGAGAACAGATCCATGCACAAATCTGCGTTATCTGTACATTCTTACATAAAGATATTTTTATGAGAAGTAGAAAGCTGTAAAGATACAAAGTGTAGACTCTTGTTTTTATAGAAAAACAGTGATCAACAAGAAAGGGAGGCTGAAATTTGAGTTCTCCTGTGTTGGAAGCTACAGTAGCTTGAGGATGAAAACCTGAGGCAGTGGCAGATTTTACTGGATGTCAGGGAATAAAATGTTTTAGAACCTAGAAGAGAGGAGGAATTTATTATTTGAAAGCATGTTGGTCATGACATAAGCTTGTATAAACTGGCTGGAAACATTTTGTCTCCCAACCCATAAATCTGAACATTATGTTGCTATCCTAGGAACTCTGCTCTTGATGGTGAAATGAGATGGAGAACTTGAGTTTTCTGGAAGAGAGCTAACCTTTTATCCTCTTCTCTCGTCAATGTTTGTGATGAAAAACATCCCTTTTCCAAATTTGAATGAGACGTTACCAATTTAGATACTGCATTTCATAAAGTGAAGTTCAAATTACATCTCAAATTTAATTGAAACCATGAAGACTATAGGCTTCATTTAACCTATGAACAAAATGATATCTAAGGAGAAGAACACATTTATTGGTTTACTTCTATGTACCAATTACTGCGCAAAGTGCTTTCACATGCAGTTGATGGTGACTATGAGGGTACATTTCTCTGATTTCCTTTAGCAGGGAGTGTAATCATCTGGCCCCAGCTGCTCTGCTCTGAAATATTTCACTAGATTCATATGGAGCAGAGGCCGAAAGAGTTCTGGATACTAATTCTAAAGTGTGTGAGTGGAGTTTCCCCACACCATCAAGCAATTCTTGGACACCAGTTGGGTGTCCTATAATTCAATTCAATTCTGATATTAGCTACCTGAAAGTAGTGTCAGATTCCATAGGTTAAGGGTTCAGTTCTTCAAGACTGTTTCCTTTACTATGCCAACTTCAAATACCAGTTGCAAGCTGAGGTTATTACCTGTACTTCTGACTAACTGGCTATAAATCAGAGGTTCCAATGACTCCCTCCTTGGGTTTGATTAATTTGCTTGAGTGGTTCATAGAACTCAGTAATATTTTATTTACTAGATTACTGCATATAACTCAAGATCAGCCAGATAAAAGAGATACATAGGGCAAGTATTGAGAAAGGGCTCAGAGCTTCCATGCTCTCTCTGAGTACCACTCCCCAAATCTCCACCTGTTCACCAGTGAGAAGCTGTGTGAGCCTGTTCTTTTGGTTTTTTTATGGAGACTTCATTATATAGCCATGATTGATTAAATCATTAGCCATTGGCAATTGATCTCAATCTCAAGCCCCTTTCTCCTCTGGGAGTGGGGGAAAGTGGGTGGGACTGAAAGTTCTAACCCTCTAATCACAGGATTGGTGGGGACCATGCCCTCATCCTTAGGTGACTTAGGGGAATTCCAAAAGTCATCTCATTAACATAACAAAAGACATCTTTCTGGCTCTCATTATTTAGGAAATTCCAAGGGATTTAGGAGCTCTGTGCCAGAAACAGAATGAAAACCAAATATTTACTTCATATTATAAATCATAATATCACAAGGCCACACTTCCCACAGGCTGCTCCCAGCCAACGACCGAGCATGGCAAGGATGCCAAGGCAGCTCTGTTTCTGGGAGGTGAAGAATTATCTGTGGAGTGATGGAAGCTTGGAGTACTTCCCGTTGGCATTGCTGAACTTTCTTAGAACTATAATTAGGGCTCTTCCACCCAGCCTCCACCTGCTCCTGCCTCATTTTACCTCCCATGCGTTTCTCCTAAGGAACTTTTCTGATGCCTGCTACTTGGAGAATCTATATTAACAGTGTCTAATTCAATCTTCCCAATTTTAGGAGCTATTTATGATTATAAGTAATTGAGCCTCCAGGATTTTTAAGTACTCACTCGGGTCACCCTGTAATTAACGACAGCCTTCAAACCCACCTCTCTTTGCTCCCATGGTCTGTTGACTCTTCTCGTTATACCCCATTGTCTAGGATGCCTTATTTTACCTACCACTACTTTATATGTTACTTTGCCTATTGACAAGTTCTATGATAAAAAAGGGAATAAGTAAAAAATATTCACCCTTTTTCTAGAATAACTCATAGTAAGCTGTCTCCTATGTATCACTGACAGGGAGCTGTCTGGCTACATGAATATGTTTTTCTTTTTCCCTTTACACTCCTTTTTAGGTACATCAGAGTTGAAAGTGCTATATCTATTTTTCAGAGATAACGTGAATTTGTGACAATCCCTATGGAGTTTGAGGTCTAGGCACCAATAAAGAGATCACAGTGAAACATGAGCATTATGTTTTCAAATGCTAGAGTAATGATCGTCTGGAAGTCTGAGTATTATTTAAAAGGTAGCTCTTCTCATTTGGATCAGTTTTCCAAAGGCGAGAAGGCCTTCCTAGCGTGGATGAAAGCTGAGTACAGAGTGGGGCTGCAGGCTGCTTGTGTTACAGTGGAGGCCAGCAGCAAAAGCCACGGTAGCCGGCTTCAGGTAAGCTCCAGCAAGTGCAACCATTTCTTAATGAATCAAAATCCCAGTGGAGAAGTGAAGAAAACAAAGGGAGACATGTTTTTGCTCCACCCCTCTTTTTTTCATTCTGAGTAAAAAAAAAGAATAAGAATACAACTTGCTGCAATCCACTACCAAACATCGAGAGGGTTCAGGACAGGGAGCCTGAGGACCTTCACCTGAATGGCTTCTTGAAAGATGCTGTGTCTAAGATCTTTGTGCCTGGAGAATGCTGACTCTTTTCCCTCTTTACTTTGCAGTGCATCCTTTCATGTGATTTAGGAAGCTTTATTCTTCTTGGAGTTGTGCCACTGATGTTATGGGTGCTATAGCTGGTGTATATACCCCTGCTGCTTATTCATTCTCTGTTTCTCTGGTGGGGGCCCCAAAAGCAGGCAGAAGCTGTGATTTTTGTCTGATCTATTTTTTCCTATGAGTCTACCATAGAATCTTAGCCTCCACTGTTGGTCTTATTCTGCCTCAACATTTTTTTAATTAAAATTATTGAGGTGACATTGGTTAATAAAAAAAATAGATTTCAAGTGTATAATTCAGTAATACGTCATATGTGTATTGTATTGTGTGTTCACCACCAAATGTTAAATTTTCTTCTGCCACCAAATATTTGACCCCCTTTATCCCTATTTACCTTCCACCTCCCCACTTCTCTTTGGTAATCACTAATCCACTGTCTGTGTCCATGGGTCTCTGTTTGTCATGTTTGTTTGTTACCTTTAGTTTTGTATCCCACATTTGAGTGAAATCATGTCGTTCTCAACCTTTTCTGTCTGACTTATTTTGCTTAGCATGACATTCCCAAGATCCATCTATGGCAGTATTTCGTCTTTTCTTATGGCTAATATTCCGTTGTATATATATACCGCATCTTCTTTATCCAATCATCTAACATTTCTTTTAACTTGATAATGCCCAGCTACCTCTCCAGGTTCATCTCTCATGACTTCTTGACCTCAGAACAAGGTGCTTCACATGCCAAAACAACATGGTTTCTATTCTAGAACCTTCTTTCCTCCCTTATAACACATGCCTTTGCCGATGCTGTTTCTTTTGCCAGTAGTGTCCTCTTGCCCTCACCAGCTCCCACACTCTGCCTGTTTGGCGCATGTCTAATTACATTAAGACTGAGTTCAAATAAAATCTCCTTAGTAAAGCCTTCCCTGACCTCTTGAAACTCAATTACTTACTTTATTCTCTGTCTACTTCAGTCATTTTCTTAAACTGAAAGTAATTTTGCTTCTCTATGATGACACAGATTCAAATTCAACGAATCTTCTCTGAGCGGCTATTAAGTGCCTGGCACCGGAATGATCACTTTCATATATCGCATTTCTTGAATTTTTATTTGACAAAAGGATTAGAGGAGAAGATGATTCTTTTGGATTGAGATGGACTCATATGGCATTCTGAAATTACTGACCCTTAATAAGATGGATGTGCATAGGGTGAGGGGCATTTTTAGTCACTGTCCATGATAAAAACAAAACAAAACAACGAAAGTCAGGTCTCTGATTTCCTTGGGAGTTTTTGGAAAATGTTTTGGGAAACTGTAAACTCCCATCCTTCCAGTGACCTGCTGCCACTCTAGGGCACATGTTAATAATCTGACTCATAGGTCTTGTTGGAAGCTGGATTATTTTATCACACTTATTGTGAGCTCTGGGGGCCTCCAAACTCTCTGAATGTTACTGGGCACAAGCCCGGCCTGGTCACACTCTACATGGCTCCTGAGCCACGAGCAACTCAATCTCAGTCACTCTTTCTTCTTGTGAGCTTATAGGTAACTGCCAGCATATCTACATAGTGCAAGAAATATCACTATTTAATGCTTATGGGATTTTTAATCCACTTAAACTTTGCGCCAAGCTATGAGGACAGGCGGTCAGCTCCACAAAACAATCAATAATCTGAAAAACAGGTTTTATTTTTTACTATTATTACTATTAAAAATGTCTTTTGAAATTGACAACTCTGCTCTTAATTGACAATATAGACAATAGGCCAGTAAACCACAGTCTATGGTCCAGATCCATCCTGCTGCTTGTTTTCTTAAATAAAGTTTTAGTGGAACATAGCCAAGACATTAGTTTACATATTGTTCATGTCTGCTTTCACATCATAATGGCAGAGCTGAGCACTTGCAAGAGAAACCATATGGCCCACAAAGACTAAATTATTACTATCTGGTCCTTTGTAGAAAAAGTTTGTTGAGCCCTGACATAACAATATAAGGTTTTGTCAGAAATCATAAATGCAAACTTTCCAATATCCAGTCCTGATCAAAAGCCTGACTGAGAATATGTTTCTCTCAAGTGTTAGTATCAGTACAGTAGGGCTTCTTCCAAAGCCACTGGAGAGTTTGTGATCTCATGGGCACTCTCAATCTTATGATGGATTGTGCTTCTTTCTCTCTTAGCTTTAGTTACCAGAATGTCCTGAGTGAAAATTGCTGTCCTTCTCTGTAGGTGGTACTTATCTGTACCCATCTTTAGTTTTACCTACTCTTAAATCCTCTTCACTTGAATTTCCTAACTATTCATTTTAGTCTGATGGCTTCTTGTGTATTTACTTTTTGGAAAAAAGGTTAGATGTAAGTAAATATGAAAGTAATATGTACTCTTTGTTCTTCTGTAGTCTACCATGTAGAATTCACTGCTTATATGTCTGCCTCTACCTTCTAGTTTAAAAACTAATTGGTGGGTACTGACTATGTCATAATATGCTTTACACATAGAACATATTCAGTAAATGTGTAGGGTTTTTGTTTGCTTTTTGTCGTTTGTTTATTTGGTAGAAAGTTCGTTTTAGAAAATGTTTGTTTCCCAGTTAGTGAATTTTTAACTTAACTGGCTGCTGTTTGTATAAATAATAGTCTCTGCAAAGTGCCTGAAATTGATTCCTTGGTTAAAAAATTTGCTTAGTTTTCATGCTTTTATTAATAAAAATTATGATGATAAATTTTACTCTTTATTAAATGACTAGTATTCCCCATGCTTTATGTATATCATTGAACTTATTCCTCACAGCAGTGTGTGGAGGCCTTGATATTCTCATCTCATAAGATTGTGAAATGAGACTCAGACAATATACCTTGCTTGGAAGAAACATGCAGAGTTATGGCTCCCGATGCCTGCCAGCGTCTGGCAAGTGATGTCAGTGAATGAAGCAGGTGGATATAATATAGTGTGGAGTTATGGGCACACGCTCTGTCTAAAGGGGCAGCTGCTTCTCAGGCCCAGCCAACCGTTGCTTCTCTCAAACGTCAGCTTGCTATTGCTTGAGTTTCCAATTTATCAGAAATCAGATATCCAGATTTTCACTAAAACATTTTAACTTTAAAAAACACTATTCAGGTATAATGAAACATGCTGTGGGTCAGGTTTGGCACCTGGGCCACCAATCTTCAAATTCTGGATGAAGACTACAGGGGTTAGGGCAAACTGCTTGGGTCTGAATTCTGATTCTACCACATTCTGTGCTACTTTGAGCACCTTCACCTCTCTAAGTCTCAGTTTTCATCAAATGAGACTAATAGTAGTACTGACTTAAATCTAAGAAGTCTAGGGTACTTAAATGCTACAATGCATATGCCAATATCAAAAATACTGCGGCAATCAAGAATATTGATTTCAATTTTATTTTGACTTCTTAATGAGTTATGGTCAAGTGTTTAGTCCATGCCTGTCACATAGAACATACTCATTAAATGATTACATGCTCATTATGAATATGGCTTAAGGACATATAGCTAGTAATTTATATCTAGGATTTGTAATCAGGTCTTTATAATCACAAAGACATACCTTTTCTCCTCATGTAATCCTGTTTCTCATAATTCAGGGTTTTGTTTTGTTTTGTTCCTAACTCTAGTTCTCTAGTCGTTTATCACAAAAAAATGCAGACCAACAATATTATGAACCACATAAGCTTTTTTACTGAAAATGTATAATTGATTAAACAAACCATTGCTTTTAATTTTGCTCAAAAAGTCTTTTTTAAAATTTTTTTCTCTATGCCCTCTAAACTTAAAAAGCTGAATTTCTTTTAAATGCACATACAGTTCCCACTGATTTCAGTGGGAGTCAAGAATCCAGAGATAGAATCTAGCCTGAAGAATTTAAATTTTCTGTTTATTTATAGCAAGAGATAATAAAATGATGTGTTTGTTTAGAATATATCAACATTAAGTATTCTTGCTTGCTGGGTCAAGTACAGAATTATGACTGAAGTTCAGAGGAAAGAGTTTCTGCATTTCACTGGTAGACATGAAGATGCTTTTTTGTAAATGAGCAAGCACAGCTGTAGGCATCAAAGATGAAAAAACAATATTGAGTAGGAGGAAGGGTTTCAGTGAAGTAAAAGAGTAGCTAAATATTCAGTACAGTTGATAAAATAGCTCCTTGTCTGTATCTTTTTCATCTGATTGTTATTTTTTTAAGAGAAATGATTAGTATAGTAACATAATATTTTTTCTTATAAGATTTTTTATAGCAAAGTTTACATATTCTACCTGCAGAGTTTTTCTATCCTGAAAGAGATGGGTAAAAGTCACGAACCTATGATTTCACTCATATGAGGGATATAAACAGAAAACAACAAATGAACAACCAAAGCAGACACACAAACAAAAATCTTACACAGACAACGGTATGATGGTTACCAGAGGGGAAAGGGATCGGGGGAGGTAGAAGAGGGTAAAGGGGGTCGAATATATGGTGATAGAAAGAAACTTGACTTTGGGTGGTGAACACACAATGCAATATACAGATGATATATTATAGAACATTAGCATCCTGATTAACACTGGCAGTATAGAGCAAAGAACTGGATTTGGAAATTGAGGGCATAGGTTCTAGTCTCAGCTCTGCACATAAATAAATAACTGTGATTTTGGACAAATCACTCCTCAGTGATGATTGGAGATAATAAACCTAAACTACTAAGATTGAGAATATTTGTGGAAGCACTTTGTTTCTAGATAAAAGTACATAACATTGTTATAGTTATTTTTATATGTGATGATATTTATATGTGATAAATACTTTTCTACTAAGGAATTAAACAGTTTCAATTACTTTAATAACAGACAGACACACTTTCAATTGTATTTATTTTGATTTTGGCCTCACCGAAATAGTTAAGTTGTGGTTAATGCTTTTGTTTTTATTTTTCACCCTGAGAAGTGAGAGTAATTTGGCTGATGATAAAGAAAGTAAAAATAAAGGGCTTGGAGAGACAAAAAGAAGGTTGGAATAAGTAACATGAGGAATATAAAGTGGAGATGATTTGGTATAAGTAAATAAAATGTTAAACAGGCTGAAGACCCTGGCTGTGTGTAATTTAGGTAGCTCAGTTAGCTGATTTCTTTTTCTTTCCAATTAATTACCCCATGGTCTGGGCACAGGAGCAGAGAGAGAAACAATATGTATTCATATAGTACTGGTATTTGTCTAGAAGAATTTAGGAATAGAAAAAGAAGATAAAAATATTGATGGTCTTAGAGAGAGAATTCTTTACTTGATAGACAATGTGTTTAAAAAATAATGAGAAAGGAAATAGGGAGTGAAGATCTAAAGGAGATTGATTATTGTGGAGAATACGTACATACTTTAATAATTACGTTTTTGTGAGAATCTGTGTGTAATAAACTTTGTCTTTGATGTCTAAAAATTTTTTATGATGTTGGTTATGATATTCTAGCTGGATATAAAACTGCAGGTTGACTTATTTCCTTCTAGGAATTTGAGAAATGATATTGTATTCTGACATATAGGTTGCTAAAGGGAAATCCTGAAAGAGATGGGTAAAAGTCACGAACCTATGATTTCCCTGTTTTTAAAGTTTATATAATTGAAATCATAGAGTATATATATTTTTACTGTTTCTCACACTCAGTATTGTGCTTGTGAGATTATTCTATCTCATTGCTGAGAGCTACAGTTCATTAATTTTTATTACTACTTAGTATTCAATTGTATTCCTATACTACTATTTAATTATCAATTCTAATGTTAATAGACGGTTTGTGTTTTTCTAATCAGGATTTTTAATGAATAATGCTACCATAATCATTCTTGTACATGTCTCTTGGTGCACATGGCATGCACTTCTGTTAGATAAATATATATAAATGAAATTATTAGCTCAAATAATATGCATATCTTTAGCTTTACGATACAATGTCCAATTGTTTACTAAAATAAATTTATGAATACATATTCCTACAAGCACTATCTGAGGATTCTTCTTGATCCACATCTTTGCTAACATTTGTTATTGTTAGTTGTTTTTAGTTTTAACCATTCTGGTAGCTATACTGTGGTACCTACCTCATTGTGAGGTTGGTACCTTTACGTAAATTTATTAATTCTTTGGATATCCTTTTTTATGAATGTCTGTTCAAGGGTCCTACATCTTTTTCATTGGATTGTCTGTATGTTTTTCTAATTGATTTCTATAAGTTTTTATGTATTTTGGATATAAACTCTGTGTTGGTTAAATTGCTGAATATATCTTCTTCCATGCTTTGGCTTACCTTTCATACTTTTTATAGCATTTTCTTCTCCAATTAACAGTTCTTAATTTTAATAAAGTACAGTTCATTATTATTTTCTTTATTGACATGTTTAAGAAATTTTTCTTCCTCAAGGTCATAAAAATATTATTCAATATTTTCCATTATTATTTCTACTACTACTACTACTACTACTACTACTACTACTACTACTACTACTATTATCCATTCATGTAAATGTCTACAAATCAATTGGAATAGATCTTATCTATGAGATAATGTAGAGATAATTTTTTCTGTGGCTATTAAGTTATGCCAGCATCATTTACTGAAAGACTATTCTTTTTTCATTGCTATGCAGGAGCACCTTTAAAAAAAAATCAGTGTCTGTGTATACAGGGATCTGTTTCTGTGCTCTTTTTCTTTCATTGGTCTATTTGTCTATCATTGTATCATCGCCACAATATCTTAATTGTCACAGCTTTATAATAATCATTGATATCCAATAGAGCAACTTCATTCATCTTTAAGTTTAGTTCATCTTGGTTATTTTTGCCCTTTGCATTTCCAAATAAATTTAATAATACTTTTAGAACCAACTTGTCAAGTTACATACACACACAAAACTGTTGGAAGATTGAAATCACATTGGATCTGTAGATCATTTTGGGGAGAACTGACATCTTTATAAATTGACTCTTCAATCCGTGGTTAAGGATTATCCTATAGGCATTTAGATTTTTAAAATTTTTCAATATTATTTTGTAGTTTTCTGCTTAGAGATTTTGTATTTTCTTATGTTTATTTCTAGGTATGTGACATATTTTGGTGTTATTATAAATGATATTTTTAAAAATTTACTTTTTTGTGTCTCTAGTGTATACAAATTCAAGTGATTATTATATATTGACGTTTATCCAGGAACTCTGCTTCTCTTTTTTTTCAAAATTTATAATGGGAATTTACAAACATACAAAAATGTGTAATAAGCCTCCATGTGTTCATTATGCAGCTTTAACAATTATAATTAGTTTTCTGAATCTCCTAACCTCATATTTAATATTAATAATTTTCTATAGATTCTTTTGAACTTTGTTACATGATCATACTATTTGCAAATAATAATAGTTTTATTTAACATTTTTTAAAGATTATTTATTTACTTACTTTTCCTGCTGCTTAGGATATTCTGAAAAATGTTGAAAAGAAATGATAATAGCTTTTTACAATGTTTGGGGAACCTGACTGTGCCTTTTTATTTTCATCAAATGACACTTAGGAAAGAGAGATTTTTGTGTAATTGAGTGTCATAAGAATCAATGTTTTAACTAAGTAAAGACATGTTTATATTTAAATATTTGTGCAACTTGAGCGATCCTAGTCATAACTATAATAAATTCACAATGGGTTTAAATAAATACTAAAGACATGTCAATATGTAGTTCCCATGTTTATATGTAGTTGCACATTTAAACTTAATTCTTAGCATTTACTTCATGGTTACTGAAGTAGTTTACTTAATGGTTATTGAAGTTTTATTCAAAAGGTAAGATATAGTCATCTACAAATTAAAATATTTATTTTTCAGTTTGTGAAAATGGCTTTAACTCATTTATGTGAGGAACAAATTTCAACTCTGACAGTAATCTGTTTTTCAATAAATTTTATAGTTCTCAACTGCATACAGGAACAGCAAATATGAAAGAATATTTAACAATGAGAATTGAATGCTAAAAAAATTTAGCACTTTATTAGATTGTATTTTATTTAACAATCTGCGAAGTTCACAGCCATCAGCAGTTCCAATGTAATTTCAGGTACAGTTGGGAATTTGGCATTCTCAATGGAGTTGTTTGTATAGAAAACCTTGCAGATGAAATTTAATAGCACAAATGAAGGAATCTTTTAAAATAGACTTCAATGGCTTCATTTTTTAACATCTAAACTGGGTAACTCAACATGGCTCTTATTTCTGTTGTTAAGGCATTATTATTATTATTATTATTATTATTATAAATTTATGACCGTCAGAAGATATCAACTTGATATACAAGGCATTATAGCCTTCACAATCTCCATAGGATTTCTGCTCTGCATCTGTATGTTCTTATGAAATTCTGTTTCATTGTTCTAGAACTTCAATAGTTTCTTGTCAGCCTCTGCAGCTAGGTCCTTGTGCTCTGTCACATTTCACTACAGGGCCATCCCCTCTCCTTTACCCTGTGTTTTTAATATTCTTGTGCATATATTTAGAATGGAATTGCTGCATCCAAGTGAGAATGCTTTTTCATCTTTACCAGAAGTCAGATTTTATGGTCACTGTAGCAAGAAGGTGAAGGACAAAATTGGTGGTAAACAAAAATGGAAACAAAGCCACTGTGAATGTTGGGACCTGTATTTGTGTCATGGAAGTGGAAAAGGAAAGAATGATCTTCTGTATCATCAGGCAAGTGAGGCTAGAGATCTCTGAATCTGCTTTCTGACTCAGAATTCTGAGGACTAAGGGCATGTGAGAAAAAGCTGTAGAGAGATATCAATTAAACTAAAGATGTTGATGGATCTTACTGTTAATGATTTAGGGATATTTTTTCTAATGGAGTAGAAATTCCCAAGAGACCTCAATTAGCACCCAGATATGGTGCAGCAAGATGGCGACAGGATGGGAGGAGATATAGGGTCAAACCAAAATACACACTTGAATTGGCCGTTGTCATGAAGAGAGGACTAGCATTGTGTACTTAAAAGATTTACAGTAATGGTAATAAGCCCTTTGGAAAGGAGAAAGGAAAGAAGATGAGGGGAGAAGGGCAAGAGAGAGAGAAAGAGAAAGAGAGAGAGAGGACCTAACTAGGCCAAATAAAAGTGAATATTTGTGTTATTCCAAATTCTTCACAAAGCTGAAAGAATTTATGGATGCATGGCTTGGCCCTATGAAAGTTATCCAGAGTGTTGCTCACTCATAATATTTGAGAGTCTAGAAAGTGGAGGAATAATAACAATAATGTAAGAAGACATTCATGTCTGTTTTCAAAATAAATAACAGAATTCTTCTTTCATCAAGTTTGATTTTATGTTTAATACATTATGTAACAGCTAGCCAGATATTATATTTCCTTATAATTTAAATAAACCAGAGTTGAGAGACCAAGGAGATATGATCTTAAACTACTTGTATATGGAACTTTTCATTTATTCATTTGTCCATTCATTCATTCATTCATTCATCAAATATCTATTAAGGGCTTATTAAGTGCCAGGAAGTAACCTAGGCCCTAGAAGTACATCAGTGAACAAAATCTTCAAATTTAATTTGTAGTAAATAAGAGTAGTAAAATGAGAAAATAGAAAAAGTATGTATACTTTCAAAAGTCTTCCAGTAGTGGTGGAAGAATAAGAGCTAGGACCAAGTCTTTTAATGACCAGTTATCTGGTTCTTCCTTCAACTAATTCAGTTTCAAAACAAATATATTGAGCATATATATTAGTTTACATGTGAATGCTAAGAGTTGGGAGATACAAAAATGAAGTAGGATTCCAGCTCTTAAGAAACAGATTTGAAGCCAGACAGACAAACAATTACAAACAAATTGTATGCTCATGGCTCTGATACAGCTGAATGCAGGGAGCTCTGGAGCACGTAGTAGATATGGTTCTCTGCACTGGAAGGGATAAAAAAGGCTTTCTAGAGAGGCCCCTGAGAGCTGGCTATGGAGGAACTGAAATGGGCCAGATAATTGGTGAGGGAATAGCATCCAGGCTGGGGGAGAAGAATGTGCAAAGATCTTCCCTAACATTGTTTTAGAGCCATTATCCTGTTAGAATCTGCCAATCCCCTCTTTCCATCTTCGGACTTTTCTAGAATTAAGTTCTCTCCTTTCTGGGTACACCGCTGGCTTTTATTTTCACTAATTTGTCTTGTTTAACAGAAGGCAAAAACAGTGATCAACTTTGAGTGTAGGTATATATTGACTGGAAGAAGCCAGAGGAAGCCCTATGGAGTGCTGGAATGTTCTAGATCTTGATCTGGGTGTTGCTTGCATAGGTGTATACATACTATGTGCATGCTAGACTTCAATGAATCAAGAAAGAACTTCCAGCATAAACAATCTTACTCACATCAGTCCTATGATATTACTTTTATATGACAAAATTTAGCACTTGGTGTCAGATGTATTCTTTTGTTGTTGTTGTTTTTTATTCTCTGTTCATTTCCTATATGATAATTTTTTCAGAAACCAGATTATAAGTGCCATTTGAGACCTTGATTTTATCTTAGGCTCATGCTTGTCTTCTGATAGGGAATCATCACTGTCTTAGGTTGGAAATACACAAGTCCACATACAGTGGGCAACTTATTTTATAATATTTTAGAAGCTTCTTTTGTATATAACTGTGGTACATGCGTTTTTGTTTCTCTTTGAGTGTATTGCAAAGAAGATAATTCTACTATTTCTCTTATAGTGTCTAGGAGAGTGAACTGTGCATAGCCTGAATACTCAATAAATATTGTGGAGAGGGAATGAGTGTGGAAAAATCCAGAAAATGTTTCTATTTTGATTTATGAGCTCCTTATAAAAGAGAGAAGAAGGACCTAAATAGTATGCTTAAAGAATCTTATTTCTTTCCTACCTACCTGAAACAGATTAAAAAAGAAGAAATTAAAATCTTGAATGTTGAGGAATAAAACACCCATAGAACAAATTTTACCTATTCAAGTTTTATGAATCTCCAAATAACAGGTTTAAGTAGATTTGCTGGAACTTAGATGCACATGTCTGGCAAGCAAGACAACTTTTAAAGAAAAACGGTTTTTTGCCTTTCCTCGGGTCACAAACTTTGCCTGTAGCTTAGCTTTTGCTCTTAGAAAATATCAGGTAAAAAAGAAAAAAATGTCATTTATGTAGTGATTGTAGAACGATTTCAGTAAGAGATCTAATCTCAAGCAAAGCAACTCACAGATCAGCTGAACCTTCATGTAAAGACAAAGAAAACTAAGCCTGGATTCTTTCCATGTTGTTCAGGCTGGGTGATATTTGAGGCTAGCCAAGGCAAAACTCATTGAGTACTTTCAAAACCCTTCAACAAAACTGTATTATAAACATAAACTTGCTACGTGACTAGATGTTAAGTGTTCCCAACACTAGAAAAAATGATAATTATATGACAGGATAGAAATGTTAGCTAATGCTATATGATATTCAAATTGCAATATAAATATATCAAATCAAATATGTTGTACACCTTGAACTTAAACAATATTGTATGTCAAATGTAACTTAATCAGAAAAACAAACCAAAACAGAAAAAAAACCCTTCTGGAGCTCTCTTTCTTGGTAACCTCTGTGCCCAATTCTCTCTTCTAACTAGGGTTGCCAGGGAGCAGATCGCACAATGTTCCTCTGGTCTAGAACCCAGGAGCATTGTGCCCACCCTGGGCTGTGCCCATGTTCTCCAGGAATGCTCAGTCAAACCTTGTCTATCTTTAGTCCCTTTGCCTTGAGATTTTGACCCCTGTCATCCAAAGGTTACCTGTTGATCCCAGATCCAAACTGTGCAGTTATGTTTTATTGATGCAATCTTACTAATGGGTGATAATATTATATCATGTTGACTCCTTTTACTTTCACAATCAAATGTACTTAAAATGCTTTATTGTAGAAAACTGAGAAGACACAGTAATACTTTTTTCGCTCTCAAAAGAAAGTTAGCATAAATTATGCTAAAACAGTGATTCTTATTATGTGATTGGCAAACTAGGTGTGATGCCTTTGACTCCAAATAAATATTAAGGGGATTAAGTGGAATGTTGGGTAATTATAAGTCAAGCAGTAATATGGGCAGCAAAAGAAACCTTACTGGTCAGAACCATGTTTTTTTTTCTGGGTTTGTAACAATTGCTGAAGAATTCTTGGGAGCAAAAATGGCGTGGCATTTTCATATTTACTTTGAAAGTGAGATGACCAAGTGTACATGATAAAATATTAAAAATTGGGTTGATAGGTACCACTTATAGATAAGGTGATTGAATATATTATTTTATAATTAAAATTTTTCATGTGACTTTTCTAATGTTAGTAAAAAGAATCAGAGAATAGTACGTGACTTAATAAAATGATTTAATCATATTTTTATATTTTCCTTTACCAAGAGAATCTATATTAACTGATATTTCATACATGAAATTGCTACACACATGAAACTATGAGGATAAATGAAAACATAGAGTGTGTTCTTTTTGAACAAGGATTTCTTTAACATGTGAGAGGAAATAGGACAGTGATTTGTCTTCTGGTTAAGGATAATACTGAGAGGATTGACAGATCAACCAAGAGGCCTGGAAAGGGGGCTGTTGGAAAAATTATAATGAGGAGAAGAAATTGCTTTAGAAAGCTGTCTGGAAAAATAATAAAGATAATGATAGCATATTATTTTCAGAGTCAATATCAAACATATGACTCAGGTATCAAAAAAATTACTCAAGAGAAATAAAAAGATATGGGGATTTGATTAAATGAATTTGGACTAGATTTCAGGAAATACGATTTGACCTTGAACCAGGACATTTCCATTCATTTAGCCATTCGATGTGAACAGCTACTATATCTTAGTACTATATTATGGAAGATATTCTATTGTCAACTCTGGTGAATGTAAGAGAAGTGGCCTGGTACAGAAAAATTCAGTGTTTTGTGGTTTTTTAGAGGGAAAAGTAAAAACGGAACAGGTCCTTATAATATTGATTTTATAATGAATTAAAAATTATGATTCTCTGCAATCCCACTACACAGGTAGGAAAAATAAGCTGCAAAAGGGCAAGTAGTTCTGGACCTTAGATTCCACAGTAAGTTGACATTAACCTCACTACCGATGTTCATCTAGACCCTCATTAACCTCTGACCCATGATGAACATGCTTCAGGTAAAAAAAAGTAAAGATTATATTGTAATATGAACAAATTACCCTGTTAAATATTTAAATGTTTACTAGTAGTACATAGGCTGTGGTAATTCACACACAGTAGTTAGACATTAAGCTGCTATACAGTAGCCTATTAACTACAAAACGAGTTTGACAATAGATTAATTTTTAACATTTTTAATTAACAAAGAATGAGCAAGATAAAGCTGAAAAATGAAGAGCCACACTGAGTCTGAAATAGTGAGCAATTTGGAAATAGTAATTCACTGTTTATTCTTTTCCATGTATGCAAATGATCCAGCATGGTTAGACATATTTTACTTTTTAAGATTTTCTCATCAGAAGTGAAACTCTCACATTTATGTAATTGTCCAGTTATGCTGTATGTTAAGATGGAAAGTTTATAGTAAATATTTTAAAACTATACCAGCATGTAATAAATTTGATGAATAAACATTTGGGAAATGATAGAGTCCTATTAGCAATTTTTAAAAGTGAAGAACGTCTAGTTAGAAAACCTTCTCATATATGAAATAGGCTTTCCAGTTGCCCATGGATTTTTTTTATTAGTCATCTGTTTCTTGCTTTAGCCCAAGTCTTAATACTAGAGATAAGATATAGACTTTATTAACACACACACACACACACACACACACTTCATCAAAGTTACAACAAATTATGCTCAGCCAAAATAACTGTGGTCTTCGTTAGTAGAAATTTTAAATAGTTGACATTTAGATATGCATCCATATAATAGTTTTTAAATAGACAGTTATTATTAAATGAAATTATTCTTTAAATTAAAAAAAACAAAGTAAACACAACCTAAAGAGGTAACTTTCAATTTCTTCCTTGCTTTTAATAAATCTTAATTTTGAAAAGGCAGATGAAAAGAACTTGTCACCAATTAAAAATGGTTCACTAACATATTCATAAGTTAGGATTTATAGTTGTTCTCATAATAAGTTCTTATTATAAGAATTATTGAAATTGTTTTTGAATACAAGTTGGCTACCTCCATGAAGAAACTAAATGTGCATGATGAAAGTTAGGTTGGTTTAAAAATATGTTCCATGGCTTTATCTCATTTCTATTCTCCCTTATCTAATTTGTGGGTCTAATGATTGCCTGATTCATGGTATAGTTTTTGTACCTTGATGACAAGTTAAAACTATGACTTTTCTTAGATGTACCTATATAAACTTGCTTAGGTAAATAGCTTATTAAAAAAGCATTCTCCCTCTCTCCTTTCCTCCCTCCTTTTCTTTCTCCATTTCTCCAACTTTTTGAGCATATACCTCCTCCTGATGTTCATTTTCTTTTAAACAAGTGATGTCCCCCTAGTCTTGTTTAATCAGATTTTAAAAAATATTACTCAGCATGTGCAATGACCTTTTAACAGCAGGTTAACCTAAAGTCCTTGCCAACCTAAGAGTCTAACGTTTAGATGGTTTGTCTTTTTGCCCCTTTCTCTGAAGTGACTGAATCTGGTGCTAACCCTTCTCCTGGAGAGGTTAGGTAAGGTTATGGCTCCAAATATTGGCTCTGCCTGTGGATTGTTGTATCATCACTTATTCTGGTCCCTAGTTTGTTCCCTCCGCCCCCCTCCCCACTCTCTCTGCCTCTCTCTCTTTCTCTCTCTTTTTTCTCTATTTTGTAAAATTTCTTTCCTTTTCCTTTGGCTAAAAAAGTGATTTTTAATACCTTATAAAATGGCAAAACTGTCCTAGTAATCTTGATGCTAATATCGTCCCCCACCCTTCTGAGAACCAATGAGCTAAATAATCACTTTAGACAAAGACTGATAGAAGTGAACGCGCAACATGGCAGGGGTCTTAGTATAGCTCAACTTGTGTCCAACTTGTGAACCTTGCTGAGGTCCATAGATGTGTGAGCCCGAATTGGCCCGCTGAATTGGTGGCACCAAGCCTGAGATGCTTGACTCTATAACAACACATCAGAAGGGAAGGATGATTCTGGGCATGACTCAGTGGCAGTATCTATCAGCCTAGAAAATTATTCCTCCTTCCCCTTGTACTCATCTCTGAGGCTTATGATCCTAAGCAGGATCTTTGAGTTAAAATGGAAACACTTGTTTGGCAAAGCTAAGACTCTGGGCACAGCACAGTGTTTTGGCTGCAGTCATGTGACATAATGTAATACGCAAGGAGAAAGAGACATTCTATTCACTTCAAAAGCCAACAGCCACGATACTGGATCCTCATGGGGTCAGGTGTATTAGCAGTGGTGAGAGGCTGTGGTGTATGTGGGGACGGCAGTGCCCAGAGAGAGTGGCAGTCCTGCAGCATGGTGCTTGGAAGATGGAGATGTCCACACTGTCAGGGCAGCGACAGGTTGCAGAGATGAAATAGTGTGTCTGGGAAGCCAGTGGAGCTGCCTAGTGGGTAACCACACTTATTTGGGAGCCAATTGGAGACACCCTGAAATATATGGATGTGAGGAACATTCCTGAGTTCTGAGCTATTGGAGGAAAACAGCAGTGATTTCCTTTTTTGGGTTATTACTACAAATTGACTACTTGCTACAAGGGTGACTCTTAAAGAAACTCAGTCTCACAAAAAAAACATATCATAGCATGGCCATGCCTCGATATTTTAGTCTCCAAACCAATTTCCATTCAGTCTACTCTTTAAGAAGATAGAATAATGAGAAAAGACATCGCCATTTTGATAAAGGAATGAATTGCAAAATATGAGGGGAAAAAAGTCCTGGAATTAACAAAGGGCAATTAAGGTAGTAAAAGCGAGGGAAACTGATTTTCACATTACCACATATATTTCAATTAAGCAGAAAAGAAACTTATTCACATATATGTATTCACAGGAGGCAGAAACAGAGAGCAAAATAACCATGAAAACTGCCACTGGAAATTAAAGAAGTGGAAATAGAGTAGTTAATTCTTATACTCAGCCTAGTTTCTTTTCAAGCCGAAAAAAAAAAAAATGATGGTGGATTATATAAGCAAAGCTAGAATAAAATTACCGTGAAATAACACTAACTTTTAGCATTTTCCTTTACGTGTATCCTTATTATTTGTCAACTCACCTGAACATTCATTTTTTTCTTCGTGAACTGCCCGTAGACTGGGCAATCTTTGAACACCAAAAGCACATGTTTCTTCATGCACCAGTGCATACTGAATAGGGTTGTCCTTTTTCTAAATTATTACCTGCTTTCCTGTGCAATTTTCATGAGCAAATATGGATATTTGCACATGCAAATGGAAATGCATGAAAATAATATGTGCTTGTATTAGTGGGCCCCGGCAGGGTTTAGCTTTTTGGAATAAAAGCCCAGGAAATGCTGCACAGATTCCTGAGAAAGTTTCTCTCAGCAAGCACAACCTGTGAGCCTAGGCAAGGAGTTATAATTCCATGAGCCAAATATCCACTGGTGAAATGTGTATGTGTATACACACACACACGTACACACACACACACACACACACACACACATAAATATTTAAAATTTCAAGTTGTAGAACATTTTAAAAGACAACATTTTACTAGGATATTGTATGGAAAACTTTTAGTTCCAAAATATTTATTAATACCTATGATTTGAAATGTAGTATAAATATTTTAATTTCCTTGTAAACTATTGCTTTAAAGGTTATATAATTATGAAAAAACAAAAGTGGAAGCAGAATATTCAGGGTTATATCGCCAAATAATATCTCAAAAGCAAAAGATTACAAAAATTAGCAAAGATTAGTAATTATACAGAGCCAAGCTTCCTCTCAGAGAACACATATTTCAATATTTTAGGGGAACTACCATTTTACTAATGCATTATTCTAATGCATGTCTTACAGCTATACTTATACACTTACTTATACCTTGAGAAATCCAGTGGTAGCCTCTGGTCTGAAATCTTCCAGCCATGGCTAACGAAGTGACTTTGGATGCCTCTTAGTACCCTAGAATCTCTTAAACCTGCTCCATTTACAGATGCTTAAGCCTGAGTCTCACCTTCATGACACAGACACAAATCCTAAAGTATATTTTTCAGTTTGTATTTCCACAGCATAATTTTCTTGGTCAACATATTCTGAAGCATCATTTAGGACTTTCTACTTTCTTATTACATTTCTTCTCATCAGCGTTCAACTTACAACCTTTTTTTAAAATTAAAAAAAAATAGTATTTTACGAAGGGAACAAGGAACGTTTTACTAGATCTTCAGGATGCCTAACAACCTACTGAAACGTGAAAAATGAAATCAACCAACTGAGATTGTTATATATTATGACGAATAATGGTTCAGATGATTTTTCCTCATTATTCATTGTCAGCTGTTTTGTGAATTCATGGTGCAAATTGCACTTTCCAAAGCTGCGGCCGCACAAGCAGCTGCGTGCACTCCTGTGCCTGCTCCGTTTCCCCCTGGGCATGCGTGTGTGCGCTGCAGTGGAGGCTGGTGTGTGCGTGTTGGGGGGACGCTGGGAGTGTTCAGGAGCACAGCTGTGACTTCCTGTCCCACATGCTCTTCTAGAACCTACTACCACTCTCTCAAGAATTGGAGTCAAATTCTCCTTTTCTTGGATCTGGGCAAGCTTGTGATTTGCTTATAACTGGTGGACTGTGGTTCAAGTGACACAATGTGATTTTTGAGGGCTGGTCATATCAGACAGTGCCGCTATGCCTCGCTGGCTGGGACACTCCCTTTGGATCCCTGGCTCACCATGTAACAGCGAACACCCTGAGGCCTCCATACTATAAGGAAGCCAGGCCACAGGAAGAGGCCACATGTAGTCACTGGTTAACTATTTTAAAGCCAATATTCTTAATTTAAAAATAAATTATATCTAATACCTCAAAAAATTAAAAATTGATCTACCTTTTGACCCAGCAATTACACTTCTGGGTATTTATCTAAAGAAAACCAAAACAACAATTCATAAAGATCTATGCACCCCTATGTTCATGGCAGCACAATTTACAATAGCCAAGATATGGAAGCAAAAGACAATTGGATAAAGAAGTTATGGTTCATATATACAATGGAATATTACTCGACCATTAAAAAATGAAATCATACCATTTGCAACGACATGGCTAGACCTAGAGGTTATTATGCTGAGAGAAATGAGTCAGACAGAGAAAGATAAATACCATATGATTTTACTTACACGAGGAATCTAAGGAACAAAAAGAACAAACTAATTAGAAACAGACTCACAAATATAGAGGACAATCTGGTGATGGCCAGAGGGGAGGAGGTTTGGGGGACTTGGAGAAAAGGGTGAAGGGTTAAAAAAGTACAAATTAGTAGTTGATAGATGGTCATGGGGTGGGGAGCCCTGCATCGGGAATGCAGTCAGCAGTAATCTAACGGCTAGGTGGAGGGCCGGAGGAGGGAGGGAGTAATTAAGGGGATTGTTTTGTAAACTATAGAAATGTCTAACCAATGTACTGTATACTTGAAATTAATAATAAAGTTAAATTAAAAAATAAGTTATATGTAGAAAAAGTATATGCGAAAGTCTATCCTGAAAAGACAATGTTAGTCACACCGAGGGATACATTGCACAGAGTGTTCTTGGGACACAGAAAATTTGAGCTCAGCCAGCAGACGTTTGCCAGTACCTGTAAATAAGGGTAGCGCTGATCTCATTTCCTGTTCACTCTTTTCCTTCCACTTTCTCTCTTTTCCTTTCTCACAGTCAGCAACCTCTTACAAGGTGGGCTGGTGTGCTTATGTGGTTGGTGTTGGGTGGTGAGTGATAAAATGTGACATGAAAGTGATTTATGCTCAGCCGCTTTTCATGCACATCATACTGTGGGAGAAGATACTTACATGTGCTATAAACATAAATATAAATATAAATAAATATAAATATAAAGCTTCTATTTTGCCCCACAAACCATAGTGAGAAATAGCCAATAAACTCTCTTTAAAAAAGAGAAATTACAGTGCCTAATGCTAATGATGGACAGATCCATGGCTAGAGAACCCCAACAGAAAAATGTAGTAATAATTTTCGACTATGTTATGCACACATTTAGTGGAAGAAAAATGAATTCCAAGATGAATAAATAGTTTGGAGTAGAAAACACAAGTGTAAGACAAATAAATAAACTGCAGTAGAAAATGTTTTTTAGTGATAGTGCCTCTGTTCCTGGTAATTCCCTGTACACAGGTAGACAGGAGGCTTGTTTCATCTCAAGGCTGAACACAGAACAGTTATAGTGAGTTCCAGGCCCATGTGGTCCTTCCTTTTGTAGTGAAATATTGCAGCCAATCTGAGGTAAGTTCTGTGCCACTTTAGCGTTACACACGTTTTTACATTACATGCTGAATTTCCTTTTGTAGTGAATTTCACTTCTCAGGGGAGAAGTATAGAGAGTGGACACCATGCATAATGGTACTGGGACATGTCAATTCCCGGTTACTATGTAATGTGGTCCGAAATATGTCCCTTTCTGGATAGCCTGCAATCTAAGTGATAGTTAAAAACATAAATTTGCCCAACCTTTTCTGGAGAGAATCATTGCCCCTTTTATGTCCATTCCAATCCTTTTTTTAAGGAAGTAGGACAGGTGTGGGAGAGATCATACCCGCAGAGAGACCACAAAGCAGATGCAACTGTTTTCTACAATTTCATCTTTCTTTTTGTGTCAAAAGAATCACTTCCATCATCATTGCCACATGGCTATTTACAAAAGCATCCCCGACTTGACTTTAATTCCTTCTGACCATGTCACTTAATCTTTGGTCCAAAATTTCTACGGTTTCTCCTGTTTGAGAAGCAGTATCTGCAGTGGAAAAAATGCATAAATGTAAACCATCTGGGCTCTGGTATTGCCCTGTGATTAATCAGAGGGGCTGATTACAGTTCGAAATATTCATAAATATTTTTCCCTTGAAAATTTGTGTTAGTCTTAGCCATAAACCCCTTTAGACAACTAGGCATCCTGCAATCAAGGGTAGGAAACAGAAAACAAAATAGTCAAGAACTATGTGTTGAGTAAGTGCCAAGTTTTTGGTTCTAGAGTACGGAAAAATCTCCCAGAATTCAGACAGGTAAGCAAATTAGTCATGCAGGCAGACTTTCATTCTGTTTCTACACTATGCTGTGGATGAAGAATTCTGGGGCCCTGAAGTCTTTTTGTTCTCTGGGAACAGGGGCTGAAGTCTTGTCTGATCGCTCCCTCCTCCTTGTGCCTTCTTCCACAGATGTCTGCTATGGCCTGTGGCTCCTGGAGTTTGGAAGCCAAAGCAGAGCATGGGCAGGGAAGTAGCAGAGCCTGGAGGTTAGAGGTTGAGGGAAAGGACCTAGGAGAATAGAAAAGTTGGTGGAGAGAGAGTCAGAGCCTGGATGGATAGCAGAGTTGGGTGTGGAGTGGTGGTTGGGATATTACAGATTTATAAAAGCATGAAGTGTAAAAAACTGACTAGGAATAATAGGAGATATAAGATGTTTAGCTGGATGATTATGAATGGAACTCTCAAGGGCTTTTGAAAGACTCGAGTAAAAATTAGATTCCTTGTGTGTTTGGACTGAATTTCTTCAGAGGAGTGGATATGGCTTCACAGAATTATGATGTGTTATAAAAGGTTATAAATGAATATCCTTTATAGGAAGGTCCCACCTTGCCCTCTGCCTGCCAATTGCTAACATTGGTTGAGGTTTACTCTATTCTAGGAACTGTGCTAAATACTAATAAGAAAACCAATACTAATAAGAAAACTTGCATGATCTTATTTAATTTTCATGGCAATACTATGAGGCAGAAATCATTTCATTATACCGAACAGAAAAACAAAGCTGAGAGAGGTTAAGTTACTTATCCAAGTCATATGGAATTCGAACCCAGTTGCATTCAATGTCCAAGTCTATATTCTTAAATATTATGTAATACTTATTTTGAAGATATTAATTGATGATTTTTTTTATAATAAATTTCTGGAATCATGAAAGCTCTGGGATTTGATGTTCTCTGCTGTGATATGGCTCATGACTTATATTACATGCTTTTGTTTATCCTCGAGGTTCATCAAAATATAGCTGAGATATCAAAGACACATTTATACAAGTTGCCAGCACACTGGTAAGTTTTCTGGATTCTGCCTTATAAATGTCCCAGAATATTTGTGAAGTCCCAAAACAATATATCTGTGAAGCAGCCATGAAAAGCTAGCTCTTTTCCATTAAGACAGATGTTAAAGAGGTTGGAAAGATGTTAAAAATGCTATTCCTCATATTTTTTGCTTTGGAAAGTGTAATGTTTTAAAGTAAAAATATATTATTTGTGTTACCATATAATGGATTTATTTTTGTTTTAAATTACTTAATACATTAACATTTTAATAATTTCTCAATTTTAATTTCCAATACTATAAATATCAACATAAACAAAAGCCCTTTGGGTTCTGAGATGAACAGTTTTGAGAATCACAGACTTAATTATTTGCAAATCCATGCACAGCATATTTTTTGAAATCTATTATGCTCCAGCACTGTGCTAGGTATTGGAAAAGATAAATCTGACATAAGCCCAGCCTTGGAGTAGCCCCAAAGTTTATGTGTCATTGACATTTAAAAATAATTACAGGGTACACAGTACTGTTATGGCAAGGTTACAAACAAAATGCAAATCATTCTGAATTGCATTTAGTTTAGGATCCCAGTTACAATCTCATAGCACTTGAGGTGTTTCCAATGTCCCCATTTTATAAAAAAGGAAACCGAGGATCAGAAAGTCATGTGGCCAAGGCTTCACAGCCAGAGTGGTAGACCAAGGTAGCCAATTCAACAGATAGGGCATGTTTGTGTTATCATTCGGATTTCTTCACCTTTTTTTCTTTCATATCCTTGGATTATATAATAAATATAAATCTCATGGAACTCAAATTGTTAAAAAAAAATTAAACTAACAAATCTCCTTTTTGGGGACAGCTTATCTGGTAAATTAGTGATCTCATTAAAAGTAAGCTAAATCACTTGGTATTAATTGTATTTGTTACTTATGTAAGATAGCAATATATGAGCTTCCCTTTTTTGTAGGGTAAAGAAATATTTACTGTTAAATGGAACATACATAGTGTCTTAACTAAGAGGATGTTTCTATTTTTATTCAATTTCATTAAAATAAAAAAATAACTAACAAAGAATCAACGTCTAAATAAACATACAAACAAATAAAATAAAATGCAATAAATCCTCTGGGAAATCGCCTTATGCCAGCTGATATTATTTTTCCCTGTGTAAAACTATGTCCATTTTAGAAGGTTCTCAGTGCAATACATGTGGATCAGTGGAACTTGCATTCAATAAGGAAAGCTTCGTAAATACAGACCTTGTGCATTTTACTTGATCTGCCATAGAAGTGCATTTTGTTGAAACATAACTTTTAAAAGCTCTTCTCATATATTCAGAAATCCCATTCTTGCAGAAAAAAAAGCAACAGTAGCCTGTGAATCCTTTAATCATGAACATTAAAGAAGATCTGTTCTGAGATTGCAAGGCTGCTGACTAAAGGTAATATTTTCTTGGCTTGTTTCTGGGCTGCTAGCTATCTTTGCATGTGCATGAGGCTGATGTAAAATGACATTTGCACCTGTTGTTGCCATCATATGTTAATTAGCATAGTGCCCTAAGTAGTAACTGGGCCATCACATCCAAACAGAAACCATTAACATATTGCAGCTGTCATGACTAAGAAAGGTACTGGGGCTGGGAGATGCGTGCATCCCTACATACCTTGGCTCAGTTAGCTCTCCCAACTGGAGTCACTTGGGAGAAGAAAAGAAGCGTGGAATGTAGCCAGTCAGGAGTGAAAGAATACATTTTACTGCAGGTTTACTTTCATGTATTATGCATAGCCTTCAAGGTCACTGCATGATCATTTATAAGATTTTAATGAGATATCAAAGTGAAAAGAATGGAATGTAATTAATGGAATCTTATTGAAAAGTTAGACAGGTATAATAAGAACCCCCAAATGCAAGGCAAACTTCTCAATTCTAGAGCTAAGTAGGAGGCCAAATATCAAAATCACACTTGTAGTGAGGGGGCAAGTATCATCATATTGAGATAGTGCCTCATTATTAAAGGTCTTAAACTCTTTTCAGCAATACAATTCCAAAAATTACAGAGCACACAGAATTTTCTATAAGAGAGTAATGATAGGTACTTGAGTTAGAATACACAGATCTTTTCTAAACCCAGAGGAGACAGATGACCTCTTCCAGGACTTCAAGAAGAGTTTCTATTAAGTATGGATATCTTCTATGAATCATTGGAACAGGGCACATAGGTCAGCTATCTTATGCCAGTGAGCACTCCATTCCCCAGAAGGTGTTTTGTTCAACATACAGTCAGGTGTCTTTGAAGTTAGTTTGGTTCTATATATTTTTTCAACTTATAAAAATTGCTCGGCTCATACAAGTGTTGGTTAAAATATAGACGCATAGCATAGGAGGTCTAGATTGATGAGTACCTATTTAACCAGAAACTTCATTCAATTGACTTTTTGTTTATTTGTTTTTGCACTCAACCTATGAGAAAAAGTCAAATGAAAAGAAATTAAGTGGCTTACATGTGTTTATATAAAGCAAAACAACTTCCAGGATATATCCAAGGGTTGATATCCACGCTACTAAATTTTCCATAACTTTATACTCACATTTTTATTCAGGGAGAACTAATGTTAAAAATAGTGATCCTCGGGCCCAAAGGACTTTGAAGTCTTTCATGATTCAACAAAGAAAAATAGATTCCATTCAACACACTGTTCCAAGGCAAGAATGTGTGGTAGTGTTTAGAAAGGTTTCGAAGCTAATAATCTTGGGGGAAGAATAACTGATTAATCACTTAACCCAAAAATCTAGATATCTAATTCCTTAAACATTCTGGTTAATTTTATTCAGCCGCAAATTCTGTCGTTTAAGAGGCAAATTGCTTAGTGTGGGTAAAAATTTTTTTTTCAGGATAATATTAAGGAATGAGACCTGTACTGACTCAATACCCAAACAATTTAGTCAATTTCATATGTATGTAAGTATGTAGTAGAGGGGATGGGAAACAAGTAAACCAATTCAATTGAAAATATATCAAATATTGATGGCTGAATGACTAAATTTTTAACTCTTTGGTAATAGTAGCTTTCGGGTAGAAGAGAAAAAACCTTTATGTATTTGTAAGGCTGTCATAAACCAAGATGAATATTAGTATTCAAAAAAAAATTATTTGCTGATTGTGGAAAAACACAATAAAATCATGGACTTTTATTGATGATCCAGGAATTTTAATGTAAATATCTCACAATGCTTTCAAAATTGTATTCTGTCTTCTGATTCAATAGAGAAATTAGCCATGCCATATTTGAAGGATACTAAAACAATAAAAGACAAAAAAAAAATCCTTACTTCTGCAGATATTTTATATATACAGTATATGGATACAGAGAAATAACTAGAAATAATGACCAGATATTTTAAATTTTCACTAAGATATTTTACCTCATTTAATCAACTCTACGTAAGTAAATAGATTGATTAATATCAGTGACAAATTTGAGAACAGAAATTTGTCTCTACTTCTCATTCAACACTGAAGTCATGAGAATGCTATTTTTCTTAGCTGCATTGTTTCACAAGCCATTACTAATATGTCTCCCTCAGTCCGTAGCCACAAATACCAATACTATGATTTACATTTCCCTCAATAATGACTCGACAGAATTTGGTATTTGGGGGGAAGAAAGCAAATAATCATTTTAATCTAATCAATGATACTAGACATATGAGATAAAAATAATTTAAAATTCATGAAGAAACCATCTTCCCATTTTTAAAAGGTTAAGTTCCCCTAAGCTATGAAAGAAAAACACCCTCTGAAGACCTAGGGAAGCAGTAAACACTGGTGGCAAGTGACAGGAATTGATCCTCTTTGGCTGCGCCTGTCATGTCTCTAAATTTTATTTCCACCATCTCTAGAATGCTATGGAAAGAGAGAGTGGGTACCGGACATGGCCTGAGGGCTTGGTACCTAGGTCTCTGAATTTTTTCAATTAGGAGGCCTCCCTGCTTGATGGAGAGATGTGTGTCTGACTAGGGGCTTGGACAGTTGCAAAGTATTGATTAGCCATAATGTGAAGTCAAATCTGAATAAAAATGCCCCATGATCAAAAAGCCTTCATCAGAGACAGCATGCCCTCTAAGTCAAGGGTCCAGAGATTCTGATGAGCTCTGTTTCCTTTCTGAGAGAGAGAGAATTCCAGTTTCTTTATAAAGGCTCTCTTGATAAGAAAGTCCAGTGGATCCCCTGTCAGAAAAGCCAAGGCTTCAGATTTGACAGGCGCTTGTTAGTTTTTCATCCCAGATCACTCAACATTCAGAGAAGAGAAGAAAAGATTGCTGGGCGCTACAAAAGCCAGCCTTGCAGTTGCACTAGGAAGCTACTGCTGGCTTCTTCTACATTAAAGAAAACAAAAGCCTACCTGGCATGGAAAGTACACCTTTCTACAATGCAGGCCATGCCGCAGTTTGGCACATGGAACAATCACCAATTAAAATATTATACAGATCATGGACAATCAATCCATGGCTTTTAATTGAATTTTTAAAAAATACCAGAGGAGAGAAAGAGCAATTAGGGGGATCATTTTATAAACTATATAAATGTCTAACCAATGTACTATATACTTGAAAGTAATAATAAAATAAAAATTTAAAAATGTATTTCATGTACTATATACTTGAAACTAATAATAAAATTAAATTAAAAAATTATTTCTCTTTAAAATAATACCTTTGTCTTCTTTTAGATGATCACTGATTCAGACCTTTTTAATTAAAAATGTCTTGGTGCCTTTCATTTGTACTCTGTTTTTAAAACAGTCCTATGCATCATCTACCTTGAGCTTTACCACAGTCCTGTGAAGTAGAAAGTCCAAGTGTCATCCTCTCCATGTGAAGAATGCAGAAAAAAATATATATATACAGAGGCTATGAGCTTGTTTAAGGTTATACAGGTAATTAATGGTAGAGTCAGGATTAGAATTTAGACATCCTGATTCCTAGTCTGTTTTTCTTATCACAGCACCAGGATTAAACCAGTCTGACTTCCAAATGATACGTTTGTGGTAATGACTATACGTTCTACAAGGAGCTTCATCTTAGACTTGCCATACTTTAATGACCCATTTCAGCAGCTACTGTATTTTCCCTAAAGTTAACAAGATAGAAACAGTGTTTTCTGCATTTTCTCTTCACTTAACAAAGTATTATTAATTAGTGACTAACCAAATTCATATTCTTATTACGCTGTTCCCCTTTTCTTTTAATAGTATCCTGGTATGCCTATATGTATTAATTCTATCATGTATTCTCTTAGGTCTAAATTTCCCTGTGTTTCAAGGCTATGTTTGTTTTATACACTGTTATATACCCTAACCCAGCACCATGACTGGCCCAAGCAGATGTTCAATATCTATCAGTTTCAGGAATAAATGAACAGATGAATGAATAGAGTACTAGAAGCCCAAAGGAGAAGCATAAACAGATCAGATATTATTCATAGAGTTCTCTATAAATTAACAGAATACACTTGTGAAAAACACTGTTTCCATTAAATTTTAAAGAATTTTATTAGAACTTTGGGGACCCTCACCAGAGCCTAGCTTCCCTTAGGACAGCACTCCTGTCTTGTTCACTTTTATATCCCTGACTTCTGGTGCAAAGGAGGCCCTGAACAAGTACTCGTTGAAGTGACTGTGGAAAACAGATTCTTTCTATTCTTTTTTACTCCTTCTGTTTCTAATACACCTGTAAATATTAATAAGTAACATTTATTGAGTACTGCCACAGGTAGGTTGCCATGCACTTAATGTGAGATATTACTTTTATTTTTCAAATAACCCTAAGAAAGATGTGCTGTTTTTATCCACATTGTACACAGGCTCAGAAAGGTCATATGATTTGCCCCAAGTCTCACACTAGTAAGTGATAGAGCCCGTGTTCTGACCCAGATCAGAAGCCGGGGTGAGCATTCTTAACTACTCTACTAGATGACCCTCAGGCACATTGCACTGTTTTCTTTTTAATGAATAATAGTAGCAAACACTTATGTAATACTTACTCAGTGCCAGTTATTGTTCTAAGCACATTACACCTATCAATTTATTTAATCTTCATATTTCTTCACATCAACCTTCTGAGGGAGATTCTATTATTATACTCATTGTGCTCTTAAGAAAATAGAAGCACAGAGAGCTTAAGTAATATGTCTCAAATCACACAGTGAGTTAAGGGTGGAACCAGGGTGTGAACCCAGGCTCTCTGGCTTTAGAGTCAATGCTTTTAACCACCACTGAATACTGTCTCTAGATGAAGTTTAAATACTAGTCAAGTTTTTCTTTAATTTGTAATACTTAGCCCATTCTAATGAATATTTAGACTTTCCTAGCATAGTCTAGATCTTTCGTGTGGTATTTATACCAAAATGTGGTAATTTTTTATTGTAGTATTCAATTTCTCTACCTAGATTTTAAGCTTCTGGAGAAAAATGGCGGCTAAATCATTAGCTAAGAGTTGAAATCTGCTACAATCCCTACGTACTAATTTGAATGTGATTAGAAAACTCTGAATTTAGGGTACATTTTATCCAGTAGTCAAGAGATATTTTGGTATGCTCCTAATATAAACTAATTTATGAAAATGATTTGTATGTGTTCATTTAGTGCTGTTGAGTATTTCCATTATAACACACAGAGAATATGAAATTTCTATTATAATACCCAGAGAATATGAGGTAGGATTAAGATAACATTAAGCATAGTTGAGTCTAAAACTATTTTAGACATATTAGAGTTGCTAATTCTTAGAGATTTCTGATGTAAAAAATTTTTGATATTCATCAGCATGAAATTCTAATGCCACAAGTAAAATTATTTTCTTCTGACATTTGTCTCATTTTATTAATTAACCATTGATGATGTGTGTCAAGCTCTGAAAATTTTAAAAAGAGAATGCTAGGAAGTGAAAAAGAGAGTTTATATATATATTAGCACTTCTTGAAAAGCATCCAATATATTGTCTGAGGTTCAAAAGCATGGGAGCTACTTACCAAATACATGTATATTTGATATATTTGATATTAGACCAAACCAGAATGTCAGACCACTTATGGCTCATGGGAGATACTGACAATCCTCATGTTTTGCCTGAAACCCTCTATTTTTCTTTATTTACACAGAGTATCTTTTATCACAATATTTTGCAAAACTTGTCTTTCCAGATGTTAACCCAATGATAATGCATGGAATGTCAGTACAAATGTCAATTTAGTTGTGTTTCTATTTGAATTGCTACCAAGAAACCCTTTCAAAAGGAAACAATTGTGTTTTTAAAGCTTCCTTGGCTGTAGCTAGTTTGACAGCCAATAAGACTTGCTGTTCTATATAGTCTGGGTCAGCTTCATTAGTTGCCTAGTAAAGAGATTTCAGGAGTACCCAAATATAAGAAATTTCACATTATGAGATCTACTTATTTAGCTCAATAGTTCTAAACTGGGGGTGATTTTGTCCCCCAGGTGATATCTGGCAATGTCTGGAGACAGTTTTGATTGCCATGACTGGGAGTGCTACTGGCGTCTAATGGGTAGAGGGCCATGGATGCTGCTAAACACTGTATGATGTATGGAATAGTCTTTCCCGCCCCCACAACAAAGACTTATCTGGTTCAAAATGTAATAGTGCCATAGTTGAGAAACTCTACTTAGCTTAAGGCCTCTGGCTCTCTACTGAAAAAAAGGCCAGTACTCTTAAAACAGAGAAAATTATGCTCTAAATCATATCAGTCATTTACATTTTAGTATAAGTTTACCCTTACCTTGGGCCAGGGCTTCAGGGGAGGGAAGAGATTTCTAGAGACACTGCATGGGAGAGAGAGTAGTATCATTATAGGAAGAGATAGAATGAGGAAATAAGAGGCTAACAGTTAACAATAGTAGATTTTTTCTTCACACACAATTTCTGTTATAGTCTAGGAAACAAAGAATAGGGATGAATGCATACTGAATATTAAACAAATACGCAATTGGATAATAGCACTCTAGTAATCAGAAGTCAGCGTAGATATGTTTGAGGCAATGTTACAGCCCTTAAGAATCCGACTTGTCCCTACTAGTCTAAATTTTCCTCCTATTTCTCTCTTTTGTGATTTCTACTTTCCAGCCTGAAAATATTTTGTGAACATTATTGCTTTCACTCAGGCTTACCTTTCTTGCTTCTGCCTGAAATGCATTCTACTTTACTTTCTGTTTATTTGTATCACTGATGGCAAATAATTTTACATTACAGGCCAACTCTGACCAATTGGAGTTGATTAATCCTGTGTTGAGAGGCATTCTGAGGCTCACTCTGGGCTCAGTGAAAAAGACTGCCATGCTTAACTATGTCTAGTGTGAGCTGGGAAGGAGTTGTGACTTAGTCATAGCCAAGCATCTGCCATCTCAGACAATGTTTCAGGGCTAATTTATGAACTTCTCATGAAGCTTGTCCTAATTAAATCAGCTATCCTCCCAATTTCCTTAGCATACCTAGTCTATATCTCTCATTTGGAACTGCATTCAAAGTATGGTGATGTTTCTCTTGTAGTGTCCAATCTCTCTAACTAGATTTTAAGCCTCTGGGGGAATGATAACTCCCAATTTTCAATTCTGAATTTTTAAGAGTTAACTCCTATCCATACTGGCCACTAACTCCCTCTCCAAATTGTAGCCCCTATTTGCCTTTCATGCCCTGTGCCAATGACTGGCTGTACAACCACCAGGGGAGGTTTTTCAAGAGACATATCATTGGCACCAGGTTTACTGACCTAAAATCTCCATGCATGGAGTTTGGGTGTGTGTTTACACATAAGTGATTTATGCTCAATCCCTAGCTTAGAACCATCTCAATGCTATTGGTGACAATTTTATCCTTTTGAGTTCCAATTTTCTTCTCCTACGCAATTGCTAATGTTGTTTATTTTCCCTCCTGAATTGCTTTCCACATTTTATTGTTTTTAAAACTCCCATTGTCCTTTCCAAAAGAAGCTCAGAGACCACATTTGTTCTGAATATTCCATGGTCCATTCAGAGTAATACCTTTTTGGTTTACTTCTTCTGAACTTTTCTAGCTCTTAAAGAGTATTTATAACATGATTCTTGTATAGTGGTGTACAAATCTTACTCTTTGAGCTGTAATCTCTTTGGATTTAGAGATCACATCTTATAAAATGATCAATAAACTTGGTCAAATTAATTTAGTGTTGTTATAAACTTTTACTGTTTTGCCGAATAGAAAATATAATACCACAAAGGTTGTCTTTGATGGAATATTCTAAGTCATATTCTAAGTTAGAGATAGTTGAAAAATCTCCTTCACAGTGCCTCATTTCTGATTCTAATGCCTCATTTCTGATTCTGATGGCCTAGCCAAATTCTAGCCTTGTGTTATCATTTCTTTATTTTGTGTCTTATATAATAATTTATTCCAGGTAATTTATTTCTAGGCAGAGGACATACAAGAATAAAAAAAAATTCTTAAAGGAACTTATATATTAATAGAGAAGACAGCAGTATGATTAAGCATAAAAGATGTACTTCTAGCCTATATATGGGGCACAGTGGGGACACAAGAATAGAAAGATTGATTTATTTCAGGAGGAAAGAAGTTTAGCAAAGACTTCATGAAGGATGTGGCACTGAGATTCAGTTTCTTTCAATGTTATACACATATTGAAATGCATAATATGGGCCTGGAACTGTCCAAAGTTCTGAAAGGACAGAGATAAACAAGGTATGAGTAGTAGATTACAGAGTATGAAGTTTAAAATTAGGGATTGTGTAAGGTGGGGGATGCTGAGGGAAAGGGAAAGGCATTCCAAACAGAAGGAATGGTGTTGAGCAAAGGGGTCGTGCTATAAAATGAAATGAGCCATCTGTATCTTTAAGTAGTCACAAATGGTAACGTATGTTCACAGCTAGAACAGAGGATATTTGGTTGTCCTTTTGTAAAAGAATCTGTAAAAGTAGCCAGAGGCCAAGTCAGGAAGAATTTTACATAACACAAGCCTCCCATAGGCAATGAAAAGACAAGCCTCCCATAGGCAATGAAAAGACAGTGAAGAGCTTTAATCATGAGAACATGATTGGATATGTGTTTAGAAAAGTCACTCTAGTGGTTGTGAATAACCCAGTTTACTATTTTTGACATTCAAATATGAGAGCCCCTGATGTTCCAGTGTACACTCTTAAAGAAAGGCAAGGATATTTTCTAGGAAGAATTTTTATCACTAAGGTGCAATAATTACACCTAAAGAACAGAGACAAGAATTGCACAGAACTACAGAAAGGGTTCAGAAAATGTATAAGTAAAACCATATATCAACATATCTATATAGTTTTACAGAACCCAAGTTATCAAGGATTTTCTTTTTTAATAAAGCTCTTACCAAATATAATTGCCATATTGGTGTTGGTGTTTTATTAGTCAGCACTTGCATTTGCATAACGGGTTTGTAAACATGACTGGTACTGTGTGTGATGTTGAGACAACTGGATCAGAATAAGGAAAGTGCTGACAGCCACAACAAATGTATCTTCATACCCAAACTCCAATAACTTGCTATGAGGAAACATGCCATTTTTGAAAGCTCTTATTTAAAATGCTTTTTAATTTGATATTTACTGAAGAAGAAAAAGTAGCTAGGCCAGGTGTTTGATACTTAAAGTGAATGGTTTTGTCATTTTGCCTACTCATGCATCTAGGAATAATACATAAAACCATGGCATTCTGCAGATAGGTCAGCGGGGCAAATAATCCTTTTTAGTTGCAGACATCTATGCTTGAAACACATGCAAAAATCTACTGTTTACCTTCTACTATGATACCGCACACCCCTCATTTTCTTCCTACTTCATCAATGCTTCTTCTCAACCTCCATTTCTGGTTCCTTCTACTCTGCTTGATTCTAAAAGTTGCAAAGATCAAGGATTTGGCCCTAGGATCTCTTCTCTTCTACATTTTAAAAGTCCAAATCTATGTTTCCCACCCTGCTCTATTATTTCTCCTAAATATCAGTATCATATACCTTAATTATTATTTAATTTCTTCATGAAGTTGCCTAAGAAGCAACTCAAATTCAACATGGCCCAAAAGAAGACATGATTCATGCCCCTAAGTTCCTCTTTGCTTCACCTTAGTGAACTACTTAACAAATTATCAGAGACAAATTATAATTTGTTTCTTGTTTCTTTTTACCATAACCACTTCTAAAACTCTAGCAAGTCCCTTTAGTTTTATGGCTAAAGTATATCATGAACTTTTACATCTCTTTCCATCTTCATTACTCCTACCTTAGTTCAAGCCAGGACAGGTTTAGTAGTGCCTGGATTATCACAATGTTTTCCTAAATGGCTTCTATACTCCTTCTTAACCCCAACCCCTCCGCATAAATAATCCTCCACAAGGTGGCCAGAATACTCTTTTTTTGTTGTTGTTGTTTTGTTTTGTTTTGTTTTTTGGAAAATAATCATAAAAAACTCAACCCTGCTCAAAAGCTTTTAAGACTGCTGCTTACATTTAGCTGTCATAAAATCCAAACCATTTTTGGCTTCTGCCTTCCTGGCCAACTTCAGCTGGTACCACCCCACTTCATTTTCCTCCCACTTTAGAAATTGCTTCTCCTCAGTCTCCTTGTCTGGTTTCTCCTTTCCAGCCACACCGCTCTTCTCTCCATTCCTCCAGGATGTTCAACTCATGAAGTCCTGGAACCTTCCTTCTACATAGAATGTTCACCCCCAGATCTTTCATGGCAGCTTGCTTCTTAGAATAAATATCAGCATCTCAGAGTTAGGCCTTTCCTAACCACCTAATAGAAAGTGGCATAGCAATTATCTAATCTTTTCTTGTCTGATTATTTATATATATTTTTATATATTTTTACTGCTTTTCTTCACCAGAAGAAAAAAATCTTGTTCATCTTATTTAACACAGACTCCCTGATATGTAGAACAGAGTCTGGTGCATAGCAGGTGCTTAATAAATATTGGTGTTTAAATAATGTTGAACAGCCATTGGTACAGATGATGTTTGGCAGTAAACACACAAATTACCCTCTTCAGGGAATACTATGAAGTGATCTGTTGGCCCTTTCCTAATTAAGGTTCCAGACTTTTAGACTCACAGACAGCAGGAGAAAACCATTAGAGTAGTCTCAGTAATGGTCTCTTTGCCCTCAGGTCAGGGTGCTATAGACAATGGGCTTAACCTAAAGATTTCCCACCTATGCTCCTGCTAATGGAAGATGTAGGGTTTGATGTAAAAATTAAGCTGAGGATAACCAGCCATGAAGCTTTTCAAAATTATTACAGGATTGGGAGTTGGATGATGAGAAAGGAAAGCATTTATTGTATTACTTATGAAGCACTTGGGCTATTCTGAGTTCCAGACATTCTATGTTCTACTCAAGAAATGCAGTGTCTTTCCTCCCTACCTTCTGGATGAAAGATAGACCACAGCTGGCATCAAACACATGCAACATCTTGAACTATTCTTCTTATAAAGTTAATCAAAGTGTGTGATAATGATCAAAGAGATAATACGAACAAAAAGTAATCATGATATTGGTGATTGGTGAGTATACCAAAGAGTTTGCCAATAGCTAACAAAGGGAACAATAGCTAAAATGATGTAGTTTCTTTCAGTAAGGAAAGTTGCACAGGTAAGAGGTTTTACTTAATTTTATTTGAGTTTCCCTTATCTTGGTAGAAGTCATAAAAATTTTCAGCCAGACCAAGTGTATTTAGTGCTGTTCTTGAGGACCCCAAATCATCCTCTTCCTATCTTCTTCACATGTAGTAAGATTAGTGGAATAAATATTCTCTACAACCAGAGTATATTGTTTTCTAAGTTAAATAGGTATAGAAAACCCTCAGCATCAAGGCTGCTCCTAGAAAAAGAAACAAGGATGTTTCATGCCAGTGCTGGGTGGAATATTTGGTTTCCCGGTAGGGTCGGTTAAGGAAACCTTATCCAAGAAGTATACACTATAAAATTTTCAACATAAGTAAAATGAATGGTCACAATATAGAGGTTTTGGAGTTTCCATGACTTCAGATACTAGAAAACCTGCTGCCTCCACAGTTTTCACACATTTTCCTCAGCAAAATGTTACACAATTGTGCTGAGAACACTTGTGGCCTCTAATGGCCAGATAATGGACCACAATAAAAGTTATGGGTCCCCAGCTGGGTCGAAGCTCATAATGGTTGGCAAGATCCATTATTTCACCATTAGGATCTACAGAAAAGGGAGACAATTGCCAAACAAAAAGAAAAAAAAATGTCATTGTAGATATTTCTCTTATTTGAGGAAAAAAATACTAATTCCCTAAAGAGTTGGTGGTGATTTTCCTGTGTATACAAGTTTCTATATACTCATCTTGCATATATTTTTAGAAAGCTTTCAACACATAAATGCATTGTATGCCAACCTAAGTTGATGGATTATGATTATGACTTCATACTGGATTTCAAAGTAAGTAATTACAATTTTCAATGTTTTTAAATAGATAGATGGATAAATAAATCACAATAAGAGAAAAGATAAAGAACAGATTTGGTTCAGGGTAAATGTCTGAATAGGTTTTCTCTTCCCTCCCCAATTCAAGTATGTTTCACAGCACAACATACAATAGTATTAATGTTATCATATATTCTAGAGATCTGTCTCTGCTTTAGAAAGAGCCAAGACCTTTCAATTATGAGGGTGGTAAGTTATTATTCTAGTGTTTTAGTAAGATTTATTTAGAAATCAATAAATACATCTTTGGCCATTTTATTTAGCCTTGAGGGGCTTTGGTATTTTAGTTGTGTCTTCTAGTGACATAATGGTGGCATGATATCAATATCCTTTCATTTTAAAAACATGATGCATTTAGTTCTGTTTTCTTGTCTCTATTACCTTCGAATGAAACCAGAGTCAGTGTAGGGTAATCCATTACCTGTTGTGTGTGTTTGGGATGGAGGGAGGGTGGCAGGGAAGGTTAACATGACTAGCCACATTTTGTGGACCTTAGGATCTATTAAAATTTTTAAATTTTCCCTGTTGAAAGATTGAGAAAATCATCTATTGAGACCCTTTCACATTAAAGGAAAGTACAGTCTGATCCTAAGGTAGCTCAGCATTGACATAGTTGCATAATGAGCCTCAGTTAGCTAATTAGGGATGTAAATTTTAATACAATATATTTGAAAATATAAACATTCTACCTAAAAACGATGTTATTCTAGCAAAAATAAATGATGTGGCAAAAATATTTTTAGTACTTTTCATAGGTAAGCCCAAATGAATCTCCCCCTTTGTGTCATATAAATAATGAATTTCAGTTCTTAAAAAAGCTTAATATTGGTTCTAAGATATCTAAGGTACTTATGATCTGCTTGTTGCATTCTTCATACTTTGTGGGCTTGGTGATATTTAAATGAAATTTATCCCAATATATTTATTTATTGATGATTAAAAATACAGTGTATTTCTTTTATACTAAGTTTTTAATGGTTTTTCATGATTTTATGTTCACAAATCATAGTTTTAGCTCCATGATAATGCTGTTATGTTTCAAGGTTAGAGGCTCATTGTTTTTATATCGAGAACAAAAAAGGCTGACCAACTGTTCAAGAATTTGAATTGAATAAAATATGTAAAATAATAAAACAATACCAATAGTTTAATTTTTCTTATTTTTTTTCAGGATCCAAGTCATTTTACAAAGATCAGTTTTTATCATAGGTAATGGTTGGCCTCAGGGAGTACTGAACAATAGACTTCTGGTGTCTAGCATGTCATAGAGCAGAAGATCTGCAGAGTATTAATACTTCGCTATTCGAAAAAGCACTGCATGTACCCTTTATAGAGTAGTCCACTATTTTGTAGTCATATTTTTGCTTGTTTATAAGAATTTAGATTTACAAAGTCTGAGGAGGACAGTTCTCTGAAATAACTGGTTTGAGTTTAACTTAGTGACTCTGGGCCATGTATACTGTGAATTGTGTAACTGATCATGCTTTTCACTTTCTCTTGGCTGCCAGAAAGCTTAAAGCCATATTTGAGGCTGGATTGTAACTAGTGTATATTATTTATGTATCTTTAAATAGTGCTTTTAATCTTTTTTACAGAAAGACAATGTTTTCATGATTTAGAGCTCAGACCTATATTGCTCACTGTTGTATCCTCAGCATGTGGCATGCACAGACACAGAAGTAGAGAGAAAGAACAAAAGAAAGAGGGGAAGAGAAGGAAAAAATGAAGGTACAGGAAAGGAAAGGAAAGGCAAGATAAGGACAAAATAAACTCTTTGTGTATGTTTATATTCTACAACTGTGCTATCTATAATGGCAGCCTCTAGCCCCATGTGCTTACTGAGCCCTTGAAAGGTTATTAGTCCAAATTGAGATTTGTGTAAGTGTAAATACACAACATATTTTGAAGACTCAGTATGAAAAAAATAATACAAATATCTCATTAATAATTTTTATATTGATCATATGTTGAAGTGATAATATTTTAGATATATGGGTTAAATAAAAGATTTTATTAAAATTAATTTTATCTTTTATTTTTTAAAAGTGACTACTTGAACATTTAAAATTATATGTATGACTCACATTTATAACTTGCATTATATTTTTCTTGGATAGAATTATTCTGTAATGTAACAACAAGCTGAGTTGCCGTAATAGCTTTTCAGAACAAATTTTCCTGTGACCTCATACTCTCTCTTTCTGTGTTAGCTATAGGTGAATTCTATTTGTGACAAAACTGAAGTTGACAGAATCATTAACCTCCCAATTTTTAGACTTTTCGTTTTAATAATTATCTTTAAGGTTTTCCATTGAAAGCTTGATATTACCTCCAAAGGATTTGGTAACGAGTTACTCATGCTTTAGGAAGAACTGCATCTTTCCTAGTGCATATATACACCTCCAGTTTTATATACTTGAAAAAAATAAATATGGTGGATTGTCTGTCTCTACCATAAATTAAGACTAGAGAATAAACAAGCCAAGGATAATAGCTTCCATATTTTTTTCTTAGCTTTAAAAGCTTAGAATGCTACTGTAGAAAATTCCAGATGGATAAATTTGTGAAACAAAAAATATTCTGTATGAGAATGTTTTCTCAATTGGAATCTACAACAGTTTGATTTGGTTGCAAATTGAATTTATTATTATTAATTTTGAGGCCATAACTATCAACACATTGTTCTGCAGTACTTAAATACATGTGAGTGAGCATGTTGAACTTGATAATATGCGCCGCCCCCCCCGACTTTATTTCAATTGTTTGGTCATTTAAATATGAATGAAGATTTTCAGGGACTATTTAAGCACAGATCATTGAGGATGTCTCAAAATTATTTATTTCCATATTTTACTTTGGGGTCCCATCCTTTCTGTCCAGACTCCTGTAAATGACAGCAAAAGTAATTCCCTGTGGGAGAAGGTAAAACTCCAAGTTTCCCTCTGTCTTCTCCACAAAGCTCATTGCTAATGAATGCAATTCCTTGGGGTTAAGGCCTTGTCTGCAGAGGGTGCAGGTAAATTGTTCCTGTTAGAGAATAAAGCTGCTGTCATTGGTCTTGGGGAATATGAAGACAAGACAGTATGCCAAAAAAACAGCATTTAGGCAAAGAGCAAAAGAAAACTCCATTTTAGAATAAATTTCAAGGTACCAGAAAATGTTTTGTGAGTAATATAATATTTAATGTTTTCATGAATAAAATATTGGTTTGTAATACATTTTAAAAAATGTGAATGTGATGACCAGTTTAAAATTCATGCATCTATTTTTCCTCCAGAGTGATCAGGGGTTCCTGATTAGGATGACAAAAATGGGTTATAAGACATGTGCCAATCTGCAGAACTGCTATTTGAGGCCATGATACCAGTAAAATTAGATTAAGGTTAAAGCAGGAATGTAAATTTTGTTAATACGTTTTCTATATTTTAATTCAAAACCAAACACCCTGCGGGCCTATTGATGGTAATCCCATTTAATCTTGGAAAAAGCTTTTCTGATATCAAGGGATCCAGATCAGTATTACCCTTTATTACCTGGAAAATGAAGAATTTTCTTAAATTTTCTCCTCTAGGTAGGATAAATATAACTATAGATTTTTGATGACTTTATATTCATTTGATTATATATAAACTTAAATGAGCATGTTATATGCATTGTATGAGTTATATGTAAATGTCTAATTCATAAATAATATATTCATCCATTCAACAACTCGGCGTTTAAAATCACATGCACTTAAAACATTTGTGTTTAATTTACACATGCCTTTCTGAAGTGATACTTTCTGAGGTGGTAAGAGATAAAAATGTTTTTAAAAAGCACTTTAAAAAATTAATTTGAAGATGCAGTACCATACTCCTTTGGCTTCTCACTTTGGTAAAAAACTTCTCCATGTTGGAGGAGTTTTGCCATCTACTCTTTCACTTTTATTTCAGTGCTTTCTCTGATCCCTTCTGACTGGGCTTTCCCATTTCAAAGTCTCTATCAGGGCCCTCATGGTATGTCCCAAATGCTTATTCTCTTTTTTTCATGTGTGCTGCCCGCATCCTTCTTGAATGAGATGGTAACAATCCTGTACTTTACTTATATATGTGTATATGAGTAAATGTATATCTATATTTACATGTGTGTATATATATATATACATTTTTATATGTTTATGTTTATAAAGTACAAAGGAGGATGAAAATATATGTAGCTATATCTATCTATTTATATCTTATAAAGTCTCAAATGTTGAAATCTTTTAGAAAATGTTAATATAGTAGAGTGGAAAGGACGTAAGTTTTAAAGCCAGATAGATGTATATGTCTTCTACTTCTTTCCCTTCTCACTTAATCAAGGCACTACACCTAAAATTGCCCTTTCTTTCTCTTTATTATTTCTTCCATCATTCTCATCAGTGCATAAAATATATAATACCACCTCACATGTTTAAAAAGCCCTAGTATGTAACAAGTTCACTGGTTACAAAAATAATGCTCGATGTAGATAACAAGACAGACCTGTCTCTTTTACTAGGTGACGGTCCTGTGATAACAAGACATCTATCTGTCTTATTCAGAGCTACCTATCCAGCACTTCAAATATTGCTCACAGTGTTCTAGCATCTATTAAGTTCTCAGAAAATATTTTTCAAATGAATGAATGAATGAGTGAATGAATGAATGAACAATGCTTGGATCATAAAATAGACTCAGTCAATGTTGGTTCTTATTATAATGAAATTTACATATTTTGGAGTCTGATATTTGCTACAAATGCCAAGAAGATTCAGAACAACTACACAATAAAACTTATCTAAAAGTGTTGTATTATTAAAATCTGGAAGATTTGCATGTACACATTTCAGTGGTTATCTGTTTTAATGTGTTTGACTTTTTTTTTGAAATCTTACAGAAAAATGTCTGCTGTGAAATCTCAGAACTTTCTTTTATCATTTATTTTTTTCTTATTTTTTTATTACTGTCATTTTATTTTTTCCCTTCTACAAGATTTTATTAATTTAATTATTTATTTAATTGAAGAAATAATTTAAATTGTTTTCTTTATTTCTTTTCTTTCTATTTCACTTGTCTCCCTATTATTGTTTGAACATAGCATACAGTTTCTGTTTCCCTAAAATTCTAGTACACAAGAATAATAAATACAAATTTATACAAAGTTCTTTGCATATAATATATTACAGTTTTTTAATACTAGAATTGGCTTAATACAATTATCTTTTTGACTTAGGAAATGGATAGCCAATGCTATAATCGATATATAGAAAATATAGGACACATTGATGTAGGTTCACTAATTGTAACAAAAATGTACTGTTCTAGTGGGGGGTTATTCATAATAAGGCTGTGCATGTGTGAGGGTAGGGGAATAAAGAAAATCTCTGTACCTTTCTCGCATTCTTTTTTTATTGAGATATAATTACTATATAACATTATATTAGTTTCAGGTATACAACATAATGATTCAATATATGTATATATTTTGAAACGATCACCACCATAAGTTTAGTTACCATCTGTCATCTCACATAGTTAAATAAATTTTTTTTTATAATGTGAACTTTTAAGATCTACTCTCTTAGCAACTTTCAGATATACAATACACTATTATTAAGTATAGTCACCATGCTGTACATTGCATCCCCAGGGCATATTTATTTTTAAAACCGGAAGTGTGTATGTTTTGACCACTTCCTTTTAGTTTTAATGTGATCCTAAAACTGATCTAAAAAATAGTCTTTAAAAAAAGAATACACAGAGCACATAAACAATTATAACTTAATATCTTCCAATAGTAAGTTAACTTTAAAACTTTCATGTGTTCATAAACCTACATGTATGTGGGCAAATAATTTTCAACAAAGGAGTCAAAAACATACAATAGAGAAGAGAAAGCCTCTTTAATAAATGATGCTGGGAAAACTGGAAAGCCGCATGCAAAGAATGAAACTAGCCTGCTATTTCTCACCACACACAAAAATTACCTCAGAATGGATCAAAGACCTAACTCTAAGACCCAAAACAATAAAATACATAGAAGAAAACATAGGTGCTAAACTCATGGACTTTGGTCTTAGGATTTTATGAATTTGACCTCAAAGGCAAGGGCAGTAAAAGTGAAAATAAATGAATAGGATTCTATCAAACTGAAAAGCTTCTGCACACACACACACACACACAAAATTAACAAAACAAAAAGTCAACCAACTGAATGGATGAAGATATTTGCAAACAACACCTTTAATAAGGAGTTAATATACAAAATATATAAAGAACTCATAGATCTCAACAACGACAAAAAATCCAACTGAAAAAATCAACAGACCTGAACACACCCTTCTCTCAAGAAGACCTACAAATGGCCAACAGATATATGAAAACATGCTCCACTTCACTAGCTATTAGGGAGATACAATCAAAACCACAATGAGATACCACATCACACCTGTTAGAATGGCTATCATCAACAAGACAAGTAATAATAAGTGATAGAGTGGTTGTGGAGCAAAAGGAACCTTCATACATTGCTGGTGGGAATATAAATTGGTACAGCCACTATGGAAAACAGTATGAAGATTCCTCAAAAAATTAAGAATAGAATTACCAAAAGACCAAGCAATTCCTCTTTTGGGTATCTACCTGAAAAATTTCAAAACATTTATTAGTAAAGATATATGTACCCTTATGTTCACTACAGCATTATTCACAGTGGCCAAGACATGGAAACGACCGAAGTGTTCTTTGATACATGATTGGATAAAGAAAATGTAATACATATATACAATGGAATGTTACTCAGCCATAAGAAAGATGAAACACTGCTATTTGTCACAACAAGGATGGATCTTGACATTATCATGCTAAGCGAAAAAAGTCAGAAAAAGTTGAGAACCATATGATTTCACTCATATGTGGGATATAAAACTGAAAGCAAAAAATGAACAAGACCAACAAACAAACCATCAAAAACTCATGGACGTGGACAACAGTCTGGTGATTATAAGGGGGGAGGTAGAAAAATGTAAAAGGAGTCAAATATATGGTAACAGAAGGAAATTTGACTTTGGGTGGTGAGTACACAATGCAATATACAAATGAAATATTATAGAATTGCATACTTGAAAACTATATAATCTTATTGACCAATATCCTCCCAATAAATTTAATAAAAAATGAAACAAACAAAAATACGCATCAAACTTTCATGTGTTCTAAAAGAGAAGTAAAAATGAACAATATGGAAATTCTTTGATTTTCTTCTTTTGATCACATGCATTTGGTAATATACATAGATAACCTCAAAGTGAATTAAATTTTAATAAACACTCCTGTTCTTAGTACATATATTCTAATAAAACAAATCCACTAAAATAGAAACAAAAGCATCCTAAAACATGCTCTGATCAATGCCATTTCACTTCCACACAACTTCAATGCCTCTCCATTGCCTAGAGGATAAATGGCAAACTCTTTAGCCTGGAAAATGTATCCTTCTACACACTGACCTCAACCAATCTTCATAGCCTCATTTCTAGCTAATCCCATATACGAAACCAATGTAACAGCAGAAGAATCAATAGTCAAGCAGAGCAGAGCTGACTAAGAAGCCACTAATTTCTAGTTGTGTAACTTTGGGGAAATTTTAATTCACCTTTCCAGTTCTCACTTCTCCCATCTGGTTAAGAGTACCTATTTCATTGTATTGCTGTGAGGACCGTGGTTGTGTCTGGGCTCCACATGGTCCCTGGGCCATCAGAAGCACTCAGTAATTATATTCATACTATCATCCCTAATCATGTCTTTTAAATTCCAGTCTTGATGTCTTTATGCCCTTCCTTGAAATATCACTGACGAGACAAGGATTTCCTGTATATCCATCCTTCAAAGTCCCTCTTTCTGGGTGAAGCCCTGACAGCCTGCTCTGGCCTAAGGTGATTGCTCTACTCTGAACTCACAGTTCTCATTTTCTATATCATCCTTTTAAAAAGACACTGTCTTATAATCTCTCTGATAGTCTCTCATAATTTATCTTTGAATGTAGTTATTTTATAAACAGTGTTGACTGTTTGAAGAAGTTGTGGCTGGGAGCTAGAAGGAGATAAACAGATGACCAGACTAGTGGATCCTAAACTACATCCTTGGAGCTTCCTTGGAAGACATTACAGTGAGGTGAGGTGGAGTGCAGTGGTATTTGGAAGATCAAGTAAGTAGCACTCTGGGTCCCAATCACAATTTATACTCAGAGTAAGCAACCTTTAAACTATTTCTTTATTGTTATTATTTATTAAAACTCATAAAATTAAATACTGGGATTCCAAGTAAGAATTCACCAACAAAACAATTCCATTGCTACGTAAAGACTTGAAAGTCATTTATCCAGTGAAACCTTCTAACTTGTAATAAGGACCAAGAGTTAGAGAATAAATGATCAAGATTATGCCTTTAGGGCAGATGTTAGAACAACATTCCTAAACCCCAGCTCCTCTAATTTAAAGTTTGTCTGTTTGTTCAATTAGATGACCAGAGCCTTGAGGGCAGAAACCATTATTGTATTTCTTTATTTTCCTCCCAACTCTAGCTTGGGGCCTTACACACAATCCTGAAACCTATACATAAGAGGGCAAAAAACAAATAATAAAACCTCAGAATGAAAACTAAGGACCATTCCTGCAGACTGAAGAACACTGGAAGAGTAATATAGGAAGGAGCTATATCATAAGGATAATGAGATTGAGAGCTTAGACTGGGAAACATATTGCCAAAAACTTAGGGGCTAGAGGTAGAGTTGCATCAATAACTCTCCCGCCAAAGCTGGAAAGACCATCTGGAGTGCTGACACTGGCACCTCGAACATGAGCAGCAATGAGGACATATTAAACTCTCTAGCACTCTCTGACTTCTGTGAAGTTGCTAATGGGAACCAAAAGAGTTAAGGAACCATATGAAATGGAAAAAAATCCTGAATAATCAAAAAGGAACTACACAACTACATACATAGAAAACCTTTCTTACTAGTGTTCTACTTCTGCTACTGAAACTGATCAACCCACCACAGATGGTTTGGATCAGCATAAACCAGGGTCCATTTTATTTTGGACCTTTTAGTTGTACCTTGAATATCCATTCAGGTCATCTTGGGGAACCTCATCCAGATTCTTGCTAGCTGCCTGCAGAATTCCTCAATCCTCCATTTCTAGATATCATTGGATTTTCCTTAGGCTTCTTCTGCCTATTTTGACACAGAATCTTAACTCTCACTTTTAAAGCAAAATTTAAATTCCATTGTATACTGTTTACCTTGTCTATGACCTCTGTATTCTATCAAGACTCTAGGTTCATTATTTTCTTCTACCCCTAAATATCACAAGTGTCGGTAAGAGAAGTCTGACTCTTATTTCTTGCCCCACCCCCAGGAAAGTTGTGGTGGAGGCCTCTCTCCCCTGCGCTCTATCTGACAAGGGAGGAGAGATACACAATTAGTCTGGACTGTGGACCAGAATACGTTATGGAAACAGAGCAGATAGTAGCACAGAGTCTAGACAAGTGGCTAAAAAGTTGGGTATTGAGCAAAAGAAGACCAAAAGTAGCCTGGTATAGGGAGAGAAATCAGACTTGAGTTCGATCTTGGCTCTGTTGCTGATGAGCTCGCCCAGGGATACCAGACAGATTGCGTAGCCAATCTGAGACTTAGTTATCTAATTTTTAAGGGTTATTTTGAGGAATAATTAAATCACCTGGGAGTGATGCCAAGAATATACATGACACATAGTTAGTCGTCTCTCACCTCTCCATCCACTCTAGTCCATCCTAAAAACCTGAGGGACAGTTTGCTGAGAACACTGGTATACCACTCTCATTACGCCTATGTGCTGTCTGTAGCTGTTTTAAGTGTCTTTACTACATTGTATATATTTTATTTCACACAGAATATTCGGTTGTTATCAACACATCTTACACATTTCTAAGTTAAAAGATCACCTCAATAGAATATTGAAGAGAGATGCCTAAGCAAGGTGTACATAAAACATAGATTTGGGCGTGAGGCAGACCTGGTTCCACCAATTAATAGTTGTGCAACTTAGGACATGCTCCATAACCCCTAAGTTTTCTCATCTATAACATGAGGAACAGTAATGACTAAGCCATTGGGTTGTAGTGTGGATTTAACAAAAAGATGAATCTTTTCAAACAGAAAAAAATGGAATACTGTATTTCATAGATATGTCCAGGGTAACATGTCTAATAGCAATAGGATGAATGCTACAAATGCAAGCCACATATGTAAATTTGAAATTTCTAGTAGCCACATTAAAAAACGTAAAAAGAAACACATGAAATTAATTTTAATAAAATATTTTATTTAATCCAATACATCCAAAATGTTATCATTTTAACATGTAAACAATATAAAATTATTAATGAGATAGTATGCATTTTTTATATTAAGTTTTTGAAATTTAATGTGCATTTTATCATTTTGGAGTAGCCACGTTTTAAGTGGTCAATAGCCACATGTGGTTAGTGGCTGTCATATTGGACCATGAAGGTCTTGGAGATACCAAGGCTTTATTAAAAATTAAATTTATTGGGATGACATTGGTTTATAAAATCATATAAGTTTCAAGCATACAATTTAATAATATATCATATTATATTGCAATGTGTGTTCATCCCTCAAAGTTAAATTTCTTTTCATCACCATATATTTGACCTCTTTTACCCCTATCCAAGCCACCCCACCCCTTCCCTCTGGTAACCACTAAACTGCTGTCCATGTCCATGACTCCTTGACTTTTTGTCATGTTCATTTGTTGCTTTCAGTTTTATATCCCACATATGAGTGAAATCATATAGTTCTCAACTTTTTCTGTCTGACTTATTCCGCTTAATATGACAATCTCAAGATCCATTCATATTGTTGCAAATGGCAGAATTTCATTTTTTTTATGGCTGAGTAATATTCCATTGTATATATGTACCACAGCTTCTTTATCCAAACATCTATTGAAGGACACTTCCACTGTTCCCATGTCTTGGCCACTGTGAATAATGATGCTATGAACATCAGGGTGCACATATCTTCACTAATAAATGTTTCGAATTTTTCAGATATATACCCAGAAGAGAAATTGCTGGGTCATATGGTAATTTCTATTTTTAATCTTTTGAGGAACATCCATACTGTTTTCATTGGTGGCTGTACCAATTTACATTCCCATCAGCAGTATATAAGAATTTCTTCTTATTGCCTATTTTTAATCAACCTACTTGAAACTCTGCTATTGCTTTACTCAAATTAAAACAAAAAGTAAACACTATGTCACAGATAATATGCTATAGGCAACATTATGCTGTCTTTTCCCTCAAGGTAACCAGTCTGGATCAACCTTGGCAATTGTTAGTGTTGGTTCTCTTAGGGGCTACGTCAGAGTAGTTTTTCTGCCAAAACTACCATTCAGGTTTCTCCAAAAGAGCCAGGCCTTGGATAAAATTCCTCCATCAGTCAGTAGACCACATAGTCTTTGGAGAGGAAGTGGAAATTACCAATTCTGTAACACTGACCTTGTTTCTTTCTGAAGCGTAGAACTCTTTCCAGCAATTTGTTCTTAATTCTTTGAGTAAACTATTTTCTTATGGCTGTGGGCCATGACTGGTCAGGTCAGGAAAAAAAAAGAAAATATTCCTCAGCTTCATCATATTCTATACTGAGTCCCCATAAGAAGGCACTTCCTCAGGAGGCAAGGCAGTCCCATGTGGAATGATATCAATCAACACTCTAGGCACACAGGTCAATGGAGCTGGATAAATTATTTGGGAGGAACTTCTATTAATTAGTAAAATAATATCTATTTATTTAAAACAAAATGTAATTTAAGGTAATTTCTATGCTGTTCTTTAAAAAGAAAAGGATAATCTGTAAGATGGTTAATTCAACCTCTATAGTTTTGGTTCCTTGGGTTTCAAATTAGGGAGATTTTACTGTAAATGATTAACATTTTCTCCAGTCACTGACTATCTTTCACAGTTCTAAAAAGGCCAGTTTCTCTGTCTGCCTTCTATTTCCCTTTGATCTGCTGATTCTATCTGTGCCCTCCTCATACAGCTTGTACAAAGTCCTCCCTATCCTTTCTTTATTTTGTTAAAATTTAATATTTATGGGCTCTATTAATTTTAGGCTCTATTTTCTTAACAGCCAGAAGCAGCATCTTAGCTCAATCATACCTTGCTCAGAAGGATATGTAATGTAAATTTTATGTATTCTTTTGGATACTTAAGCAATTCTTATATCCCATGCCTGTCTTCAGTTCAGAGGTTTGTGTTCATCCCTCAGGCTATAAACATTTTAAACTCCTATAGAAATGTGACTTTACTCTGGGTGGCCTCATGGATACAGAAATCCTGATTTTCACTCATTCAAAGACAAGGCTTTCTTTACCTGGGCTCAATTGGAGACCTCAAATTATTGCCAACATAATTTTTCTTCTGCCTCCTGACCTATTGTGGCTGAGTTGCCCTCCTCATTGTTTCTATTATTAAATCTATCTCTAGTCACTTACTTAACATGCGCACTGTCATGTTAAGTAAGGGAACCCTGGTGTTAGTCCTTTTAGCCTACCATTCAAGGCAACTCCTTGTGCAGAAATGCTCCATAATGCCCGAGGGAAAGCATCTTGTGGCAAAAGGAGCTCCAGCCCCCGCCCTCCAGTCATGGGACCCCTAGCTGCTGCCTCCTGACCCTCAGCAATGCATCTATCCATCTTTCCAAAGCACTTGACTGTAAATATGAGTCAAACTAAAGTAATAGTTTTGTCTACAAGTTTTTTTTTTTCCACCTGTGTGATCCAAAAGAGCATTCAGCTTAGCAGTGATGTGACATGGGGGTGGGCTATCATACTGCTAGTTTCACTAGTATTCATTCCTGGGCCACTATTGATAGTATAAAACTTTGTGGGCTTTTATCTTTTTTCTTTATATCAGTGGAATGATGCCAAATCATTAAGACTTAAAACTGCTCCCTAAGAATCTAGTTGAAATTTAAATTCTTTTATAATTTGTCATTAGCGACCAAGAAAAAAAAAAAATCACACAGAAAAAGAAGGCGTATTATCCTTCTATGTCATTCTTTTTAGTTCCCTGTTTTAACATGCTTTAGCTTCTTTGCAAACAGTTAGTTTAGCTGGCATGACCACCAACGTAAGGGAGCAGTTTGTTCATGCAGGCCAATCAACTTTGCTACATTTCCAGGCCACAGACCCTTCCTTATTGGGATCTAGCTAACACATGTGTGCTCTCAGTCACAGGCAGGACCCTGGGAGAAAGTCTGGCCAGGTGTGGATGAGGGCGAAATCATTACAGCTATTCAGAATGATACAGACATGGGTGCTTATGTAAATTGGGTAAGTGGCATCCTAGTTATGAATAAGGATTATAAATTGTATTCAAAATTGACTGGCTTTGTTTTAGTTATTTGATCTTAGACATATTACTCAATCCTCCTGAGCCTCAGTTCATCAAAGATATGACTTAAGTAATCACTGTAAACTATCTGTGATACAGACTTGTAAAGAAAAAAATGGAATAATATGTGTACACTATTATAAAACAAACAATAAAAGACATGTATGTAGGCTAGTGGTTAAGATAGCAAATTCTGAAGAGAGTCTGTCTTGTTCAAGTCCCAGTTGTGTTTTTTATCTAGTTGACCAAGGGATGCAATTGCTTAATCTTTCTTCACCAAAAGTTCTTCATCTGCAAGTAAAGGTAATGATGGCAACTACCTCCTAGGGTTGCTTTAAAGATTAAATGAAATGACACATGTAAAGAGTTTATAGCACTGCTTGGAACATTACAAAAGCTCATTGTAAAAACTCAGTGAATGTTAGCTATTTTAGCTATCATTAAAGCATTCTTTAAATCAGCCAATGATTGATTTGAAGAATTGTGAGTAGACCACAGGAAAAAAAATTTAAACCAATGACATCAACATCATTTTTAATAGCAATAAATAATTGCATCGATAATCAAGGCACACTTTTGGCAATGATAACAAAAATCAATTTGCCATGGTTGCATTTCGAGTTTACTTTAGACTTAAATATAATAAGTACTGTGGATTCCCTTTTAAAGCCACGTGGCTCTGCTGGAAGAAAAAAAATCAGATGTCTCTGATGGTCTACTATTGGCTACTGTTTTCTTAATGTGAAATGAATGTTTGACCTTTGTATACTAACAGGAGCCTGCCATATCCTCAAATTCATTACTCCAAATCAGTGGCATTTGTGTCATTACTGGTGAGGCTGTTAGTCAATACTTAAATGCATTTATTAGCTCCAAATGACAAAAATTGTACTACACTACAGTTTTTTTTAAAAATTTTTATTTACTTTTTATTGTCATCCTGACCGTTCTTCCTTTGGAACAGAATAATGAGAAAATAGTTAAGCGAGGAGTCAATGAAGATTTTATAGCCTTGGGATAATTTTCCTGCAACCATACCAGGGTTTTGCTCATTTTATCAACTTGGTAATACTCACAACATTGTAAAGACATCATTTTTATTCTAGCGTAATAGGATATGTGTTTGGACCATTGATATCAAGAGAATGATATCATTGTAATGTTAGACTTTATCAAATTTATTCAAGACCTATAATCAAAATGAAGAATCTGCTCTTTTAATTCTTATACTTGTTGAATTTATTCTTTCTACTCCTTTTCATTCAAAATACTAAGTTTAAGCCATAGAACTGTCTTATTATAAAAATAAAAAGAAGCAGGGGTAGTCATTGGCATTTGCACATTATTCATAATCTTTACTGGACAAATATGTCTCATTAACGTGCATTAACGCTTGATCTCTTTTTTGTTAAAGAAATGATACAAGTCTGTATCTTTCTTCACATACCTCTCCCTTTCAAAGGAAAAATAAAGTTCTGATCTGTAAAAGAAAGTAAAGACAATTATTTGAATAGCTTACATTTATCTTTTCCAAAATCTGTTGCCTAAAATAGTAGTTCTCAATCAGGAATAATTTTGTTCCCACAGGACACGTGGCAATGTCTGGAGACATTATTGCTTAGTTGTCAAGACTGGATTTGGGAGCAGGTTGTTACTGGCATCTGGTAAGTGGAGGCTACAGAAGGGGATAAATCCTACAATGCATAGGACAGCCCCCACCACAAAGAATTATCATGATATACTCCAAAATGTCAACAGTGCCAAGGCTGAGAAACCCTGGTCAAAGCTATCTTAATGTTTCAGTTATGGCATTAAGAGTAGTGCTTGGATTTTGACATATTCAGATATGCTTCCTAAATCTCCACCTCCTTGGACCACAAAGAAAGAACTGGACATAATTTGTAAAGCATCTTGGTCCAAATATTGGCATGTTGAAGATTTTTTTTTGAAAGAGGATAATCTAAATGAAATAGAAATGTATATATACTCTTCCTTCAAAATGATATTTTAAATTATTAGAACAAAGCTGAAGATATAAAACTTTATTTTTATAAAGTATCTTTTCATTAAAAAGAATCTAAAGAATTTTTTATTTTAGAATTGTTTTAAGTCAATAAGATCAGGCAAATACCAAAAGTAAAATTTATTTCCTCTTTTTTTTCAAAGCGCAATGCTTCTACCTCTTCAAACAAATGCATGCTGTGTAAAGACCAACAATTGAATCCCTTTATATGATTTTTGAGTATTAGATCACTTGAAATATAAGAAAATGTAAAGTTACATTGACTCTTAGCGAAACAGCCTATATCATAGAAAAGCACACACATACGCAGATACAAATCAACAAAGGAACACCCTCAACCCAGGCCTTTTAGGAAAAGTAGCTATATATATATATATATATATATATATATATATATATATATATATATATATATATATTTGCAAAACAAACATAAAATACTCTTCTAGACATTTTTCCATTGGGCATCCAAGTTGTGTTGAATGTTCCATTTCTAACTCTTAAGTCAATTTATGGGAGGGGTCTGTAAAAGCACTTTAGTGAAGAAAACCAGTGATTGCAATGCATCAAAGTTAAGTGGTAGTGAAGTTATCACTCCCTGAAAAATCACATAAACATTTCAAATATAAAATATTATTCATCAGAGCAAAACCCTCTAAGGGGCTGAGAGATAACAAAGGTGTCATGGAACATTTTTTATTTATTTTCAAAAAAAATTCCACAATTGAAGTGGAATCTATGGTCACGTACTAGGAAAGAGATGAGTATAATTGAGAAGGAAATTAGCAAACCTTAAATATCTGCCTCTGCAATATCATTACCGATAAACTTGCCCTTTTTCCACCCTCTTTTCCCCAAAGACTGATGTCCCATATCTGAACTGAGGGAGATGTGTGCTTTCTAACAGCTAAATCAACAAGGTTTCACATGAGTAGTGCTGTGTGGTGTGGTTGACTGATTTCATGAAAAACTAATCATGTATTCATCATTGAGATCAAACACTTCCCAAGTAATTATCATCCAAACCTAATCTGATAGGAGCTGAAAAAGTGGCACTGTTGGTATAATCAGAGATTGAGCAGAATAGTTCTCTTAGCTTTTGTAAACCTTGGGTTGGAAAGCACAAAACTGAAATTGTATTTTATAATTAAGGAAGGTGAAGTTGGCAAGCTGCAATCAATTATTTCAATAATAAGAATTTTACCTTGCCTGGTTATTTATTGAAACGCATTTAAAAACTGACTCTTTATACATGGTCTTTGGAATATTTTCTAATATAAAAAAATTAAAATATGAGCCCTTTGTGTACCCACTATAAAATAATGTAATATCACTTCCAGGGTTTCCTTACTTTGGGCTGTGGTATTATTCTTTTCGATAAAGGGCTATTATTATATTAACTCATTATACGATGATTGTTTTCAGAAAATCTTATTTTAGCTTTATGTTTGTAATTAGAAATTTAGATGAAAATAAACAATGCAGAACATTTAAATGCTTTATAAAGTAATTTCACACATATCACCATGAATAAATGTGTCAGGTAATATAAGTGCTTTCTATTTGTTGTTCTATTCTTCTTTAAACAGCTTAATGAGGGAGATCAAGTTTTAACCCCCATTTACAAATGAGGAAACCAAGCCATAGAGAGATTGTGTCTTGCTTGGTGACAGAGCTGGGACATGACCCTGGCTCAGTGAGTCTCACACTATAGCAGGTGCCCTTGACCGTTAAACTGTAGTGCCTCCTTGGTAGTCATTTGATCGTGAGTTAATAGTATTTTTAGAAGAAATTTCTAAATGCCAGGAATCGAGCTATCCACTTTATATATAGCTGTTGGACTTCTCTAAAGCACAGGTTTTTAATTTGTGAGATGGTGATAATATGATAATAATCCCTATTTTCAGAGTTATGAAAATAGAGCTAATGTAGATCAAGGCTCTATCACTGCACCTACAAAAAAAGTAGGGAGCTTTGTTAATTGACTTGTCTTGGGTCCAAGAGCCAGCAAACAAAATCTATTTACAATGCAGTCGGACTCTGGATATAAGCCAGAGATGTTGGCAGACCTGCTCCTAAAATTACTCCATTTTTGTGGTTGCAAAAAATATCACCAAACCTCAGGTAGTAGGAGAGTGCTCTTTCCAGTAGGTCATGCCACATTCTGCACAACATGCACAACCTGAAGTTTAACACATCAAATCACATGATTTATTCTACGATAGAAATAATTGGCTTTGTAAATCTAAATATTCACATTTTGTGATTTGTAATATGTGCACCTACTGCACATGTTTTATCTGTACTCTGTAATTTTCTTTTCATTGTTCAAGATTAAATAAATTTCCTTAACCTAGAAAGTTTACTTCATTATCCAGTTTTCATTTTCTTTCATTTATCATTACAGAACATAAACCAAACTCTATTCCATGTAACCACATTGGTTGATTATTTGATTTCCTTATCAAATTCAGCAGTATTAGACATTGGCTATGTGCCAGCGCATAGAAAGTACCTTATATGTTTCTTATAAATTTGGATGTGTAGAATTGGAAGTTCTTTCTAATAGTCAAACTCAGAAACAGAGAGTAGAATGGTGGTTTCCAGGGGCTGGGGGTAGAGAGAAATGTTGGCCAAGGGGTACAAAATTTTAGTTATGCAAGATGAATAAGCTCTGGAGATCTAATGTACAGTATGGTGACTATAGTCAACAATACTGTATTGATATCTGAAATTTGCTAGAGTGTTCTCACTACATGCACACACGCACACACACACAGTAACTGTGTGCAGTGATAGATGTGTTAATTAGCTTGTCTGTGGAAATTACCTCACAGTATATATGATATCAAAACATCAAGTTATACCCTTAAGTATTTACAATTTTATTGGTCAATAATATCTCAAAAAAGATGGGGGTGAGGAAATAAACCTCTTCACCAAAGTGAAGTTCTGTTTATTTAAATGAGATTAAAGAAAATACTAGTCAGAAAGTTGTTTTTTTAGTGGAGACAAATATATTTCCTCTATGTTTCATTTGTTTCAGATATGTTGGTGAGAGGAAAATTACTCATTCATAAATCTTTGAAGAATCATTGGCAAATGGAAATATATGCCTTCACTCACTCAAAATGTCCCTTAAACTCAAGCTGGGATCCTTAAGAATGAGGTCAATTCCACACATTTCATGTTAGGCATCCTCCTAATCAAAAGTTATTTTTACCTCTTCACAAAATAAACCAACTACTAACTGAGAAAGTCTTTTTTTTTTTTTTTTCATTGTATCGTTTGTTATTAGCTCACATCTATGTAGCTCAAAGAGCCCACTGATTTTTCCACTGGTTAGACTGGCAAACACTCTTCCTATTGTAGGTAGGATTTATGAACTTGCTGCATGGTTTAAGGCTCTACTTGATTTTTAGTTGAATAGAAAAGTTCTTCCTGAGGCTATGTTATTTAAGTATGCCTAGAAATATATTCATATCCATTAAAGGCAACATTGGTGTTGCTTTTTTTAAATTTTGATAAACATGTTTAAGGCATAGCAATAATGTTACTGTGTTATTAGCAAATAGTACTGCTTAAAATATGACCCCTCAAATATTTTGGGGGATAAAATGATTGATATTAATTAGTTAAAATAATTCCTATTGCCATCATAGAGTGTATATATTAAAGTGTCATTTGTCACTTTTAGATTTTTAAGCATGCTTTTTCAATTCTAATTTTCCTCAGATTTTCTTTTTAGTGGTTAATTGTGGGTTAAAAATATCTGAAAACAGTTCAGATCTTATTAATGGTCTAAGCATTATTATACTTTTAATAAATGTAATGTAGGATTGTTACTTGATACATCGGTACATCTAATGAGTAGTAGTTACTGTTTTATCTACACACATTCATTCTATGTAACCACTATTTAATTCTCAAATAATTTGCATTGCTATCATGATCATGAACAAAGGGAACCCAAGGAGAAACAGTGAATATGTTACTCAGAAATTTCAAGAAAACTAACTCCTGAGATCACAGACTACCTTAAAGAATAGCTTTAGGAGTATACATGTAGAAGAGTAAATTTGCCTAAATTGCCCAAATGTTTGGCCTCTGAAATAATGGAATTGAAATCTTTTAATACTTGAAAATAATATTTATAAAAAGGAAATATGTTAGTCGAGAGATTTTTAGATACGAGATGATGGTGGCCAGTTTATCCTGGAGTCATCGCCAAGTGAAATCACCAGATATTGGTTTTGAAAATGACTCAGTAGATCACTGCCATTTTTGTCTAACCTACCAAAGAAGAAAAGTTGAAGAAATTCTAAAGCATTTGTGAGGATTATTACATAAATTAATCTCTTTCGATTTGGCTTTAAAATGCTGCAGGTTTTTTGTTTAACTATTCACTATCATGTTATTCTAATTCATTTATCTAAAAAGTGTCATTCTTCTTGTTTAATGCCATGCTCATTAACACATAAAAATAAGGTTGTTAGAACTCTCATCCCCTTTGTATTAAGGTATTACATGCTGAAATATTTCACCAAAAGGAACAATGTACTAATCTCTACACACTGAGTATTACTGGGACAATTACAGTATTTATGCTCGTGTACATATGGCTTTGTAAAAGTCTCATCTGTTTAACTCTTTTGAATTACAACACAAAGCTTTGACTCCTTTCAATTTGCTTTCTAGCATTTATTTTTTGCTCGAAATCATTTAACATTGTAGCTCTGGTTATGGTAGAATAGCTGTGTTTTCTCTGTGATGCTCCCAAGTGTTCCCTTTCATTATAGACATCTGCATAACTGAAAACACAAGAGATTGGTCTAGGGCTGTGGGGACCAACTACAAGTAAAAGTAAGACAAACGATAAGGAAAGATTTAAAATCCTCATATGTCAGCAGTAATACAAGTGGTAGATTATTCTCTGGAGTATGAAAAATAGCGCTCCAAGAAAAATACGTCACAAAAAAGGGCACGGGGGAGGGATCCCATGGATATTGCTAAATTGGGAGAACTCCTAATGCAAAACATGAACAACAAAACAGGTTTGTATCACAAAGAAAATATATATTTAAAAAAAAAAGAAAAGGGCAGGACTGCTGAGACAAAAGTGATAAAAAAACATGAGTCAGCCATGAAAGAGGCTTTAGAAATATCGAAGTGATAGGAGGTACCTAGAAGTCATAGGCAAGGAAAAACAGAAGCGTCACAGTGCTTTCATCTCCTTTGAATTTCTAAACTAGATCACCACCAAAATGACATAAAGGGTAACTAGAGGTTTCCTCCACAATTTTGTAGAAGTATTTTGCTTTATAAATTAGTTCATTATTATAATTTTTTATACTCTCCTAAAAATGATTTCTCAGATTCTGCTATAAAATCTTATATATAAAAAACCTGAGCAAAACCTAATTTCTTTCAGTAAATGGTGAGTGAAATTTCAGCCAATGAGTATTCACTCTAATTATCTGATGGCATTTTAATTGGAACTCTATGGAGATTTTTACTTTTCATGGATGCCAGTTGGGGATATTCAGATCATTCTGTTTATGGGATAAATTAGATTTTAGCCCAGGTGAAATAGGATGTGAAGATACTTTAAAGCGTATCCATATTAGTTTTGCAAAACTGCTAGGGGAGGTGATTTTCATGCTGGGATCTTAAATAACATCATTCCTGTCCACTGAGGCTTCCTTATCCATTTATTTACCACCTTTTGAAACTGTATCTTAATTTAAAAGCTGTCATTACAAACTGGAAAGCAAGATGAATAAATCAACCCATCAGCATATATTGCCAGACACAGCAGAACATTTGAAGGCCTATGTAAAATAAATAGAAACAGGGAAGTCCACATGACACTAGGAAGAGTTCATTACTCTTTGGAGCTGTTGAAAAAATATTTCCATAAAAATAACATATATTTATGGTAATAACCACACATACCACAATTAATATTTACCAGAATAAAGCTGAATAGTCTTAATTGAGTTGCTTTCACATTTACTTTTAGCTCTGACTTGCCAAAATACAAACAAAAAAGACCTCCCTCTCCCTTTCTCTCTCCCTCTCTCCCTCTCTGTCTCTCTGTCTCTCTCTGTCTCTCTGTCTCTCTCTCTCGATATATATATATATTTAGTTGCCTCTTCTTTTAACCAGTAGTTATCTAAGTATGATTTATTAGTAAAAATAGAAAGTTGTCCCTTCAGAAATTATGACCTCTGACCTCTACAAGTTTTTATTAACCTCGGTAGGCACAGCCCTTAGATAACATATTTTCCCAAGCAAATCTCAATTCACAGTATTCAGTGTTTTTAGATTATCTGTACACAATATAATGGTCTTTCACTAGTGTGTATTAAATATCATTTGTGACGAAGAGACTTAGAAATGGCCTAGCTTAATTTGTCCAACATAGGACACTAGTGGGAGCTAATGTTTGGACTTTACATTTTAGGAAGACAAATTCATACTTGGCCAAGACTATGTAGATCATTCTCTTTCATTGTCTGCTTTGCCTGCTTATTTCTGTAAGAGGAGAGAAAATGTTAGTTTTCAGGAACACATTTTATAGGGCACTGGAGTTTCATTTTGTTAAGATTTTATATAGCTCTTGGTGTATGCAATGTGCCCTACAAGCATCTATTGGTAAATAGCTATTTAATTAAATTCTGATGATACTAAAGTTTTTTCACTGGAGTCATTTGGGATCACTTCCCAAATGATCATTCCTGAAAAGACGGCATATAAACTAGAAAGTATATCAAATTCTTTAATACTTATCAGAACCAGAAAAAGTTCCCTTTTAAAAATAACGATAATTTATTTTATGACCTATGACTATTTCAAATAATCTGAAAAATACTACAGAATGCTGCCTATCGATAGTTTAACCATGATCCTTTTTTTTTTTCTAGGTCATTAATTGAACCCACTTCATATTATTTTTTATTTTATGTAAATCAAAGACAGTTGTAGCATACCGTGCTCCATCTAACTGTTATTCTTTTCTTTTTAAGTAACTATCTAGATACTTTTTTAAAAACCATGACCATAATAGTTTTTTTCCTTCAGAATTAATTTTCTACATTTCACAAGTAGAAAAACAGACCAAGTTGACTGAAATTCTGTACCCCCTAGTCATTCCAGTATTAAAAAAAGAGGGCCTAAAATTTTAGATCCTTGGTCAGCAGTTCATAAGTGAGTAAACACAGTTTGGCCCTATACAAAAGCAATGTGCTAGATGTCCAATGAGGATAATGGCAAAAAAGCTTGCTTTAAAAAAAAAAAAAATTGTTAACTTCGTTTTATTAACTTTATTTGCAGGTCCTAAGGACAGAAAAGGTTTACACAGAAGTAAGTCTAGCTGGGCAGGCTAGGATTTAAATATTTTCTATGAATATACAAAACAGAAAGAGGAACCACGATTTCCTAACACTGTCAGAGCCCAGATGAGAGAGAGCTCATTCTCTGAAGAGCCAGGTTGGTCTTGTGTATATGCATGAGCTAGGACACAGACATCAGAATACCTGTGTCCACATCTGTTCTTATATTTTTTTTCTACTTTTTATTTTTAAAATTCAACTACTAGTGTTGCTCTGAGGGATCAGAGGTATTTGATGCACTGAGTAGCCTGGGCTCTGCCCTGCCTATTTCAGGAATGAAAGGGTAGTTCTAATTTCCCTTGTCTTCACCACACCCACCCCACCCCACCCTGCTGGTTTTCAGTAATAACACCTGTTTCTTGTTCACATACTATGTTCCAGGTGGTCAATGCTAAATGAATGTTCCCTTAACCTCTTTGTGATTAGCTGGCTTCACCTACTCTTCTCACTTTCAGTGAGATAAGAAGTTGGCAGGGCTGGAGACGAACCTAGTGCTGTTACTTTCTAGCTGAGTGTATAAACTTTCTGAGCCTCAGTTTTTCTATTTTTAAATGAGGCTAAGACTATCTTTTGCAGGTGTTCGTGAGAAACAAAAAAGCCTATGTTAGATTCAGTATCTGTTATGCTGTGAGAGCTCAGTATTAAATGGGAGCTATTCTTTTTTCCATGTTTTCTCTCTCCTCCCTAGATTTTGAGGTACTTAAATTCAGGGACCATGCATGTGCCTTCTCTCCCCACCTCCTAAGTCTAGCAAGTTGGAAGCAAAATGGGTTCCCAGTAAATGTTTACTCAATGAATGGAGTTAGTTATACCGAAGAGTACGAATCTAGAGGTTATTGGCTTAAGAACACACAAGATTCTAAGCTTTTGATGCTTATTTTATGATGGCTTTTTCTGTTTGTTAGTGTTTTGTTTTTTGTTTTTTTACAGAAAGAGCAAGTAAACACTCATAACATTTTTTTTTTGACTATTTTTGCTCTCTGTTGAGTCACAGAATGAGAAGGAAGGCATGTTAGTTTTCACAGATTACTGCAAAGTCTTAACTGACATGATGTTTGTGTCTTTAACAGATAAATACTTATCAGGGGAAAATAGGCCATTTGGAGACTTCACTTTCTAAGTTTTGAAAATAAATGTAATGGGAAAAAATCCTACCTTTTTGTATTATTTTCTGACAGTCTCAGATGGGTGAAGCTGAGCTGGAGGAAACGGGAATCTACCATAGCAGCATGTCACTATAGACACTGAAGTTGTGTGTATATATATATATATACATACACACACACAAACACATACACACCCCAGGAAGGTTTCTATCTATTATCAATCTATCTATTAATCTACATATCTACATCTATCTATCTATCTATCTATCATCTATCTTTCTACCTATCTATATCTCTCTATATAAAAATCTCTCTCATATATATGTACATGGAAGGCAAAATACACATATACACACATATGTATGCACAGCATCAGTTCTTTCTGGCTTTTTTAAATATGAAATCAATTATATTTTTCTACAGTGGACAAATAGTCTCAGGGAGAGTCAACATGTTACCATTGGGAAAATTTCAACATAATTACTTTTATTTTATGTGGTGGAAGCGTTTGTTGTGTGTGTAAAAAAAGCAAGAGAGGAAGGGACGTGTACTTAAGATTTGTTCCTTAATAATAACTTACAGCAAGTTTCTTTCTCTGAGCAGGTGAAGTCACTGAACGTGGCAATTTTTTTGGAGTCCATCTTTGAAAGTCACGTGGCTAATTGATATACCCCTATCTTATGGATGAGTGGGTGAAGCTGAGCCAAACTGTATTGGTGTCGATATCTGTCTTGCGTAAGGCTCTCCTCTCTCTGGAGTGATGCGATATGCAGTGCTAGACTCCAGCTACAGCTACAGAGCCCAGGGAGATGTGCTGGTTGTGCTTGACTACAGGACTCAGCTCTGGGAAAATCCTGTAGGCCTTGGACATGGCCAAGAGTATGAGCCCAGCCTGCTGCAATCCGAGCAGCAGCCTCCAAAACCTGACTTTGTAGATCCACTGTCTGGTGAAAAGCTAGCAGGTGATTGGAACACCACTGAGAAGATATTGGTGAGTACATTGTGGGTACCACAAGCTGTATGGAGGATTGACTAAGCAGCTTTGGCAAGGGGGGCCTCTGGTGAGTGGGGTTTGGAGGGATGACAGTGTAATCACACAGAAGTGAGTGCAGCCTCCTTCGTTAGCAGCACAGCACTCAACATACTCTCTTAAGAGGGGGCTTATCATATTCAGAGCGGAAGCTCTGTTTTTGAAGATAGTGAAAGATGCAAAGGATAGTTGCATGCGCTGTGTTAAGTAATTGCCCATGACAGAGCAGAGGGGCCTTAAAGGGCCAGTTTGGGAGGAGAAACACACTGGTGGATGTGATTTTAGTCACAGCCATAAATAAGGCTCTCCACAGTTTTCATCTACAGCATGAAGCATGGGCTTGATGTGAGCAATGTTGTGACCCACACAGATTTATATTGCAAAGTGCACTCATGTGTTGATTATGAAAGATGATCTGCAGCTGAGATCTCACCATCAATTCTTATTTAGGGGATTGTCTCTTTTTAAAGATTATTTAGATGTGGATTGTCATCGGCTCTCATAGAAAATAAAGTGACCTGGAAGAATGGTGATTCGACAGAAATTTATGGATTAGATTCTAATTCTGCTCTGTAATATGCTTTCTGCTCAGATGAGGGAGATATATAGAAATTCTATGGGAGAGGCAGAATGTGTAGGATTTAAAATCACTCAACGAGTCAGTTTCTTCATCTGTGAAATGAGGACAATGAAAATCTCTACCTCACCATGCGTTATGAGTATCAGAGAGTTAATATATGCCAAGTACTTGGTACAATGTTTACCATCTAAATTTTTAAAAATTGTAGGCATAAGCTTTGGAAACACAAAGACCTCGTTCCAATCCCAGCTTTGCCATGCACTAGTTGTATGATCCTGGCAAGTTATTTCTCTAAGCATTGGTTCCATAGAGATAAGAAAAGGATCGAATAGAGATAAAACAATAAAGGGGAATCATATAGCACATATCACATGAAAAGATTGTAAGGAATAAAGAGATAGGTAGATAAATAAATAAAATATGAGAGAGCCTGGCATATTGTAAGCACCCAATAACTATTATAAACTATTGTTAGAAATTAGCTTCATAAACCACTTGCTTAGCCCAATAACTGCTATTAAAGGAACTAATGACTTGTAGGGCCTCCATAATGCGTTTTATAAAAATTAGCATTCGTGTGTATGCATAGTAAGATAAGACTGACGATGCTAGTTTGATCACAGAGACACACCTTCTGTGTGACCATAGGGCATTGGTTGACCTTGTGCCTTAAGGCATGCAGACATATGCCTTCTGACTGGCTTCAAAAGCTCATCGCTTACATGGCCCTTTTGATGTTGGGTGTACGTTCTACAGAGTGCACAGTGTGGCCAGAGGCAAATCTAGCTCTTTGTTTAAAAAGAGAAAAAAGGCCAAGCTAGCATATTTGTTACTGATCAGATGAACTCAACAAAGCACCCATGAATGTGGGTTTACCTGTAAACATATATGTGTTTGTAAGGGTACATATGTGCATAGAAATTATATACATATATGTGTGTATGTGTGTATACATACATAAACATGTATAAAATATATGCACACAGCATATGTCTATGGCACTGTTCGATTAAATGCAATTAGCAAACTTTCTAATTCTTCACTTGGCAAGAATAGCATACGTATAGCAGTTTGAAAATGCAAAATATAGCAATATATGTTAAAACAATAATTTGCGACGATATTTCTTTAAATACATTTAAAGTTATGTATATGAAGAGAAAAATCATTCTAAAGTATTTTAAGTCTTCAGAGCACAATCTTTCACGAACTTGAACAGCATTGAGGCTTTATTTTATATACATTCACACTAGGCGAAATGCAAAATTGAATTATCATCTTCATTATAGAGGCCTAAACTCATTTTCTTCACAAAATTGTTGCAAAATCAATCTTAGGGCACCAAGTCCTAGATTATTGTATTTTTAAAAAGAGAAATAATGACATTTGCGTATTTTGCTTTACAAATGTCAAATATTCAAATCATTTTATAGATCAAATATTGAGTAATTAGATAAATACTTTTTCCCATCCAGATATTTTAGTGTTTGTCACCCAATTGTATAGAGATATATAGCCTAAGAAGTGTGACAAAAATATATTTATTTTCTTCATTTTCTTTCAAGTCATGAACATTTTTGTACTATTTGGAAATATTCCAAAATTTTCTTTTCTCTTCGTATCTTTTTAAATAAAAGGAAGAATGAGAAAAGAAATAGCTGTTCTTTGCATACACAGAAACATATTAAGATTCTTTTTTTCTACAACAACACTGAGAAGCTTTCTTTGTTATCCTAGCTTTAGCCTGATTTTTATCTTAAATTTAGAAAATGTTTAAACACAGCAAGCAGCTATTTGCATAGGCATAGGAGCGTACCTATTGCTAGAATATACTTTTTGAACCTATATTTTTCGGTTAGTCATGTACAAACCACTTTTGGTAACCAGTTTAATTTCAGGTTTTAATTATTGAAAGCAACACAATGACTTCAGAATGTGCATATTTATTTAATCGCTTACTGAAGAATCTGTTGGCAGTGAGAAGTGCTCACAGACATTACTGCCCAAAGGTTTTAGCAGAGAAATGTTCCCTCATAATGGGGTTTCAAAAGACACCGCCTCTGTAATTTACTGAAGTTCCGCTTTAGAACAAGCTGTTTCTTTTATGTACAAAGCTAGCAATTCACAGGTCCCAGCTGAAATGTATTTTTTGTTGTTGTTGGAAGGTTTCAAAGATATGGCACTTGGAAATTCCTTAATTAGGTTTAAGATTTTAGTCCTAAAGTAGGTTCTCTCTGTAACCAGAATGTATTTATTTGGCAGTTGCTTTATTTAGTGATGCTCATTTCACACTGTGAATAACCAAGAAAAACCCTAATGTGCTAGCACTCCAATAGCTTTTTTTCTTTTGAAAACAGAAAGCAAAGATATCAGAGAAGATTTATGGAGAGTGGCCCAAATTGAAACCTATTTGAAAGCACCTTTCCTATTTGCACAGCTAAACATCTTTGTGTTTTATTTTAAATGAAGGAGTACATAGATAGATAGCTCCAAGTTTGAAACACACATTAGGATCCGTTTCTATAAAAACACATTACACAATCAGCATTCATAGAGGGCTGCCAGCTCTGGAAGACTTGCATGCCCATGGGTCAGCCCTAGGGGACAGGCTGTATATAAATACCAACTGCCAGTTCACAGTTTGTGCAAATATAAAGTCTGTTAGGCCAAGATAACATGTATATAGTGTGACATGACAGTACCTAGCTGCGTACGTGTGGACCTCAGTATATCTAGTGCTCGACATTATTTTACTTCTTACTAAAGCAGCTTGCTATTTGCAGATAAATTGGTAAAAAGACAATAACTGTAAGACATGTGGGGTAGAAAGAACTGAACAACAGTAACAGTTTTCTAGAAGCCCATGCAGAGAAGAAAGAAAAACAGTATATGAAGTCTGCACAACTAACTGGTCATTCATTTGTTCTCTGAAGCATCTATTAATATTCGGTACATAGTAGGTGCTCAATAAATATTTGCTGAAAAGTGATGTCCTATTGTTTCTAATTCCTCTGATTCAAATCTGTCCCACTTCTTTCCTTCGTGACTATTGACATTAATCCAATTCACACATTACCTCTTTTGAGGTGATTAAAATAGCCTCTCAATCGTTTTTGTCTATTGTCTCTTCAGTCCAACCCAGCCCTGTAGTATCTGTTCCCAAATAACTTTTCAGCTGGTTGCCTACCTCCTTCACCCTCCTTCAGGTTTGAATAAAATTATTTCCTAAAAATGTTTCATGCTGTCCCGCCTCCCACAGCCGTGACTACCCTGACCCCTTTCTGCCCCTCTTCCCCACCCTGGAAGGTCAACCCAACACATCTCTACATTGTTTCCTTGGGGGCACATTGTAAGGACCAGTGTTTTCCTTTCAGACATCTTTCCTCCTTCTAAGAAACATCTCTCCCTCCTAGACACTCAAAAGCGCTTTATGTGTATCTTTCTTAGAGGCACTTTTAGCTTTCTGTTTTCTAATATACTAGTTTATATAAGGATCTTATACTTTCCCCTCATCAGCCATTTTTTAAGGGCTGGAGTTCATAATTTATTCATCTTTGTAGCCCACATGAAACTCTTCCACGTAGACCAGTCAGTCAATGGTTCTATTCTCTCATCCCATCCTGTGCTTCTGATTTGTTCCTTTTATCACAATTAAAATTATAGGAATAATAGAACAATTTGTTTTTAATGCCATCTCCATTGAAAGAATGTAAGGTCCACAAGGGCTTATGTTCACAGCCAGATCCCAAGTTCTTAGTACAGTGTCTTGTCCTTACCAGACATTCAATACATAAGTGTAGAGACCAATAGATGATAGATAGATAGATAGATAGATAGATAGATAGATAGATAGATAGATAGATAGATAGCTGACCAGGGACACAAACATTCACACATCTATATCCTTATGTGATCATACTGCTCTAATCTCCAAAAGATCTGATCCAGAAAGCAAGAATAGAGAATCGCCATATAATAATTGTAGCTAATTTTTATATCCATTGTCTGTGTAGTAGACATCTTTGTAGTAAGTAGTATCTTCTTTTCTTATGGTACACACTGTCCCTTGACCACACTATCTTTTCCTTCTGCTTAGTTATGATTTCTGAATCTTTATCTCCCATCAAGATTTCTCTTGAATTCTAGAGATCCACCTGCTTGCCTGACATCTTCACTTAGGTGTCCTATGGCAGACACTGGCTAGCTTTACACCAAATCAAATTATTTTATTTTCTTCTTTCTTCTTGTTATATCTCCAGACCACATTTCCCAGCCTTTTTTTTTTTTTTCTTTTTGCAGTTAGGTGTAGCAAATGATGGCATTTGGTTAATACAGTGTTGATTAAAGCTATTTGCACAGGTCCAAGTCTGGTCCACAAAAACCTACATTTACCTTCTACTCTCTACCTGTCTGCCTGCTGTGTGTTGAGGATCCAGCAGAGAAGAGTGTGGCCCCAGGGCGTGGCTGGACCATAGGTGGACAAAGCTTAAATCTCTTAATTACTATGAGGAGCAGAGACATCCCATTTCTACTAGTTGAACAGTAAGACATAGTTCTATTTATCAAGCTATTGAAATTTTGAAGCTGTTTGTTACAGCAGTTAGCCAAGCCTATCTAATACATATTTTCTCTTAAAACATATCCTCTACAATCCCTGATCTATGCCGATGCCCTTTTGTCTTTGCTTAGTTAGAATGTTATGAGTTCCCTGAAGCATTTTTTCCCCTCATCTCTTATTTCTTAACAGTCAACATTCCTTGTTCTTTATTCCTGGTCTCACTATTTTAGTTCAGATTATCATACTGTCTCGATTGGTCTATTAAAGTAAGACTTTCTGTCTTGCCTACCTTAAATTTATTTTTCATACTGCCCACTGTTTTTTCTTCCTAAACACAGAATGATCCGATAGTTCTCTCATATAAAAAAATTTAATTTCAAGATGAATTAAATTTTCTTTACCATATCATCCATTTAAACCATTCATAATCTATCCATTTTCTAACTATCTTTCATCAACATTTCTAGTGTCATAAACTCAGGTTCTAAAAAAGCAAAAAATACAAACAACAAAAAAATCAGAAGTATACATTTCTCCTAACAGTATATATTTTTCACACTTTTGATTTTCTACATATGATTTTGATCCAGCCTAAAATGCCCTTTCTTTCTGTTTTCTGTTTGACACAATTTTATTTTCTTAATATGACCCAATGAAATAATCACCTTTGCTCTCTTTTCTAATCTCTCATACTAAGTTAACTGTTCTCTTCTCTGTACTCTCTTGGCACTTTGAATATAAGTCTCTTATAGTGTTTATTCCTTTGGATTTCAATGATATTTCTATAAACTGGTCATATTTACTTTAAGTACTCCATCCATAGTTTGGTGAGCAGCAGCAAATAAAGTATTCAAGAAGCTTTGCTAAATAAAATTTTAACTATTACATAATTCACTATCAAAGAAAAATGTAGCCTTATTTTTCACTGTAGGATTAGCTCAACAAGAATGTGTGACTCTTACCCATTTTACAATAGCTGTGATAACAAAGACTATCCATTTAGATAATAATAATTACTGACGTTTAATGAATCATTATTATGTTCTAGGCATTGTGCTAAAATCTTTATGTGCTTCATCTTGTTTAATCCTTACATTGACTCTATGAAGTCAATATAATTTCCATTTTCACATAAGTTGGTGTGCAGTTGTGAACAAACATCTGTGAGAAAAGTTGTCTCCTACAGGAACTACTGAGGAATGTACAATTGATTTTGCCCCCAAGGTGACAAACTATTTGAGAATTTACTTAGGTCTTTCTTGACTATCAAAGATTTATACCTTATAAATATATATAAGATAATATGAACATGGAACGTTCTATTCATAATTATTTTAAGATAATGTTTTTGTTTACTCTATATACTTATGATGTTCTTCTCAAATCCATGGTGACCGCAGGGTGCAGAATAAATTTTCGAACAAACCATTATGTATTTAGAAAAGGCAAGTGCATTGCTCTGAGATGTTTGAGTACACTAGAAGCTCTCTTAATCGCACAAGTTAGAGTAGAATATCAAAGGTGAGAAATCATAGGATATCAAGCAAGAGTTGAAGACCATTAAAATTGCATCATGCATATGATGCAATTTCAAACAACATTGATTGGCAAGCCAGGTGTTTGTATTTAAATATTGCCTGAGTCTGAACTACATCAGTAGTGTATGATGTTTATATAGTTAGAGAAATACTTTGTAATAACAAAGACAAAGTGAAACACTTTCTGCCATTCAATTAAACAGAAAAAAAAAACCCCACAAAAAACCTATGGCTGTCAGCTTAGTAGGATATCACACATGCTGGCCTAGAGGGAAGAGGGCATATTTCCTTTGATTTAGGGTTCATTTGGGAAGAAACTAATACTCATAAAGTCTGTATTGCTGGATTATTTTCTAAGTCATTTCTTTGACATGTCATTTTCCCATTCAAAAAATTCCAGTGGCTCCCATTGCCTGTAGCTGTGATCTAATTTGCTTGCTTTCTACTCCATTGTCTTCAGCCCTATCTCTCATGACTGCTTGTCGTCAACCCAATCCATCTATCACCAACTGCCAAACGCACTTTGGGCTTCCCTGACTTCTCTCCTACTCTCTGTCCATCCAAAACCTACTCAACCATAATCACCTTAATTCTATCTACTTTCTGGAAAATCTCCTCTGACGGTATCTGTTAAAAATCCTCTCTCCTTCTTAGCCCTATGAACACTATTGCATACTTAGCTGTGACTTTTTCACTATTAGTTTATGTATTTTTTATCTTTAGAGGCATTGTCTTATCCTTCTAATTAGAGTGTAAGTTTGTGAACTTTAGTTGCCTGCATCTTTGACATCCTAAAAACCCCCTATAGTAAATGGAAAGGGAAACAAGTTACTGAGTTCCTGCTGTGTGTCAGACACTATGCTAGATCCTTCATATACATTATTCAGTTTAATTTCTACAACAAACCAATGAGTTATGTATTACTAACTCCATTTTAGAGATGAGGAAACCAAGATTCAGAAAGTTTACACATGCTACCCAACATCACACAGCTAGTAACAAATTGAGTTAGTATTCCGACCTTGTCCTGTACGTCTCTAAAGCTCTTGGTTTTCGCAATACTCTTTCCATATATTAGATACTTATAGACAACAGCAATTGTCATCCATTCGCCATCTCTAAGTATAATTTTTAAAATATTTTACATCAGCATTGATTATTTTCCAATTGCTTTAAGTGCACTGCTATCGTCTATCCAAGTATATTGTCAACCTTCGTGGGCGGGACTGTTCCCCATGCTTCATGTGTGCATGCGTGTTTTGCTCTACCTATAGAAAACTTTGACACACACTTGTAGAATGCTTGAGATGGCAGTCTTTAAAAGTGAATTGTAACAAAGATTCTCTTTGGCCTTCAAAACTTCTGTTAGCCTCAATTATATTTAGCCAGCCTCTAGGTATTTGCTATTTCCTGTTGAAAATATAAAGGTCTAGAAACTGGTGTTATCTGACAACAAATAGCTTAAATTTCCTGATGTACTGAGATCCCAAGAAAGTCCAGCCAATACAAAATAAAACTATAATGAAGGGGCAAAATGTATATAATTTCTATTACTTAGTTCTTTTAAGAGTACTTTATGATACTAATATAATGGCCAATAATAATTTTCATAGCATCCAAGTTAAGATATTTCAGATGTATTCATGATTTCAACTCAAATTTTATTGCCCTCCTGATCTACAGTTGTCCTCTAGTTTATTCCTCTATACAAATTTCTTCCCTGCCTTAACTCCACTCGTTATTTTGGGTTCTTCTAGATTAAGCTGGGTTATGATTTTGTGAACACTAATAGCAATAGAGACTGAATGTCAAAGTTTTGGGCAGGCCGAGTTATCTTGCAAGTGGTAGGTGAGACCAGGTGGTAAGCAACAAAAGGGAAGTGCACTATGGCAGGTCAACAGCTCTTTTACATTATTCATAGTAATGTTTTTCCTCATTGGAATAGATAGGGGAAAGTTGAATAGAGCTGTTGTTGCTATCCTGTCAGCCAGAAGTTCAGTATTTGCAATTCTACAGTAATTTTTTTGCAGACCTCAAAAGGCTACACATATACACAGTGATTCATTGTTTTATATCATCCAAATCTTAAGGACACCAATAAATTTTTAAAAGCTTGTCTAATACCGAGGCTTGTAGAAATGATGATTCTATATTTATCTCAATATATAATTAACTACAGTTTATAAGTAATGGGTTTTATGCTCTGAAGACAAATTACCGGCCTTTCTTTTCTTTCTTTCTTTTTTCCTGTATAAGTAGTGGCTGCGTGTTGGGGTTCTGCACAGTGATTTCCATTACACCCAATTTGGTATCTGATACTGTCACAATGAGCTCATGATTTCAGGTAAGGAATAAGCAGGAGCATATGAACCCTCAAGCAAAAGAGATGAAATTTTCATCCGAATGTCCTAAAGAATAAAAATGATGGAGATAAAAACAGAAAATATGTGACATGGACAAAGTTGTTTCTAACTAGAACATTTTTCAAAGTTTTCTAGGGGAATCAATTGCTCTCTGAGCAAATCATTTAGTACAGAGCTCTAGTGAGAGCATTAGCAAACGATCCTCTCTGCCTGCAATTAAATTAGTCATGCACTTGTAGGTCTGAATTTATGGTGATTTGTATTCCAGAAGAATCTTTACACCATACTTTTCAGAAAGAAAATAAAGAAAACTACTAAAGCATGCACCAAAGTTTGCATATTTCTTTTTATTTTAAATTACTCTGATTTCTCTTTTAGTTTTAAAAGGTTTGTTTCATTAAAAAAACAAAGAAGATAAAGACACTACAATATAAACATTCTCAAAACTCAAACAGAATGTTTGTTATTATTGCTATCATAAATGTCATAAGTATTCTTTCCTTGTATATTTATGGATTTACTTTCTTGATCATCTAGTTTATAAACTACTAGAGGAGAAAACTTTTATATCTTTCTATATTCTAGGAACATTATTATTATTGTTATCATCAATCTACATCATCATTATCATCTGCACACAGTAGGTCCTCTGTAAGTAATTACCAGTTTTAAAAATTAATTTAGAGCCTATAGCAGGGAAGATGCTGTATGTGTTTGGGAAGTGAAACTTGAGAAGTATAACCAGTTGTTCAGCCTAGTGAATTGTGTGTGATCTTGGCCTGTGTCTTCATAAGATGTTTCTGAGCACTGTTCCAGCTATCACATTGGACCAAATTGATTAGCAAAGTCTGCATGCAGGCATGACCATGGCTGCTCTTTCGGAACTGCAGTAGATGGCACTGCCATGTAAAAACACTCATCATGCTGACAGAACTGACCAAACACTATTATCTCACGAATTCTTGAGGTCATTCTGCAGCTCAAGCCAAAGGCATAGGATTTCATCTTTTACGCATCTTCTATTTTTAAAAATTTCTTTCTCTTTCTTAAAGCATAAAACAAACCGAATATGCCTCTGTATTTTTAAGCAAGTGATTAAATCTCAGCTTGAAGTATGTAATAGAGTCAAATTGTCCATGTTTATCTGGGAAGCCACCTGGCTAGAAAAGTGAAATCTCTTATCAGTTAGGTGGCTCTTACTATGTTCTGCATACATAAAATTCCAAGAGTTTAAAGGGAAAGTGTATATCAATATAATATTATATAACAACAGCAACAATGGCATAAGTACAAAGTTCAAAAACAGCACAGAGATAGACTTGCTTGAAGTATATTTATCATGAAAAAACGTTATGTGAGAATTAAAATATTTTTATGGCCTAATTAAAACATTAATTATATAGCCTGACAAAGTAATATTTTGCTATTGTTAATAATTTTGTTTTAAAATTATTTAAAAACTCTGATGAACCAGAGCTTCAAATGATTGTTATGGCTATAAATTAAAGAGCCAATCATTTGTTTAAGTATAGTGTTGATTGCTATATGAAAAATATCTATACTCCATATTAAAAATGGAGTTCTTTAATGGCAAGGGTAAAAAAATAATTTTCTTTATTTTTGTCAGTTATTAAAATTGTGACTTGTTCATGTTTAGGAATTATATTCTGACATGAGAAATCTGTAGGAATTCCAGGAAAACTTTGTCCTACATTTTTACATCTTAGCTTTTGCCTTGTACCATTCAGTGATTTGGGAATAGTTCTACAAATAGGAACATTTATCGAGCGGGCATTATTATGTTCTAGGCACTAAACAAAGTCATTTACATCCTGCTTTTCAAATGTGGTCCACAGATCAACTGCATCAGCATCACCTGGGAGCTCATTAGAAAGGCACAATCTCTGGCCTACCGCAGACCTGTGGCATCAGAATCTGCGTTGTGACAAGCTCTCCATGTGCGTTTGCACATTATAGTCTAAGAAGCTTTGCCTCTCCTTTTCATTTGTAATTTCTCACCACAGACCTGCCAGTTTGGAGAAGTTAAGTCAACGTTCAGGGTCACAAAGCCATTAAGAGGTAGGGCTGTTCTTTTCACTCAGAGTTGGTCATGTTTCCATACACATACACAGGTACGCCCTTCACTTGTTGAAACCTTGCCCCTTCTTAATCATCCAGCTCAGATTCTACTGCTCCACTCAAATCTTCCTTGATGTCTTCTGTTGCAAGTCACCTTTTCCTGTTTCGATATCTCACAGAATTTGGATTTTTTTCTGTTTTTTCCATATAACACAGTCTTCTTTTAGATTAATCCTGCAAGTGTCTATGAGGATAGAAACTATCTTTTTTAGCTTGCATTAGCTATTGCACCTGGCATAGCAACCACTACATAATATGTGCTTAATGGTTGCTTGAATAAATTAACGATTGCCTTTGCCCTTTAAATAAAGCCATTCCATAGTTCATTAGGACAAGTAAATCCTATTATAGTTATATTTAGTATATTAATAGCTATTAATTTCTTCAAGGTTATTACTGCTTGGCTCACATTAATATTAATACTGATAACCCCTACCATGTGTAAAGGATTTTATACCTTACAAAGTACTTTAACACCTATGACAACATTTAATCTTCACTACAATCTTGTGGCATATGAATTCTATTATTCCTATTTTACAGATATAGAAATTCATGCTTACAGAAATTAAGTGACCTACAAAATATTACAGGGAACACCATAGAATAAAAACTTAAAGCCTTCTAATTCCAAGGGTTGTGCTACTACTGGTGTCTTTCTGAAACAAAAATGTGCATCTTGTATAAAGTCAAGAACTATTTTCTCAAATGTGTTAGTAGCAGAAGCCATCATATACAATATACATTGACTTTAAGATATTATTTCTCAAATAAAGACATTGAAATCTGAAATACAAGAAAGGAAAAATCTACAGAATTTGGTAACTGGTTAGCAAGGTCTGGAGAGGATGAGGGAGGGATAGAATTAAAAAGGAGCCCCAGATTTTATCCTGGGTACCTGAAAGTATGATGGTGCCAATGATTCAACAGAGACAGTCTGGGGGTCTGGGGGAGATGATAACTCAGTTTGCCAGTCCTCTTTTTCCTGCTCCTGTGATATAGTTATCTTTGTTAAGATGGAACTTGGTCTGTGAGTGAATATGTTGATCAAAAGCTCTGTCACACAACTGAGAATTAAACTTGGTTGTTTTAAGGCTCTGATTCTTTGGGATTCTTAGTAACTATGGTACAATCTCTATTCTAGGCTGCCCTGACTCATAGATATGTATGGAGAACTCTATGTAGGTAATTTGTTGAGTAAGAAAGTAATTCAGGTTTTTTATTTTACACTGTTCTAATTCTTCTCGCTCTTCATTGTTGTGAATGAATACTTTGTCAGTCAGATTTATAGAAACAGCAGCCTTCAACATTTCTGACTTCTCACTCATCCATATTTCAAAGACTTTTCATCTAATTGTTGATGGTGCAGAGTAGAAAGATCTGGGATCTAAAGTTAGAAGTCCTGAGTTACAATTTTGACTCTGCTTTTCTATAGCTGTGAACTAGGGCAATTCACTTAACTAGTCTGAACACAATTTGTTAACATTTCAACTGGGTGAGTAATGCTATATGGCTCACATGGTTGTGAAGAGCCAATGAGCTACTATGGATGAAAACAGTTTGTAAATTTTAACACGCTTTATTGATGTAGTTATTATTAGTATAAGAGCGGAACAAAGGACAAAAGAGTAACTATCAATGTAAATATCTACTTAAAAGCAAATTACATATTTTTAAAATTAAGACATGTATTCTTAAAAAATATTAAAGTAAGGATGACACAGTAGAGAAAGAAATTAGTGCTAGTAGTAATCATTTTTTACAAACAAAAGCTCATAGACACAGACAACAATTTAGTGGTTACCAGAGGGAAAGGGGAACAGGGAGACAGGAGATTTGACTTTGGGTGGTGAGCACACAATGCAATACACATATGTTGTATTATAGAATTGTAAACTCAAAACTTATGTAATTTTATTAATCAATGTCACCCCAGTAAATTTAATTTAAAAAAAGAAAATAATGGCTCCTATTTATTGAGCATCTGTGGACCAGGCCTGTAAGAGACTTTCATTTCAGTATAATGACCTCTATTGACTCTCTGTCACTTATCGTCATATAAAAACAGAATAGATTTTTAATTTAGGAAGGTAAAGAAGAACTGATTCTAACTATGTTTTATTTTTTACTTTCCCCATAAACTACACGCTCACAGTTATTATATCTTTATAATGGTATATTATATTTTTATAATAGTTCCTTTAAAAAGCAACATGCTAGCATTCATTCCTGATGGATCCAGCCCATCATATCCCAAGAGTAGCTCTAAGAGATAACTCATGGATGAGCAAGACTGGTCACCAGGGCAGGCCTAGGGTAAGGCAAAGTGGGTGCTGTGCCCAGGGCACAACATTTAAGAAAGCACTCACTCTCACCTTCACACCCTAGGAGTGAGCACCTTCTTAAATGCTGTGCCTTATGCACTTCTCGTGCCTCACCCTAGTTTCTGCCATGTTCTCCCCATTGCAGCCTTGCCAAAAAAAATTAGTAAAAATCCCCTAAAATATCTTATTATATACATAACAATTTCTTTCTTGAAAAAGAATGAAAACCTCTATATTATTCACATAATATTTAGTATAATTGTAAGAGGGCTTGGAACTTAAGGAAATTAAGAATGTTCTTAAATCAAGAACACATTCTATGACAGACCACTAAGACAGGAACCCCCTAAGAAATACTGAGGATGATGGAGATTAACACAAAGCATAAGCCCACAGGTAACTTTTGGTCACAGATCCAGTACAAATGAACTTTTTCTTTATTTATCCTGGATATAGATCCCTGTAGGCCAGATAAAGACCTTCTTTTTCAAGTCTCATCGTGGGATTTCCTTAGAGAAATAAACCTCCCACCCTGTTCCCTATTTCCTTCGCTGTTAGACCATCGTATTATTTATTCTGCAGGTTATGGGTGATGGTTTCCTTTTGCTTTTCTGCATTTTCCATTTTTTTTTCTCTAATGACTATATGTTACCTCATAATAAACATATTTGCAATTAAACAATGAATTGGACCTAATTTAATATTGGTTGCTTTTGTTCTTAATGACTATTTCACTCAAGCTCCCCTGCCTGCATCTCTCCCCACACTTGGATTCTCCTGTTTTGTTTTACTTTGTTTTATTTTATTTTATTTTATTTTATTTTATTTTATTTTATTTTATTTTATTTTATTTTATTATTTATTTTATTTTATTTTGTTATTTTATGCCATTAGAATATTTAACATGAAATCTACCCTCTTAACAAACTCTAGGTGTATAAAAAACAGAATAGAATTTGCTCAAAAAATTAAAAATAGAACTACTAAATGATACAGCAATGTGACTTCTGGGTATTTATTCAAACTAATTGAAATCAAGATCTTGAAGATATATTAGCACTCCTATGTTTATTGTAGCACTATTCACAATAGCCATGATGTTGAAACAACCTAAATGTCCATCAGCAGATGAATGGATAAAGAAAATGCTATATATATACATACACAATGAAATATTATTCAGCCTTTAAAAAGAAGGAAAGTCTGTAACATGCAACAGAATGCATGAACCTTGAGGACATTAGGCTGAGTGAAATATGCCAGGCACGACTCTCCTTTAGTTGTCGAGTAGAAGGGCTTCCACATTCAACAAAGGCCAGGCCTTCCTTGTGTGCACTGGATCTCATGCCCTCCCCTTGCCCCCTTCTATAATTAATGTTTCTCTCTTTCCTGGATCATTGCTATCAGCATGCACACATGCTCTCTCCCGTATTTAAAACTATCTTCTTGGCTCTCATATTCCCACTTAGGCCACAATTCCATTTTTTTCACAATCAAACTTCTTCATCTCACATTCTTTCCTCAACAGGCCCCAACCAGGCTTCCTTCTGGCCCCACACATTATTAAAATGGCTCCAGTCAAGGTCACTATTGACCTCCAGGATGCTAAATCCAATGAACATTTGTCTCTTTTCATCTTATGCAACTTCACATTAGAATTCAATACAGCTGACTGTTCCCTCTCCCTTGAAACGTTTTCTGTTGTTTCCAGTATCACCCTCCTTCATATCCATGTTTATTTGTTTGTTTCCTACCTTAGTGGTCATTCGGCTCTGTCTCCTTTGTGAGCGTCTCCCTTTCTGTGTAACTTTATCCTGGGACTCCTTCTCTACTTTACACGTAATACTCTATCAGGGGCAATCAGCCAGTCCATGTTTTTGAATACCAATTTCAGAATGACTCCTCACTATTCTATATCTTTAGCTCTGGTGTCACTTTTAATTTCCAGACTCATATATCCAACTTCCAACTTGACATTACCATGTAAATGTCTAATAATTTATTTTAAATTTCAATGTCCTGTACAGCAAGACTTGTGGAATCTACCTCTAAATCATATTTTGAATCCAAGAGATTGGACTGACTGGGTGATAGCTTCTGGATAACATTAATAATCTTCTAAATGATCTCATTGCTTCCATTCTTAGACTGTCACACCCTTCTACTTCTATTTTCCAGATATCAGCCAAAATGATCATTGGAAACTAAAAACTAGGTCATTAACTTAAAACTTTCAGTCTCATTTTGGTCTCAGCTGACGTGTCACTTCCTTGCAAAAGCTTTCTTTAAACAAACAGTTTAAAGTAGTGCTCGAGATTCTTCTATAACATTAACCTGCTTTATTGTCATCACTGAGTTTACCAATAACTGATGGTTTCCTGTTTACTATGTGTAATCTCCATGAATAGAGGAATATCATCTGTTCTGTTCATTGCCTTAGCCTCGGTATGCAGTGTTTGGCACATAACATACGCTCAAAGAGTAAATGAATGAATGAATTTATTCAGCAATATCTGCCATGACTTACTTTGGCTATACCTACATAACACATCTAGTTTAGGAAATTTTTAAAATTCACTTGGATGATTAGATTAATATTTCCTCAAGTTAACTTGAATAAATTATTTGATTGCTTCATTCACATCTATGAAATGGTGGTGTTTTGCCCAGCTACCATGTACTTCATTCACGTTACTGGGAGACCAAAGGAAGGGCCACCTTTGGAATGTTCTTTATAATCATCATAGATAATTTGGTATTGTTTAAAAAAATATATAGCCCCATGGTGGTAAGAAACTTTATTTTTGCATGGGTTTTGATATCTCTACTTTTCATTTGCTCACTGAAACAATTTGAGAGTGCGACGCTGGTCATTCCAACCCAGATAACTTTTGGGCATGTCATAGATGGTCTTCATCCCAGATACAGCTATTTCCAAATTCTCTTTTCTTCATTGTATAACTACAGAACATCTAAATACATGAAGTAGAATTTCTGCGCATGCTTTCAGTACCTACAATGGTACTGGAAGAGAGTTGCTCCACAAGTATGCTGCAACACACTCAGTTTCAAACTCAGGCTCAAACCACCACGGCTTTGTGTTTACTAGCAGACATGAAGGCGATACTATCTATTCCCTTACCCCAGATCTAGGCACTATCTCATAACATTACTCTTGAGCCATTTCCCCTCAGCCTCTGCTACGGCGTATAGGTAACTTATTTAAGAGTTTCTGAGGAGCTGTCTGTCTCACTTTCAGAGGAGCTTCGTCTTCTGCAGTTCCAGTCTAAGATTCCTCTCCCGTGCAGTTAGAGTTTCAACCAAGCGCCAGTGAATGCCACGTCTTTATTACTGTTTTGAGTGACTGTTGTTCAACAGAAGGCACAGGCACAATACATCTTTGTCTTCCCCCAGCTAATAACCCAGGGTGTAGTAGGTCAGGCGTGTCTTTACCATTTGCTGCCTCTACATTTATCTGTGCTGTATAAACTCCTTGCGACAGCCTGGCCCTCCTCATTGTTTTCAGAACCTTGACTCTCCTTACCATTCTCATCATCCAAATTTATTTAAGGATGAAACTATTAGAAACACAATTGGTGAATTAATGTCATAGGGACTGCTGCTGGCAGCTCATCAATTTTTGATATGCCACTCAGACAAATGAAACATAAGCCACCCAGAACAAGGGGACCTTTTGACACTTCAAAGGAAACCCCTATGGGTGGTTTCCTCTTGAAGCCACACTAAACTGGCTCGATCTCCTCAGCTGGAAGCTGCCAATGTCTCATTAACCCCTAAAAAGGCCCGGCATGAGCTTTTCTTTTCAGCTATAATTATGCCATGCACTCCTGTTATGCTGTTCTGAATCGCAACACTGTCACCAGCACATTATAAACATCCACCCTAATTGAAAAGCAGATTAGACTCTTGTGTTAATTAGCCCAAAAGCCCGCCCACTTGCATGCATTATGATTGCCTCTTAAATACTGAGGATGTTGAAATCCCTCAGAAAGACAAGGCAGACTTAATTGCAATAACCTGCAAATTAAGTTTAATTTACTTTAAATTTACCGGTTTAGCAGGCTCATTTGATGGTGTTAATGTTCTAGCAAATTAATTATCTGAATTAGTCATGCCTGGTGGAGTTTTGCAGCAGAATACATTGTACAGTGGCCTATTAATAACAGACAAACAGGACAGGATTAATGAGAAGATTATGCTTGAGTTCTTAAAAAAAAAGAGGATCTTGCATGAATTCAAATATAATCACCAAAGTGCAAATACAGACATAGAATATAAACAAACTGAGATTTATAACACTCTATGGCATGTCATCCAGGAGAAACAGTAAAATATGACCGTGAAATATCAGACGGCAAGAGCCTTATTCTGTATATTCCTGTGGAGGTCTCCTCACTGCAAACTGTTTCCTGTTAGAGTCCCAAAGACAGGCGGTGGGCTGCAGAGATGGAACTAACACATCAAGTTAGAAATAACTTCCCTTTGGTTAATTTTATTGCCCTCTTGGTAGTTTATAAAGCATTAAGATGCTTTCTGGAACTCAGTTTTAACCATTCCCTTTGGCCAGATGCAGATACTATTCACGATAAATAATCTAAAGCAAGGACGATCTAGCTGCCACTCTTCTCTTTGTCAAGAGCAGATGTGGAAAATTTGAGCGGGAGATGTAGAAGGATGGGAATGGAAAGTTGCGGGGAACATTTAGAGCATTAACACCTTAGGAGAAACTTATGCTCTCTAGGAGCATAAGTTTATCTTATTCTGATTGTATCCTCAGGTCCTAGGAGAGGGCCTGGAGCATAGTAGGAGCTTAAAACACTTTCTTTTTTTTTTTTTTTTTTAATGAATAAAACACAAAATGAGCTTGGTGACAATTTCCGAAGAAGAATTACTCCGCCTGGAGAATATTGTAGGTTATTACTCCTAACAAATATGGAATTTCTCTGAAAATCCTGTGCCAGTGCTTCCGTTGTTATAAATAGTTAGACTTTCTCCATTTGGTTCTGAAAAGACACACACAGGCTCTCTCTCCATCCGCAGCAGAAAGAAATAGCCTCTGGGTGTCAAACTAATAATCTTTGACTGGCTCAGACTGAATATGGCCATGCAGTGATTGACCTCAACATGCCAGATTATTGATTGGGCTGGAGATGCCTAAGCCATCATTTTCTTGGAGCAGTCACCGCTTTTGTCTTGATCCCATCTACAGCTGTCACACTGTGGTGAGCCATTGAAAGAGCCCACATTTGCATCCTTCATGCATTTATGCTTCTCTGCTTAAAATAAAAATGCCACCACTTGAAAGAAAGGCTGAACCGTTGGTTCTGTTTTAAAAAAAATTATCTCATTAAAAGCCAAGGGTTTGAGTTTAGCTGGGAGAGGGAGAAGCATGCAGAATATGTAAACTTGCTTTATGAGGCGTATTTAATTTTGGGGAAAAATAATGAGAATAAAAATTGTTTCAATATGTTTTCTGTATTGTGCCAATATATCACACAGCTCCTTTCTGGAGTCACATTTGCTGTTAGGGTGGTTGGGATTTTTGCTGTTTTTGTTGTTGTTCTCTGTTGAATTACAATTTGCAGCAGTAAATGAAACTGGCACAAAAGCAGGTGTTATTAAAACTGGGCAGGAAAAGGACAATAACAACATAATTCCATTTTAAAGGCAGATATGTGTATGGTTGAAACGACTTTAGTTGGAACCCCTAGGGAATAGAAAATACACCATAAAGAAAATGGATTTCAGTGACACATAAACAAAAGGCAGATGACTAATATATTTACATATAACATGTGGTGTATTCATTGCACACCATGGTGACAGAATTGTTTATTTCATTTATAATTTATACAGGAAAACCTTATTAAATGTGTAACTAGTTTGCCAGATGATAATGTACGTAGGAGATTAGGCTTCTATTATAGAATATCATTAACAACAAAAGATTTTCATTTGTGAGTTAATTTTTTCCCAGTTTGTTCTCTTCAGCAGTGTATGCTCTGAATAGAAGCCTGCCTCTCCAATCATGATGTAACTCTGGTAAGAAAAAGGTAGCCATAAACTTCTGGAGAAGAGTGCCCATTGGCTAACATGACTCCTCTCCTGATGTTCCTTAGAATATCAACCTCCAAAATATGGAAGGGAGAACTGAAGGGTGTGTATGAACTTTAAGGTGATTTCAGAGATCCCAGAAAAACTCTTCTCTGGCAAACAAAATTCTATCAAAGACCAAAACACCAGAATTGGGACCTGATTGAGATTGCTTCAAAGACTAGAAGGTTCCATGAGGAAGTATTGTAAGAAAAGGATTTCGCTATGCTTTTTTTTCCCTGATGCACTATTAGGTTAGATGTTTTAAGGAAATTCCAGACACCAAGGGTGCATACATAATAGTCTTTCTCAGGATATTAACTGGATAGGAATTAAAAGAATTTTTTTTTTAATTTTTTTTTGCTTCCAACACTACAGCATGCACACCGTCTCCCATGTGATCTGTTCCTTTTACACATACAAAACTACTCTGTGCTCTTTCTCATTATTCATTTTGAATAAGAAAAGAAAACTCCCCTCTAGGATTTTCCTTCATGCAGTGTCATTTAGTGAGGACTGAATCATTTCAAAATGTTTGTAGTGAATCTCATTCGGAGTCAGGAGAGGGGAGCCTGTGAAGGTCTATGGGATAGGTGGGGCTCGCGGTGGGGGATGGAAGTGAGGTAGTAGAGAAATGCTTTTAAACAATAAAATGTATTTTACTTGCAAGCCTTGAGCTGTCAGGCCTCATTCCAAATAATGTATCCTGACAGTTCATAGCTACTCTTAAAAACTGGGTGAAGCTTTTGCAGTTGCAAACTAGTGTGATAAAACATGAAAATACTTTATTCAGGTAAAGTGGAAATAGCTGTTCAGCTGGTTAAGTTACACAGAAACCTTTTCCTCTATAAATTAATGTACTGTGCAAATATCTTGCCTGTGACACCCTAGCTGTCCACTTAATAAAAGCTCTTTCAGTGAGAACTGTGTCTCAGTGCATCAAAGCATTACTGAGTGTTCCAAACCTAAAGCCAGATAAAATTGTACATTTAAAACAAGCATGTGAGGAAGTGAAACTTGGTGTCGCCAATCGTAAGTGGAAAATGCAAAGAATATATATTTATTCAGTTTCTACTCTTGGCCTGAAAAAAAAGGCAAAACGCTGCTGTTATATTTTTTGCACCCTTTCCCATTCATTAGTTTTATAATCTCCCAAGAACAGAAAAGGCAGCTCTTCCTTTGGGTGTCAGAGAATGTCAAAGTAACAAAACAAAAAACAAACAAACAAAAAAGAAGGAAAAAATGAATGGGAAGAATTATGTTACCTTTTTTAATCGAGGCTCAATGTAGACCAGTAGTATGATGTGACTTCCACTAAAACAGCTAAAGGGTGCCTAGATTTAATTAACAGATGTATGGAGTCTAGAATCTAGGAGAAGGTATTGCTGTTCATAGCACGTTGGGACTATTGTGCTCAATTCTGGGCCTAAGAGACCCAAACAGACTAGCTGCTATTTAGAGAAGAGTGAAAGAGGTGGTAATAAAATATGAAATTGTTACATGATAAACAGTTGAGAGAACAGGATAAATTCCTCATTCGGAAAGATTAAGTTCTAGAAGAAGATGCATGGTCACTTAGAGGAGATTTTGTAGAGGCTTACAATAGCAATTTTTCTTCTTCACTGAATAATAATATAGTAGTATTAATACTATTAATAATAATACCTGACACTTGTTTAGTATTCTCAGGTTTCTAAACTTTTTCTTACAAACATTTTATTTAATCTAGCTAACATCTTGAAGAAAAATTGGTATGACGTCTCTTGCACAGATAAGAAAATGGACTCAAACTGGTTTAGTTACTTGTTCAGGGATGTAGATAATAAGGGAAAGTCTTCTGGCTCCAGGTCTACTGATTCCAAATCACAATGAGTAGTTGGACCGGATTATCTATAGGATCTTTTTAATCCTAAATTTTATGATTTTAATAAACTTACATGTTTAGGAAAATGCTTTTCTTATTTATCTATTTATTCAGGTAAACACTTATTACTAAATGTCGAAAACTGGGCAGGTACTGAGGTTAGTACTATGACTAAGGTATAGTCAGTTCCACTGAGAATCTCGCCTAGTGAAGGGGAACCGAGCAAGTAGATAATTAGCATTAGTCAGGGAATACATGATGAAGTGCTGTGAGGCCTTAAAGGGCAATTAACTCTGTGATTGGGAGGGGGAAACCAATAGGAAAAGCTTAAAGAGAAAGTGACAGTTGAGCTATGTCATGAAGGCTGAAAAGAGAAAGAGGAAGACAAGAGGGAGTGGGAGCTGGAAAGCATTTGGAGAATTCCTTTTAAGTCCCTGGGATTTGTATTCAATATATTTATTTGTGCCTTTACAGAGTGCTCAATTCTTCCTAGTTTCTCCAGGACTCTCTCAGTTTTCGTAATGAAAGTTCTCATCTCATGGAACCTCTCGATCCCAGGAAAATCACGATGGTTGGTCACCCTACTCTACGGGGTTCATGATGGACACACGCAGTACAGGTACAAAGCATATGGAGGGTTCCAAATAAAACTGAGCTTTTAAAGTATGAAGAATAGGATATGACCAAATATATTACTTATTCCTTAACCATTTTGGTTCATTTTTTTCTCCGTTGTCAAAATAGCTAAATGCTAGGTGATTTCTGAATACTCGGTCTCAATAAGAAATAAATTTTTAAAAAGCCTGATTGATCTTAGGATGGTTAGTTTAATAGCACTAGACAAATCTGACAGTTTTTTTTTTTTAAGTGAGGCAACCCTTGGTTGACCTCACAAATTGCAAAGATCTTGTCAGTTTACAATCCCTTATCTTTTATTTATTTTTTATTTATTTTTTATTTTTTATGCCTATGGCACCTGGTCTCCCTAGGTGGTCTCCCATCCAAGCACTAACCAGGCCCGACCCTGCTTAACTTCTGAGATCAGACGGGATTGGGCTTGTTCAGGGAGGCATGGCCATAGACAAATCTAACTATTATCACTCAGTTCCTAACAACATCTATCACATGAATTACTTTTTTTTGGCAAATAAATATTATAGATAGTATGTAGGTAACTATAATAAAACATAACTACAATTTAGGATTATAGAAAATGGCCACCTTCTACGAATTGAAGTAGTAAAAAAATCAACAAAAAGATTTTGAATGAAGATCTCTATAAGTATTTTGCCCTAAAAGATGCATTTTAACATGTGAGATTGGAGAAATAACCAAGCCTTATGAAAGTTACTAGAAAGTATGAACGTTGGCTTGCTGAAGAATAATAGGTTAACTAAAAGTCAGATGTGGGTTTGAAGCCCAGAAAGATGGATGTTAACATGTCAGTATGTTTTCAAGATTCTCAATAAAGAGGGTGCATGGTCCAGCTAATTGATGTTCCTAGTGGAGATGACATAATAGCCCTTCCACATTCACCATTTACCAACTCTGTATCTCAGTGTCTAGCACAAGGAAGATGGTACAAAATCAAGCCCAACACTGGTTGAATAAATGGATATAGCTTTCTTTATATCTTATTCCTCTCTTATACATTTGATTAGTATTGATCAACTTTGAGTAATTAGAGATCTTGAGTTTGAAGTTCTGCAAACCTATGGACCAGGGTGTTATGGGCTTAATTGTGTCCCCCTTCCCCAGTTCATATGTTGAAGTGTAACACCTAGTACTTAAGAATATGACTGAGAATGTGACAGATCAAGTTAAAATAAGGTCACTGGGGTAGGCTCTAATTCAATATGAGCCATGTCCTTATAAGAAGAGATTAGGACACATACATGCGCAGAGGGAAGGCCAAGATACAGAGAGAAGGTGGCTGTATAAAGCCAAGGAGAGAGGCTTCAGAAGAAACCTATTCTGCCAACACCCGATCTTGAACTTTTATCCTCCAGCACAGTGAGAGAATGAATTTCTGTTGTTTAAGTCATCCAGTGTATGGTACTTCATTGTGACAGTCCTAACAAACTAATACACAGGTCTAGACTGCTCATCTGGGGGGAAATGCCACCTGGCCTCTTTCCTTGATGTATCTGTTCAGTCACAGAGCAAATGGTGGTTATGACAACTGTGTAAAGAAGGTTGAAGGAAATTGCTACCAGATCTATTTTTTAAGGCAACCACATTGAGGTTCAAAAAGGCTAGAAGTTAATTTCAATTATAAGCAAGCAAATTGCTTGGTTCTATTATCTTCTAAAAGTCTGTTTTTCAGAACATTATCCCTGGAATATCAGTGGTAAAAAGAATTCTACGATCAAATATGCTTGGAAATGCTACATACTATTTCTCGCTCTGAGCTATTCATTTAACCTATTAACATATTAAGGGCTCTACGTGGTATTGTATTTATGAAAGCTATTCAATTTTGGTAAATGTAGCATTTACTAAATGTTTTTGACCAGAGAATTTATTTTCCAATAACATCTCTTAAAATCCAGTACAACGAGTACTCTTGAAAATCTCATATATTAGTATTGGTACTCCAATCTACATTGTTGAATGAAAATCAAATTCTATTTTGGTAATAATAATACCAACATTATTAAAGTGTATGGGAACATTGGCCCAAGTATTTCTCAAATAAATTGATGGCATATGCTATTTCCCTCCAGCAGACCACTCTACCTCTTGGTCATACTTCAAAATCCTTCTCAAGTTTTACCTTCTTTGTGTAGCCTTTCTCCTTCCACCACCCACCATAAGACATAATTAATCACACTCTTTTCCAGTCTGCATTCTGGTGCAGGCAATTAGTGTTAGTTTGTATTGTATTGTATTACATTTCTATTTCTCTTCCTAGATTGGGAGACTCTCGAGGGCGAGAAGTGTGTCATACCCATTTATCTTTGGCACAGAGCATAGTATGTGACACATGGTGAGTACTCAATGAAGGGCAACACAATGAACCACTTCCTAGATCTGCGACCAACTCGCTCGTGCTGTATTCTCTGGCCACAATATGATTTTTTAATCATATTAGAGCCATACATTGAAAGTTTCTCCTCAATAGAATGTTTTAGAATAAAGGACAAACACCCTTAAAATATTAAAATCAGAAAGCAGTATTGAATATCAGTTGAAGCTAGTGATGATCATTTTTTAAATAATAATAGTTTCTATTTATTATACACCTGAGCCAGGTCTGCGCTAAATACTTTGCAGACACTACATATAGTAATGACTGTTATCAGCTCTCTGTTGCCTTCATTTCCAATCAAAGCAGAAACACTATCAAAAGCACAAGCTGGGCAAAGACTTCTTGTCTGGAGAGTTGTGAGAAAGTACATGGTATGAAAAAACAGTTTTCTGTGGTCCAGCTTCTTTCATTCTACATGTGGGAGCTATCTATATTTGAAACCTCCCAAGTGAGGAAGATGTATACATCACTCTGTATCCCACAGCAGCAAAAAAATTTTGGCTTATGTATCATTTGCCTGTGCAATTGCCTGAAGAGAAGAAAGATACATTTATCTGAGAGGTAGGGGTAAATCTTTCGTATTCATTCATTCAGTCATTGATTTATTAACTCAATTGTTTTATGAAGACAAATAAGACATGGTCCTTATTTCCTGGGAACTTCAGCCAAGTGGGGGAGATAGGTATTATCACCACACCACAGGATAAGTGTCATCTCTGAATAATGAACTATTTGCTGTACAAGCCCAGAGTAAAGAGGCCTCATCCCAGGAATGTGACTCGCCTAAGTTATTGTTCAGCTCCATCAGTAACTTTCGTCATAATTTTACTAGGACTATTGTCATCCTCAGTTACTTCCTTTCTCTCTTCCAGCATTCAAGTTATTAGCAATCTTACCTGTTCTAAGCCCCAAAATATATCCCAAGTTAGCTTATTAAATTCCATCTCTCCTGCCATCACTCTAGGTCAGGTTGCTACCAGATCTTGCCTGGACCACCACTCACTTTTCTATATACACCACTCTTGTCCCCTGCAGACCATTTTCCACACAATAGCTACAGCGACTTTTTCAATTGTAAATCATATTAATAGAAGTATTTGCTTAAAAACTCTCCATTCGTTTACTTTCACACTTAGAATAAAATTCATATATCTTATCAAGGCCTATGAGTCCTCTTCGATCTATTTCCTGCTTACCTCTCAGATTTTGTATGTTGTTTATTTTTGTCTTCGTGCCTTGGACAAACTTGCTCTTGTCTCAGAACTTTAGTATGTATAGTTTTTTTCTGCCTAGAAATTTCTTTCCCAGATTTTTTTCCCTAATGGTTCCTTCTCAGTTATTACCTCCACAGACAGACCTTACTGAAATTAGCCTTCTTAGTTACTCCCTTCCACTTCTCATATAGATAGAGGATATACATCACAACATTTATCAGTATCTGAAACTATTTATTAGGTTTTGTTTCTTTTATGTCTTCTTCTATTAATAAGAATGTTTCACGAAGGCAAAGACCTTAGTGTCTTAACTTATTACCCGCTTTATCCCCAGTGCCTAAAACAGTGTCTGGCACATAGTAAGTGATAATTAAATAATTTCTAAAGACATAAAAAATTGAAGAACTTCTTTGGCGTTCTCTGCAGACACTGGCTAGTGGAAAGACTGTAGTGATTATGATCATTCTTAAGAACTAAGGGGAAAAAAAACGTCTGGGATCCATTTCCCCCAAGTTAAGAGTCATTGAACATTAAAGCAATGATCTACATGCCATTCTATAAATGGCAATTATATTCAGGAAAAATGTTCATTCCAGGGCCACCCATAATACTGTTATGAGATCCTATGCCTCTAGACTATATACAAAGTGAAAATAGCTTCTAATTAAGTCCTTTGGGTACTTTGGAAATCTTAGACCTTGGTTGAGACAGCCAAAATATTAATCCATTCTATTCTAGAATTAACTACAACAGACTCAAGTTCTGGGAGAACAGAGTGAAAGATCTACATGTTAAGAAGTTAGAGGGAACAGGATGGAGCCCAGAAAAACATCCCAGTATTAAAAGAGGTAAAATGTCAGTTCTTGTACTTTATTTGGCATCTCTGGGAAACTACAGACCTCAAGTCCACTGGGAAATACATGTGTGGTGCCAGCTGTATATTATGGAATCCTCCCTCCACTGAATTCAATGGGAAAATCATGTCAAGGTACTTAAGTTGCAGAAGAAGAAAGGACCACACAGTCATTGATCCACCATAGACCTTGGGGCAGAGGAAATAGTTGGGGGATCCAGCACATTCTAAGATAAGATGTGAGGGGCATTAGATTCTGGATGTAAAAGCACTTAGAATAATTTTGGCACTCAATAAATGTTCACTTTCTTTTCTCTCCTTTCCTCCTCTATTTTTTTAAAAAAATTTCAACCCTGAATGGAGTACAGAAAAGATGAACATTCAACAAAATGTGTGTATTATAGTTTATACAAAATATAAAAATTATTTCTTTTGAAATTAGCATGGGCAAGATGGAGATTTCCTTTGCAATAGTTTTCAAATAGAGATAATATATTTGAACACGCTCCAAGTTAATATCTTTTTACTTTTAACATAATTGATCTTATGACAAAAACAACAATCATGATTATAATGTACAACCTATCATTATCCAACCTTTTCCCCATAACCATGAAAGATACAATATCTCTATTGTCTAGAACAATGCTTGGTACACGGTAGGTAATAACCAAATATTTTGTCAAAAGCACAAAAGGATGAAGACTTCTTTTTCTGGCTGGTGGAGAGAAAGTTGGAGTGATAGCTTATGTAAGGAAGAGCAAAAGGATGCCTGAAGTCTATTTCCTGTACCATTAGTACATTATTATTATTCCTTATATGTAATCTTCGTGTCCCCTTGAGAGGCAGGAATTTTTCTCTTCCTTATTTTATCACTAGAAAAATTACAAGACAATGTGTTTAAATAACTTTCCTTCTCCACCACCCCCCCACCAATTTGTGGCAGATTCAGGATTAAAGCCATGATTTCCTGACTCTAATCAAGTGGACCACCTAAGGGTAACATATATGTTCCAAAGAGAGAATGAATAGGCTGCAGACATCCAGATTTTTGGAGGAAAATAAAAAGGCTGGTGCTAAGATTTTTAAATAGTGCTGATGAAGAACAGCAATAAAATGTGGAATTATTATCTCTGGAGAAGTGAAAACTGATGCGAATACTTAATGATGGTATTAAAAGACGATAGGTGATTTTTATAACATCATGATAGATTATAACGAAAAATGAAGATGTTCTCATATTTCTTGGTTACAGAATTAGAATAAAACAGCTATAGTTGAAGGCTAAATGTATTTAAATAAGCCACTTTGGCCAGATCTATAGAGAGGAGGAGAATATCCTAGGGAAACTTCAAAGCCCGGGTTGGGGAGCTGGCGTGGTGTTGGCGGCATCATTGTTTTGAGAAACCACCTCAGTCCATCCTTACAGCCCAGACTCAGCAGAATCATTGGCTGATAGACTTTCTCGGTCCACCAGTCATGCCTTAGCCATCATGTAGCCCAGACTTATCATGGATTTGATGGTGTACTAACTCAGAAATTGCTTCATAACTCCACAGGGGCTTACTAATGAGCATTGAGGACACAAATTATGATGATGGATAGGGACAAGTCGTCTGTCTGTGTGCCTGAAAAGATGAAGAAGACTTAGGCTGAAATATCCTGGTATTCAGTAAAGTTTATTTTGCCTACACTAGCTTCTGACCATTTGGACTCTATAAATGAAATAGGGCTGAGCTTTCTTTTGCTCCTTAAACTATCACACTCATCAAAGTTTTTCAAGAACTCATTTGCTTTGTATTTTTGCCAGAGTTACTTTATCAAAACACATGTTTGATAATGCCTTTTCTCACATCAGGGAATGGGACATAATTATAGGAAACATAAAAAAATTCAGGTTTCTTGCTTGGCATTCACAGCTTTTTAGAATCCCCTCCCCGCACCCCAATTTTAGTGATGTTGGAAAGGCTTATTGCAGCGACCAAGCTGAATTCACTTTATTTCTCCTGTGCCTAGTGCAGGCTCTGACACAAATTGGGCATCCAATGCATGTTCACTGAATGAATGCATATGAGTGAATGAGAGGTATGGGGCAGTTGCTACCCAATGTCTTTTCCCAGAATCTCCATTGCATTGCTCATCCTGCACTCTCCACCTGGAAAGTCTTTCCCTATCATTTCCAACATCATTTTCATGTATTTTAGCCCTCTCTGCACATGGTCCAGGTCAAAGTACTACTCCTTGTGAGATTTTTCTGGATGTGAGAATTCATGTCCCTTTTCTATTTTATGAATCCTCTGTGGATATTGCTTTCATAGTACTTCATTCTGCCCCACATTACAGTTTTTAGTGTGTACATTTATTTATACCACATAGAATGGAAATCCTGGGAAATATTTTACGGAACTTTGCATCATCTATAATACTCTGAGCATTAAAAGGTCTAAGCAAATTTTATTTAGCTAGAATCCTCCTTTCTGTATTTACCTTCTATATTCCACCAATTTCTCAGTTCTTCATTTTCTTCGATTCACACCTTGCTACCCTGCTTTAAATAGTATCTCTGCTCAAGTCACATTTCTCTCCTGCCTCCTCATGTGAGTCTCAGCTCTGGTTTTCCTCTGTCTTTTTGAGCTGCAAGTCCTCTGCATTTTCTCCTTTATGAATACTATGAGCAGTAACAGTGACTGTTTCAGAGACACAGAAGGGATTGTGAGATAGATACAAAGGTAGTGGCACTTTGGCCCTTGGAATGAGAATAAATAAAATATAAATATAGAAAGGGAGATTATGTCTTTCCAACATGGACTTTTCTCTATTTGGCTTCTGCCAACATTGCTGAGGCAGATTTCTTCTTTGAGGAGACTCTCGCGTGCCTTCTCTATCACCAGCTCTGGCCCAAAGTCTCCGAGTATCTCCAGGTGATAAATGGGAAGAAATAGTCAGTCAGCTGATGCCCAAGAAGTGGCTGTGGCAGAAGTGATGAAAAAAATGGTTTGGAGAGTGGGACAGAGTCAAGGCATAGTCCAAGCAGAAGGGGATTGTGAGGCAGGCAGGAGACCAAGAGTAAAGATGGGGCGTTGGGCTGAGAGTTCCCTACTCTTACTTGTTAATGCTGTAAAGAAGAAATGTTAAAGATGATCAGAGTTTTAGTTCCATATTTTCACATTCTGGCCAATTCTACTTCCCTTTTGCCTCATTGTACCAACAGTTCTCCCTTTCTTTGAATTCTTGTATGCATATTCTTCTTTTTCACCATAATTTGGTCGCCTTTCTGGATGCTTTTCTGTCAGGACCTGGGTTTCTCAATTTTTTTTGCTTTTTGGTCCAAGTCCATATGAGTCATAAGTCTGTCTGAAGTGGATTTATATCCTCAGCTACTTCTATTCCCATTGAGAGATGGGGGAATCATGTGGCTGAAGGTGTCCCTGGGATCTTATTCCACCTTCTGGAACTATCTTAAAGAATTCTGTCACTAGGAAGGGAAATTTCAAGTGTCCTAGACAAAGGAGGCTAGTTACCTGAGGCTGGCTTTCCGAACTTATCTGACGGAGTTGAGAGGTGATAGCCACAGAGATAGAAAAAGAGAAATCAGCCACAGAGTTGAGAGAACTCACATGCCCATGGCCTAAAAGCTGAGGCACAGGATGAAGAGGAAACCTTCTTATGAGAAGCCAGGAGCCTAAAATGTCAAAGTTTTTTTGGGCCATGTTGAAGGACCATCATACTGAGGTCTCACTCCTTTCTCTCAATAAACTTCCCACAAACGGAGCTAATAAAAGAATGTTTTTTCTTCAGGCAGACACATGAGCAGTCCAGTTAACTGTGTAAAAAAAAAAAAGTCTATGATGGAATCCCTTTATTTTTCATTTTTTTTAACTCACAAATGAGCTAGTCAACTTCTGTGTCTTCATATAACTAGTGTGTGTTTGGAAAACCATACTGTATAAAGTAAGGAAATGGGCACTCTTTTAGAGTGAAATGAATTATGCCAATTTATGCAAATGTGTTTGCAGATATCAAAAGTGTATGAGGGTCTGGACCTTAAATTATTCTGAACTTTCAAATAAATGTTTATTTCACAAGAACAGAACTGCATTATTCTGTCCCTTCTCCAAATGTTCATAAACCAAAGACCATTTGAGAGTAGAAAGGTTTTTTTGTCAAATTCTACACAGTCAGAAAGATCAAGCTGAACTTTCAGAAGACAGTGCTTTTCTGAACTATTTCTGAAGGCTTCAGCGAACAAATTTCATTATCTGGGCCACAGAATAACTCAGAATTCAGGAATACTGGCTTTAGTAGATCCTCTAGGTATTACTTTTTTCCATTCCTCTATGCAAACCCTCTTTGAATTTGTACATGAAGAATTGGCAAAAATTAATAGGCAAGAATGGACAGCTGCATGTATCCTGGCATTCTTTGATCCGAATAAGCCAACTACACTGACTAGAAAGCTGTAGGAGTCAGAAGTTCTCCTGTTCTCTTGGAATGACTTCTCACTACTCAGCTTTTCATCTACATCTTGCCCATCCTTTAAAATTCTGCTCTCTCTTGCTTGCTCTGTGGGGACTTCTCTAATGGTGCTGCTCATGGCAGTAACTCACTTTTCTGAGCCTGCATTGCCCACATTGTCATTATTAACAATTTTTGATATCCTGTCTATACCTCACTGCTCAGGTGCATTGTGTTGCTTTCTAAACGTTTTGATAAGGGGGAAATTTTTTGTCCTTAACTGGACTGACTGTTTCTTTAGAGCAACATCTGTTACTCATTATTTTATATTTTCTACTTTCAGGAATTTATAATTGGAAATCAGTTAACGCATACTCAGTTGAATCAAATTCAGTAACGTTGTAAATATCTCAGAGATATCTCTCTTGCAAAGATAATATTTTTTTTTAAAAAGTAGAGCTTTTAAATTAAAGGTACTTTTAAAGATCCCAGTAAAATATTAAAGATACTTAGTTTTAAAAGTAAAGAAATGCGTGGAGGGGTTCTTTGTGACCTAGACCCTTGCCTTGCTCGGGTTTCAGTTTTGGGTTTGCCCAAAGTCCCAACGAGGCTGTGAGTGTGGAGGAGAGGGGTCATGTTTGCCATGACGATGTTTTTAAAATTTTTTCTGTTTGTCCATCCTGGACAGCATACACTCTCTGGAGCTCACTGTGCCTCCAGGGGCCTCATGGAGCTGGCAGCAGTTATAAATACAGTAGGGTGTTGCCCACAGGACAGAGAGGAAACCTCCCTCTGGGGTTCAAATTGAAAAAAAAATGTAAATAAATAACATAGTATTGACTTTGAACTCTTTGACTCTCCTTTGCCTTTTCTTTTGACATGGAAACAAAAAGTGGAACAGTATGGCTCTGCACCTGCAGTGATGGTAATAGCACCAGATAACCTTCACCTACAGCAGGTACTACTATGCTAAGCACTTTTCTTCCCATTAGTCCTTTGGGGTGGGTTACTGTTATCATGCTCATTAGATAGTTGGAGAAACTGGGACTTAGAGAGCCAGCATGCCAGTAGTTATCCATCTACTTAGAAAGAGGAAGAACCGAGTTTTGAATCAAGGTGTGTATGAGGCCAGATCCCAAGTCTTAATTATTGATCTGTACAGCCTTTCTTCTTTCATTAGCTGAATTCTTACACATATTCCTCTTGCAAAAACAAGTTGAAGCCCTTCATGCACTGTAAGTAAGTCCAGGACGGTGGCATTTACCATGTATCTGTATCCCTTCAATGTACTGTGATGACAAGCTTTCATTCAGTTCTGCTACCATGATCAAACCTGATTCTTCCAGGATTTATAATTTTTGAATAGGCAGGTTATAATTCACAAAACGTTGTACTATATTGGGATATGCTAAAATGCAGACCTAGTCTGTTAATTGCGTGATTTTTAAAATTTTGATACATGCGTCTGTAAGGTATATACTATATAAAGAGACAACAGAGACAAACAGTTGATTTCCCTTTAGCCTTGACCCTTGAGGGCTCAGGGAATTATTATCTTAGGGGATCTGTAATATGATACAGAGTCTTTCATCTCTGGGTTATTAGCACTAAATCCAATCCAAGGTAATAATGGCCACAGACAGTTGTTCTATGGTTTTCTATTGTTTTATAGAAAATAAGTTTACATTCTGGTGGATTCTGGGAATGTATCTACATAACATTTTAATATCTATGTAAGGTAAAAAAAATACCTTTTTAAAAAGTATTTTTATCAGAGTTGATAGTTATACCAGAAATGATCTTCTTAACTCTGTACTGGAAATACGAGAGAAAACTTGAGTTCTCTCTACAGAAATGGGAAATGGCCCCTCTTGTTGCAATATCAAAAGCAGTGCTAAATTTGCTTGGCAAGACAGCATGTGAATGAAGAGGCCAACACATACGTCCTACATACCTATATGGACAGCTTGGGAAATAGGCCTTCTCTCTCTGTGAACCTTCTAGAATTGCTCAAAGAAGAGTAACTGATTGGATGATGTAAAATCATCTTCAGTTAATAGGACAGTTTAGCTACTGAAGAGGCAACATAGTATAAGAGTTAAGAGCAGGGACTCTGGGGCTAGGCTGATGAGCCCCACTGCCTTCCAGCTGTGTGACCTTGGGCAAAGTACTCAGTCTCTGCATCTCTATCCCTTGGCTCTAAAATGCAGGTATAGTACCTACCTCACAGGGTTGTTACGGCGTTTAAATGAGCTGATACACATAAGTACCTAGGACATCACCTAGGACATATAAGCATTGGCTATTATTACTAGAGTGGAATATAAAGAATACTACTGATATTGTTCAAAATAAATGTAAAGTAGCTCTTGAATCTCTTCAGCTTTTCAATTCTCTTAAGTGAACTGAAAATCTATATCTATTTGACATTGTCTGGGGTGTTAGGCACCCAGTGAGTTGCCAGGGATACAAACATGAAAATGTCATCGTTTTTACCCTTGAGGGATTTATCATCGAGAAAAAGGCAGATATGCACACCAATGATTCTCAATCATCATGTTAAGTGCATGAGTAGAGATGTCAAGTTGTTATGAGCATATAAAGAGAGGAGTGAGTAATTCTCCCTGGGAGAGCTACTTAAGCAGTAAGTTCACCAGCAATCGGTGCCTGGTGATCGATATCTTCCGTAGAAGATGCTGTATCAGAATTGTGCCTAGAACATTGTGTAGAATTTATCACTGAATAGTAGTAGCATTTGCTAATCAACTATGACATGATAAGTCTCTTTACTAGATTTCCTACTAGAGACAAAAGGGGATTGAGAGGAAGAAAAAGGGTGAAGAGAGAAAATTAAAAAGAAGAGAAAAAGGAAAGATCATAATTTCCCCACAGGTAAAGTTAAACATATAAAAGGAAAAGGCTTTCCTGTGCAATATCCTATTTATTGGCAATAATGTCTACATGACTTATCTTAGTAAATTATCAGACACGTGGAAGCCAAGGAAGGAGGCCTGTCTTTTGCTGTTATGAATGAAAGAACCTTATTTAGAGATAATCTCTCCAAGGAAACTGCTATTTTAACTGATTTCTGTGTGATATCCTGATTTGTCCCTCAATAGGTAATATACAGACATTTAAACTGCAGTTTGCCCAGTTCTGCTTCACTGGTCATTGGGGAAATTCATCTAAAGCTGCAGAAAGGACTAGAAATATTTGCATCATACTAATAAACGGGAAACCGAGGAAGCTGCCAACTGGCAGCAGAGTGTGTTTTGGTGGTTTGATAAGGCTACTAAAGAGTTTATGATGTGACAGATGTTTCACTACACTATTGTGAAATGAATAGATTATGAGAAGTAATTAGATGTACATTGGAATCAATGCTGTTATCATCGAGGCCTTCGGGCGATGCAGTAGATGAGAGTCTTGGCAGCAGGTGGTCCAATGGCTCCGAGACAGGAAGACACACCGCAGGAGACTGAGTGACAGGTTTCATAGATCCAGGGGGTGAGAGATCTGAGCTGGGGCTTGCATTTGTAATCTTTACTCATGTATAAATAATAACAATTCCACCATTGACTTCATATGCTATGTCATAGCCTCTCTTACCCTCACACACATGTAGAATAGTGCTGGTTTCATCCACTCAAAGTTATTCTTGGTCTCCCTGTTTTCAAATATGCATATGTATGTTCAATTGTAACTGACAGCTCTATCATTTTTTGAGGAAAGACTTTTAGAGCTAATCATCTGATGATTACATTTATTTTTAATGCTTGGCATTGAGCCGCCATTATACAAAACTTCCTATAGGTTGTAGATCAGAGGCTGAAAAGTACTTTAACTGCCTTTCATGAAGAAGGCAGTTTCTTCTCTCTGGCTCAATGACTAACGTTTAAAGGGACACGTTTGTCTCTCTGCTCTGTAAAATCCCTTTGCAGGGAACTTGGCAGGGTCGCCCTCCATGCTTGAAGCAACCATATGGAGCCTGCTGCTTTCGAGAGAAGGTTTTGGTGTCTGCCAGCTCCCAGGGTCAGCTATTAGCACATGGGGGCATGTTGAAGTTTCCAAGCGAAGAATGAAAAAGGAGGGAGAAATGGGTGATTAGGGGAATTAAGGAACCGACTCCTTGTGTGCATCTGCTACCCCTGCAGGAAGAAGAAATATCTAGAAGAATCATTTATTAACCCCTATCTGCTTAAAACAGCAATGGTATTCACATTAAAAAGAGGAGGCTCTATTCAATGATCTCAAAATAATATGTAGCTTTGATAATTGAAGAGATCTTAGTAGAAAATATGTAGTGTGTGGCTATATACACATGCATGTGTAGTTTTTCATACTCTTGCTTATATACCCACCCAATTCAGTAATTAACTAATTCTTCTATTCGTCATTTTAATAAACCTTCATCAAACCTTTACTATGTCCCTATTAGTTCTGCTGTGGATATAAACCTAAGTGATTATGTCACTTATAACTCAATTGTCCCTCTTGGGATGTGTGTGTGTGTGTGTGTGTGTGTGTGTGTGTGTCTGTGTGCATGTTACTCCCTTCCATAAGAAGCTAGGTGTTTTGTTTGAATATTTTCTTTGAGGCTAACATGCATCATGTATCAGACTTCATAAAACAGAGAGTAGAAACTAGCATAATTTAATAAAATAATATAAAGCTATGATACCTAAAACTCTTTAAAAACTAAGGACTACTAGTTGGTGTTCTTAACTAAATCATGGATATTTTAGCATAATCAGTACCTGAAAATTCTAAAAAAAAATAAGATTTTCTTCTTACTTAATTTTCTGCTTAATAGAAGTCTAGAAAAAAATGATATATTCTACATGCCATATGTTAAACTAAGAATGGTAAAGATCTAAATGCACTAAACACAAAGCTTTTGCCTTTTAAAGGTCTGCTATATTAGATATTTGTGTCTGGGGATTTCTAGTGTAAACCACCAGCTCCTGTGATTTTGATAGAGCCCATGGCTGGTCAATCAGGACTTCCTGGGAGGGCAATAAAGCTGAATCCTTCATAGATAATAGGACCTTGTCAAACAGGCTTGAGGAGAAACCTAAAGAGGAAAGCTCTGTGCAATTGGTCTGTCTCTAAATGAGCATGAACTTTCAGCAATAATAGCAACCACTTATGGAATACTCTGCTAAAGTGCTTTCCAGACGTTATCTCATTTAATCCTTACAATAGCCTTAGAAAGTAGATTCTATGATTATCCTCATTTGATAGATGAGTACACTGGAGTTTGGGTAGGTTAAGGAATGTTGTCCAGAAAGTGGCAAAACCTGGATTTAAAACCAGTTCTCTGATTCCAAAGCTCATGTATTTTATCACTGTACTTTATGTCAAAGTGTGGTGATAAAGCCCTTTGCATTCTAAGCCCTATGCTTATCCTATGGGATTTAAGTTCTGATAAGTTTTAAATAAAGGGGAAAGTTATTCACAATGAAATCCATGTTACTCTATTATCTATTTGAATAAAAAAACAATTGCACAAAATAAGGCTTAACAATATGCAATTTATATTTGTTAATATTCTTGCTACATTACTGACTTTGTTCCCCATATTAATAATGGGGCTTTGGATGGACTGTGCCCAGGAGTTTCAGTGATTGGTAGTTCTTCCACCTCTGCCATGGTGATTAAATTAAACAATATCCTCAAGTGATTAAATAAAATAATATCCTCAGGAGATTTATATGCTTATTAAAGTTTGTGAAGCACTAGTTCAGTCTATCAATGCTTGAGCATTGATATATATAGACACAAGTGTCAAACATTCTGTCTTTGGACAGATCTGATTTTTTAAAAGTTTGAGCTAAACTTTGTCTCCCAATAGATTTCATAGTTATATTAAAATTCTATGTTGGAGCTTTGAAAAATGAAGTTAGACAAGTGGATATTAAAGTTCATATGGAAGAGCAAACATGGAATAATGCTCAGAAAAACACTGAGAAAGAAAAACTGACAGACATTAAAACATACTGTAAAGCCTCTGTAATTAAAACACTTGTACTGGCATATGAGAAGACAAATAGACCAGTAGAATAGAATAGAAAACCCAGAAATAGACCCAAGTATATAATGTACAAAAAAGTAGTAGCTCAAATGACTTGGGTAAAGACAAATTTTTAAATAATAACACAGAGTAGCCATTTAGAAATAAATAAAATTAGATCCATCCCTCAAACCATATATAAGAATAAACTCCAAATCTATCAAAATGTGAAAAATGAAGCCACATAAATACATGACTGAATTCCTTTTTGACCGAGGTACAGAAAAATGTTTTTGAACTATGACTCAAAATCTAGAAGCTAAAAAAAATAAAAGATTGATAAGTTTGGCTATATTTATTTTATTTTTTTCATGGCAAAAACACCATATACAAAATTAGAAGTCAACTAACACACTAAAAAAAAATTTGCAACATATATCACAAAGGGCTGATATATTAAGCCCTAATATATTAAGAACTCTTAAAAATTGAGAGGCAAAGGACCAAAACTCTGACAGAAATATGGAAAGAAGACATAAAGAGACAATTCACACGCACACAAAATAAACTGGCCTTTAAAATGTGGGAAGATGTTCAGACTCATGCAAAATTAGATGCAGATTAACACTGAGATATTATTTCTCACCTATTAGATTAAAAAAATTTAAAAAATATGACAATACATTTGTTTGTAAGGCTGTGGAAAAACAGGTACTCTCTTGCATTGCTGGTGGGAATGCAAACTGATACAACCTGTCTGAAAGGAAATTTAGTGATATTTAACAAATCTACACATGCACTTACTTTTGAACCCAGCTATAGCACTTAAAGGAATTTACCTTACAGTTACACCTTCAACAATACCAAAATTCTTTGCGTTTGGTTATTAATTCCATTATTGTTTGTAATTATAAAATGTATGAAACAAACTACATGCACATACATAGGAGAATAGTTGAATGAACTATTTTACATCTGTACAATGGAATACTGGGTAGCTGTAGAAAAGAATGAAGAAGAACTTTATGAACTGATAAGGAATGCTTTCCAGGAAATATCGATAAGTGAAAAATGAAAAGTGCAAAAGTATCTATATTAGGTTACCTTTGTTAAGAATAAAGGGAAATAATATTATGTATCTGCTCATTTGTGAAAAAAATATAGACACAATAAACCATAAATTAATGTGATTGGTTACCCATAGGAGTTGCTAGAAGAAAGAATAGAAGAATGAGAATGGGATAAAAAGAATAAGGGCAAAATAACACTCATATTTTCTATACCTTACAAAAGAAATGGGGAAAGTCAGGTATGCTAATTTCTTTGAAATCTCTTAAAATGCCTGCCCTCCTTGAAGACATACATGCTCCAATCCACAGTATATAATTTCAAGTACTGACCACTGTATTCTCATGTTTACAAGCAATATATTGCTATAGCAGCCCCACAAAACCCATATTGTTGACAATAAGAGTTAGAGCTATTCAGGTCTATTGCTTATAGATCTTTTATGGCTTTCTAACTTAAATAAATAAATAAAAAACTAATAAAAGAAACCACAATGAAAATGATGTAAAAGATGTACAGGTTCAATTCTATTTAAAATGTCCACTTTAAAAGCATTATTTACTATAATAAAAAATGAACTGAAGAAAAAACATTGATAACACATACTATAAAGAATTTATATCCCTAATATGTAATGACATATATGTTGATTAAACTCTAACAAGTCAATGGAAAAAAAGACATGAAGATAAAATTTACAAAATACAAATATAAATAAGTAATAACATTTTAAGTGTGGAAAGGAAATGAAATATCTCAGAGCTATGCTTTATCTATTCTATTAGCAATTATTTAGTGAGAACATCCTTTGCTGGTGGGAATATGAACTGGTTCCATTTTTTCTGAAGGACAAATTTGATAAGACGTAGCAAATGTTTAAAAAATGGTTATACTTTTAATGTTACAATCTGTTTTCTAGTAATCCATTTTAGGAAAATAATATTCTAAGTAAATAAGACAAAATAATGGGAAAAAATAATTCAAAAAGTTCTTAGAAATAGCATCATTTATAACAAAGAAAATTTATAGCAAGAGAAGCATTCAACAACATGGCTACAGTTAAAGTGTGGTAAATTGAATGCTATGAAAACTTCTAATTTACAATATTAATATAAAAACAGGATACGAATTATGTGTAGAGAATAGTTTTACTTATGAACTAACACACATAGGAAGAAAGAAACAGTATATCTAAGACAGGATCGTGTGCTTTTAATTTTTTTTTAAAACTTTCTCTGTAAATCCTGAGTCTCAATTGTTATTTGATTAAAAAATTTTAAATATCGATTAAATATTTGTAATGTGTTTATATCACACAATGTGAGAATATATTTTAGGTTCAATGTTTGGGCAATAACTTTTTCTTAGAGTGATAGTATCTTTTTTTCATACATTTCAAGATGGTGCCCGAGGGTATAGAATACTACCAACTTGTTTCACCTTGCTTCCTCAGAATAATTGCAGCTTTCTTCCTGGACTTGTCCTGAGATACCCTGTGGCCCCTTTTTTGGGACATCAAGAACATTCTGAGCACTGTCATCCTAGGACTGGGCTCAGTCCTACCCCAGACATGCAATCTTTTCCTACTTTGTGCTACTACAGCATTTTCATCTCTCTGTTTCCAATAAGGAGAATGCATTATGGTTATATAATTTCATGCTGCGTGCCTCTGCTGAACTATGGATTCCTTGAAGACAACAAGCCACATTTTTTTTATATATGGTCATCACCACTTAGTAGAATGACTGACCTATGGTAGGTCCTCAAAAGAGTCCTGAATAAATATATAAATAAATGAATCAAGAGCACTAACTTAAATAAATCATTGATTGTACCAGTTGCAACTCTGGGTAGGGCAACTAATCCTCTAAGCTGCTCTTTACTTCTTAAAAATGCAAGTTTATAGAGCTTACTAGAAAGGCAGCATCAGAAAGAAGCAAAATAACTTGAGTGAAGGCTCTTTGTAAATTTTAAATGACTACAAAAAAATGCCAATATATTTACTGATTAAATTGTTCTCCCAAGTGCCTCTAAATGCGTTCAGAAGAGACACAGAGCTTGTCATTGACCTTTTAGCAAAGAAGAAAATATTTATGAAAATACTTTATACATGAAAATAGTCTCCTACTAATATTTCTAATAGTCATAACAATAAGAACAATAATACTACATATTAGCAGTAGTATCTTCCACCTTATAAAATAATCTCCTAGTTTCAGAAGTAATACAAGGCATAGTTGGCTCCTTGGAAAGTAATATACCACTATTTAAGAGAGAAAAAATCTCTCTCAAAAATGTGGAAAAATACTTCATTCTACTCTCTGTTTCTCTAGCACTAATGGTGACCTAGAGGCCTTAAATATTTGTTTTTAGTATGTGTGCTGACTGAGAGCACTGAGTCCTTAAATATTTTTGTACTGCCCCAAGTACCCAACTCACTACTAGAAGACGTATCTTTCTCTTTCTTCCTCTCTCCTATTTCTGTTGACTAGCTGATTTTTATGGAAATATATTAGACAAAATTAAATGGACAATGCGTTAGGCAAACATGATAAGAGTGGTTAATGTTAAGTTTCAGTGAACCTGACAGTAATGCATTTGACGAAAATGAGGCTGCTTTTTAATTGGAGATGAGGGAGAACAGGCGCTTCCTTGTTAAGTATAAGACACTAGTATATACAACCTGTCATTTTGTTTTTAAAAAGTTGTATATTGCCATTGAATAACAATTTGGCAATTATATAACCTGTATTACCTTTTTTGGTCACTTTATAGTTAAATTTCATTATTCATAAAGCTTCAACGACTAAATTTTGGCTGAATTTTATCTGGCAATGCCTTAGAATAAAAAGGCAAATTTTGCTAAGTAAAATAAATAGTTTAAACAAAATAATCAAGCACAGTTTTAACCACTTTCAAAACAAACAATTATATACAAATAAGAGTATGAATCTTTTATTCTTTAATATAGTCTTGTCAAGCCCTATTTACAACGCTGCTGTAGTATTTAGGTCAATTTTTGACCTAAGAGTGATATAACTGCATTTGTTTTAAAATATTTTATAATTCTAACTTATTCACTATTTTGCTTAAGTCATTCAAAATAAATATTACTAATCAACATAACAATACTGTACACTCTAATAAAAAAGTGGGCAATGCACAGAGAATAGATAATTCTTAAAAGAAGAAATACAAAGATCCACTAAACATGACTAAATATTCAACCCCGGCATAATCAAGGAAATGCGAGTAAAAGTGACACACATTTCGTCTTTCACACTTACAAAGTTATGGTGAGAATAACTTCAACAAGTTAAAGAAGCTGCACATACAGAATTATTTATATTACTAAAAAAACCTGGAAAGTAAATGCTCATCAATTAAAGTAAATTGTAGTCTGTCTATACAATGAGACACTTCGTGGCCATTAAAAACAGTGAGCTTGATCACCTTTGTGTTGTATTGGGAGTCTTTAGGACTAGACTTAGGTTTAATGACTTAACTAGGGCTCGCAGAACTCAGAAAAGCTCTTTACTCATACTTGTCATTTATGAAAGCAAAAGGATACAGACAAAAATCAGCAAAGGTGCATAGAATACAGTCCAGGAGAAACTAGGCACAAGTTTCCAGTTGTTTTCTCCCAGTGGAGTCACTTGGACAGTGTTCAGTTTCTCAGCAATGATATGTGACAACACATGGGAGGTGTTGCCAACTTAAGGAAGCTCACTCGAGTCTTGGTAGCCAGGGTTTTTATTGAGGGAGCACCCACATGTCTAACTTTAGCTACTCAGTTTCCAGCTCCAGAGGTCAAAAGCATACTGCATAGCCCAAAGTTTAAAGCATAACAAAACAGACATTTGTTATAAACCATTATAAATGTGATAGGTGTTAGCATAAACAATCTGGCATGGCCCAAAGCTTAAATATACAAGGACACTCTTATCAGGCAAGAAATCCCATGAGCTCAGAGGTTATATGCTAGGAGTCAATCAAGAGTTAGTCTTAAAATTTTTTAAAATGGGGCAATCCTTAAACCCACTGAATTAACCCTTTACTGCACAGTCTTTAGTTCCTTTTTTGGTCTGCCAAAATACACCAATGCACTTTCATCAATAACTGACTGACTATGGTAGAAATTGGCAATAATTATTATGAAGGAAGCTGTGTAAATGGTTGTGAGTGAGGAAAGATGAAATGATGTGGGTTCATATTTTTGCAAAAATCATCTCTGCAACATTGGATGTGTAGGTATTCAGTTTATAAGTTTCCTGGCCTACCCCTTTTTGAATGTGGCCCCCAAACTTTATTTTTACTGAAACCCATAGTATAAAATGTATTTTACTTTGTGATTTAGTGCATGATTGGACTAAGCAAACATATACAATTGAAGCAAATTTTATGAAAAAACTCTTACCTTTACACATGCAATAAATGCACTCTCTCATTTCCGATCTCATTCCAGTCCAGTCTATCCTATATTACTTATAAAATGCTAGGCTAATTTCACCAAATCAATTTCATATTTCATGAATAGATAATAGCCTTCAGTTTAAGACATATTGCCTACTTCTAAATTGTAGACATTCATTTTTGACATAGAAAGAATTCATGAAATATTATGAATAAAAAAGCAAGTTAAAGAGTAACATATATACCCTATTATGATTCATTCTATGTAAAATATTACATATACATGTAGAAAGAGAGAGAGAGGAGAGAGAAAGGTGCTTGTAAAGTTATTTATCAGAATGGTAATCAATGCCATGAAAGTAACTTTTAGTTACTTTGGAAGTAACTCAGGGAAGTGGGATTTTTAAGTACCACGGTCTTATTAAACTTATCTGTTCTTTGAATTGACTTTTTGGCACAACATTTTTAAAATTTTGTAAACAAAAACTAGAAAGCTATTTGTAAAAGTAAAATAAAGTCTCAAAATATCACAAATATAAAAGGTAACTAATAATCCTCATTCATGCCAAATTATATTTAATAGATTGATCAAATAGAATTACCGAGACTGAAAATCAGTGTCATTTTCTAAAAACGTCGTATCATTTCTTTAGAACATTTATTAAAGATAAGTAAGAAACAAATTTTCCCTTTTTGCTACCATTGAACCTTTTTAAAAATTCACTCTCTTGAGTTCTGGTCAATTTGGTGGGCTAGGTAAAAGCAGGGTTCACCTTCTTCCATGACTGCATTAAAATTACGACCAAATTATAAAACAAACAACTTGAAGAACCACCTGAAGTCTAGTTGATCATAACACATACATATATAAGGATATAAAAAAAAGCCACATCGAGATCGGTAGGAAGGATGGAGATGTGAAGTGGGCTGGGCCTGCACCTGTGCCTGGTAGTTGAACACAGGAGGGAGTGCATGACTGCAGAGAACTCCTAGAAAGAATGAGAAGCCCTAGCCCCACACAGGAGCTTCCCAGCCCAGAGTACCAGTCCTGGGAAGAAGAGTTCCCACAAAATCTGACTGTAAAAATCAGAGGGGATTCTGGCCAACTAGGTGAGACAAAAGGAACTGGAAAATCCAGACATCCCCCTTAAATGGCCCCCCACACAGACTCACTCGCTCGCAGATACTCTCCTTGGGCTTCTGTGGAGGGTCAGCAGCTCATGAGGTACAAGAGACATACGGGGAAAGACTGAGTTTTGTAGTGCCAGAGGGAAGGCTGGAGGAACAGCCGCCATTGCTCCTTTTTTGAGCCCTCCTCCACGGTAGTCTGCAGAAGGTGCCATCTTGCCTGTTTTGACCCCTCCCCTTCAACAGCCAATTCTGAAGCTGCATTGTCCTGGTGAGATCGACCTGCTCTAGCCCATGTCTCCCTGAGTCCCTACCCTCTAGCTCACAAATTGCCTATGCTGGGCCATTGCTAGGCAGCCAGCCCTACTTTGTACCTTCCACGGGCCAGGCATTTGTGGGCAGGCATTAGCCCTCAGCTTGCACTGCCTACACGCAGCCCATACATTTTGTCGGAGACTTTTGATGGTAGGCCACTAGTGCCAGCCAAACTGCAGTGTCTTTTGGGCAGATTGCTGAGGTCTATGCACCAGGGGCAGATGATAGCAGATGATAGCTAGCTTCTCTGTGATCTGTGACTTGTAAGAGCCCACAGGCTTAGCACTGGCAGCAATCTGCATTGGCCCGATGGAATTGCCTTGCTCCACTGCACTGTCTGGGTGAAATCTGCGTACTTTACTCTGGGTCCCTGCTCCCCCCAACTTCTGTACCAACCAAGGCTCTTATAGCTGTGGAGACTTATGGGAAGCTGACAGACAGCCTCACATCTTGAGGTGCAATGCTCCTTTTGCTGAGCTGCCCTATGGCCAATATTGGGGGTAATCGACCTTGGCTCACATCATGGTCTCTCCCACTTGCCTCCAGATCCAGCACAAGCAGCAATTTGTGGATCATTCTGTAACTTCTACTATGTAGCCTCAAACAATCAAAGGCAGCAACTCATCTTGAATTACATGCGAGCCCCTCCCAAGGGGCCCAAGAACCAACACATCCAGAGGCTGGTATCAGACCACAATAGAGCACCACCTGACTAGCCCCATAAGTGGCACACCCAAAGTGTGGTCTCAAAAGATACACGAGACTGCTGGGGCAAATCCCACCTTGTAGAGTCAACTCCCACACAACAACTCATACCCTGTGGGTGTGGCCAACCCCCACAGCCAGTTAGTTCGAGAGTCAGTCCCATCTACTGACGTGCTAACAGCAATCAAGGATTAACTACAACAAAATAACACACACAGCTCATTCTAGGAACATGCCCAGAGCCCCTGGCACAGGTGATCAGGGAGACTGTGCCGCTGGGCTGCACAGGACACCTACTACATAAGGCCACCTGGCTAAGGCTGGGAGATGTAACAAATCTTTCTAATACATAAAAACAAAAACAGAGAGGCAACTAAAATGAGAAAACAAGAAAACATGCCACAAATGAAATGACAAGAGAAAATTCCATTAAAAAAACCTAAACGAAATAGAGGCTAGCAACCTACCAGAGACAGAATTCAAAAAACTGGTTATAAGAATGCTCAATGAACTTAGAGGGAGAATAAATGATCTCAGTGAGGACTTAAACAGAGAGATAGTAGGCATAAAAAAAGACATAGAAACCATAAAAAGAACTAGTCATAAATGAAGACTATAATGACTGAAAATAAGAATCCACTAGAAGGAATCAACTGTACGCAAGACGAGGATCAAATCATCAAGGTGGAGGACAAGGTAGCAGAAAACACTCAGCCAGAAACAGCAACAATAAAAAAGAATTTAAAAAATGAGGAAAGTTTAAGAGACCTCTGGGACAACATCAAACATACCAACATTTCCATCATAGGGGTAACAGAAGGAGAAGAGAGAGAGCAAGAGATTGAGAGCCTATTTGAAGAAATAATGACAGAAAACTTTCCTAACCTGGCAAGGAAATAGACATACAAGTCCAGGAAACACAAAAAGAGTCCCAAACAAGAAGACACATCATCTTTAAAATGCCAAAGGTTAGAAACAAAGAAAAAAATCTTAAAAGCAGCAAGAGAAAGGCAGCTAGTTACTTACAAGGGTACTCCCAGAAGAATGTCAACTGATTTTTCAACAGAAACTTTTCAGGCCAGAAGGGATAGGCACGAAATGTTCAAAATAATGAAAAACAAGAACCTACAACCAAGACTACTCTATCTAGCAAGGCTATCAATTGAAAAGGAAGGCGAGATAAAGAGCTTCCCAAACAGGAAAAAGCTAAAGGAATTCATCACCAACAAGCCAGAGTTACAAGAATTGTAAGGGGACTCTGTAAAAAGACGAAGGATGGAAAAACTCTGTAAATAGAAATAATAAAGTGACAATAACTCTGTACCTATCAATAATCACTTTAAATGTAAATGAATTAAATGTTCCAATCAAAGATATAGAGTAACCGAATGGATAAGAAAATAAGACCCATACTTACGCTAACATCATTCTCAATGGGGACAGGCTAAAAGCAATTTTCTTAAGGAACAAGACAAGAATGCCCACTTTTACCACTTCTATTCAATATAGTATCAGAAATTCTAGCTATAGCAATCAGGCAAAAAATAGAAATAAACATGATACTATATATAGAGAACTCTAAAGATTTCACCAAAAAAAAAAAAATTGTTAGAACTGATCTATGAATTCTACAAAGTACCAGGATACAAAATTAATATTCAGAAGTTGGCTGCATTTTTATACACCAATGAATTATCAGAAAAGGAAATTAAGACAATAATCTCATTCACAATTGCATCAAGAACAACAACAAAAAAATATCTAGGCATCAAATTAACCAATGAGGTAAAAGACCTGTTTTCAGAAAACTATGTCTTTGAAAAAAGAAATTGAAGAGGATACAAATAAATAGAAGCACATACCATGCCCATGAGTAGGAAGAATCAACATCATTAAAATGGCCATACTACCCAAAGCAATCTATAGATTCAGTGCAATCTCTATCAAAATACCAATGACATTTTTCACAGAACTAGAACAAATAATCCAAAAATTTATATGTAACCATAAAGGATCCTGAATAGCCATGGCAATCTTGAGAAAAAAAAAAAATAAAGTTGGAGGTATCACACTACAAGTCTGTAGTAATCAAAACAGCATGGTACTGGCATAGAAACAGACACATTGATCTATGGAACAGAATAGAGAGCCCAGAAATAAATCCTTGCCTACATGGTCATTTAATTTATGCAAAGGAAGCAAGAATACATGATGATGTAAAGATGGTCTCTTCAACAAAATGGTGTTGGACAAACTGGAAAAATATATGCAAAAAAATGAAACTGGACCACCTTCTGACACTATATACAAGAATAAACTCAAAATGGATTAAATTCTTAGATATAATACCCCAAACCATAAAACTTCTTGAAGAAAACAGAGGCAATAAACTCTTTGATATTGTTATTAGTATTTTTTTTTGGATTTATCTCCAAAACAAAAGAAAAAATAAACAAAAGAGATTACATCATACTAAAAAGTTTTTTCACAGTAAAAGAAACCATCAACAAAATGAAAAGACAACCTATGATACATCTGACAAGGGGTTAATATCCAAGACTTATAAAGGACTCATAAAACTCAACAACAAAAAAACAAACAATCCAATTAAAAAATGGTCAGAAGACATGAATAGGTTTTTCTCCAAAGAGGAAAGAGAAATAGCCAATAGACATGAAAAGATGTTCAAGATAACTATTCATCAGAGAAATGCAAATTAAAACCACAATGAGATATCACCTCACACCTATCAGAATGGCTATCATCAATAAAACAAAAAATAATGATTGTTGGTGAGGATGTGGAGAAAAGAGAACCCTCATACACTGTTGGTGGGATTAGAAATTCGTACAGCTACTATGGAAAACTGTTTGAAGTTTCCTCAAGAAATTAAAACTAGAACTGCCTTTTGGCTCAGCAATTGCACTTCTGGTTACTTATCCAAAGAAAACCAAAACACTAGTTTGTAAAGATCTACGCACCCTTATGTTCACAGCAGCGCTATTCACATTAGACGGTTAGATAAAGAAGTTATGATTCGTGTATATATATATATATATATATACAATGGAATGTTACTCAGCCATAAAAAATGAAATCTTACCATTTGCAATGAAATGGTTGGACCTAGATGGTATTATGCTGAGTGAAATAAGTCAGACAGAGAAAGAGAAATAACATATGATTTCACTTATATGCAGAATCTAAGGAACAAAAGAAATGAACAAACTAAATGAAACAGACTCACAGATACAGAGGATGAACTGATGATTGCCAGAGGGGAAGGAGGTTGGGGGGCCAGGTGAAAAAGGTGAAGGGATAAAAAAGGACAAATTAGTAGTTACTAAACAGTCACGGTGATGTAGAATACAGTATAAGAAATACAGTCAATATTATTGTAATGGTTGTGTGTAGTGCCAGGTGGGTACTAGAGTAATCAAGGGGATTACATCATAAATTATATAAATGTCTAGCCATTGTACTGTATACCTGAAACTAATATAAAGTAAAAAATAAATTAGAAAATAAATTAAAAATGACTCTTAGATGCCATTATTCTTATCATAGTGTTAAATATTATTAAAACCTAAATAAGATAATTTGGAATATGATTAAATAAATACATAAAACTATTAATCTTAAAACAAATGCATAACTAAAATAGCCTTCTCTGTTTTCTGACAAAGGGAACCTATTAGTAATGGTAAACTTTGATGGCGATAATTTATTACTGTTATGATAACTCTAAAACACTAAGATTTTTAATTCATGCATGTGTCAGGCACTGGTGTGAAAGAAGACCCAGTAAATTTAATTAAAAAAATAATAATAAAAAGAATACAGTCCACTTTTGTGGAACACAAAGAACCAAATTTAAAATCATAATGTTATTATATTTAGGATAATTTAGTAGTGAGTATTTTATACTCTTTGCAAGAAACAGGAACTCCTAAATGGTTTAAATTGCAATTCTCTAATAGTTTAACTGAAACGAGTCATTTTTTCATCCAGAATAGAGCTTGGGCACAAGCAACGGAGTTCGTTTCTTGTCAGGGCAAACCTATATTTCAGCAACTCCCATTACTTTCTCTACATCAAATCAGACACTTGCCTAGCTGACATATATGAAATTGAGTGATTAAAGAATTACCAAGTCTCCCTGAAGAAATAATTCTTGATCCTCCTATAATCAAATTTACATTCCTAAAAAATTTTACCACTTTCTTTTGTTCCCTTTGTAAAAGATCTCTGGCTGGATAAGGACAGCCAATAATACCTTGGCTTTTATTTGCAAAGCTACTTTCCACCAAAATTACTTCTCTCTGTAAATATAGTGCAATGGAGGAAAAACCGTATCTGTGTAAAGGTTCCTTTTCTTTTCATTTCCCTACATATTAACCTTTTATGGCTGAAAAAGTCTACTTCATTGTTAGCAACCAGGTCTACCCTCATTTATGTGGCTTCAAAGGCCAATATTCACTCAGAAAATATTTGAATTTCTCTTCATCTTGTGAAGATCTTCTTTTGTTGTGTAATTAAGGTGGCCTATAGCCAAACAAACATCTAACTGAGTCTCGTGGGAATTAATAAGCATGCTTTTCTAATGATTTGGGATTAGTGGTAGTTTTTGAAGAATTGGTCTTAAGCTTAATAATGAAAATTTTGGTGTGTAACTGGATTACAATATTAAATGACCCAAGAGAATAAAGAAAGACCACATAACCCTAAGCTATCTGCCACTTAAGGGTTATGATAGCTTCAATGTAAAACATAAAAATCTCATTATAATTGTTATGATAAAATGTTTTCTAGTGAATTCATAACATTAATGTAAATTTTCTTATTTCATCTTTGCCCTTAAAATAATATGCTAAAATCTAATGGAACAAATTTTACAGACATATGAGATTATAATGCAGCGATTCCAAATAATACTGTTGTGAAGACAGGTTGTATAATTTACATTAAGCTGATTTTGAAGCGTCACTCCTCTGTTTCTTTTTTAGATAGAGTATGTATAAAAATATAACAAATCTACCACTAAATGTGTATGTATTCTATGATTAATTCTGAATATTTAATGATCTACTCACAGATCTGCTCAGTTTATGGAGGAAAATTTAATAAACACATGTTTTAGAAACAATAGATTATCCCTGCCAAAGAAGACTGTCTTTCTAAGTTAATAATCAAAGTTCCAAAAATGATAATAAAGTTATGAGCCATATGCCTGGAACAAACGGATTTTTTTTTTCACCTTTGACTCCAGACAAAAAAACAAAAAGAGGGAGAGGGGAGGTTTCAGTCACACCATATTTAATCCAATTTGCTTTGGGTTTAATCTCCAAAACAAGGCTGGTCGGCTAATTCCCAATTATAATGGCACATGTAATCAGAGTCCTCATTAACAAAGACTGACTATATTGTCTATTAGGAATGAAAATTTGAAATGCAAATTCAGCAAATCAAAACGTTAAATGAGCTCCTACCCAAGATGGTTAGAGCTCCCGCCAGGGCAGACCACGCTGGCCCACACCTGCCCTGGGTTTTCCCTCCAGGTGAATGTTTCTTCGGTTCCAGTCTTTGCCTCCTAATTGACCTGCTTATGATCTCTGCTACAATTAACATATGCTTATTAGTAATGGCTGGTTAAAGATTTCAACTGCTGCAGTTTACAAAGTCTAATAGAGATGAACTCCACAGGAAAGATGAAGCCGCTATTTCCCTCATCAGCAAAGTCACACTGGTTAGAATGCCTGTGGTAGAAATTACATGATTTTTCATACTGTCGGATGTATGGAAATTATTACTAATTGATATTGGAAATCAATGCATACATGACTTTACGCCTCATATACAGTGAGAAAGATACAAATACATGATGAATCCGTTTTCCCTTTGAGCAAGTAATTTCTAATTTGGTTTTAGGAATAAGAGAAAGTGAGAAAACTTCTCTAGTTGGATGAATGACCAATGGCTTTGGGTTTATTTTGAATTAGAAATCATAACTATTTTTTTTCAAGTAATTTCATACAACAGAATGGGAAATTTTGCACTTGACAAAAATGTCCTTTAAGTCTTAATAAAGTGACGATGTTTTTAAAAGATTATATTCAGAGTTTATATTTTGATCACTGAACACTCCTTAGTTTCTAAGGTAACAACACCAGATTTTAAAGAGCTAGAATGTTGGAATAGCTCCCATTTTTATTTCTAGTCATATAGTTTGATAGAAGATAAATTTTGTTTTCTCTGAAGTATTTTTTTTATTCAGAATTAATGTTTGACCAATTATAAATTTCAATTTTCACATTTTATTGATCAGGAAATAGTAGTTTGGCTATTTCTAACCCAAGGGGCAGCTATACCTTGATTATATACCTTGGAGCTGGTTGATCAGATTTAAGAATGAATTGTTCTTAAATCATTGTCTATAGTGATCATCTTGTCTCTAAAAGGAGATAAAAGACTGTTCTGAGCTTCAGGAGGCTTTGGGCAGTCACTCTTTATAGGATCTTAGACAAATGTATTAGTTTTCTATTGCTGGGTACAAAACAATACAAATTCAGCAGTTCAAAACAACATCCATTTGTTAGTGCACAGTGTTGCATGTAGGTTAGAAATCTAGGCAAGGTACTGGATTCTCTGTTCAAGGTCTTACGGGGCTGAAATGAAGGTGTCATTCAGGACAACGGTTATCCTCTGGGGCATAGGGTGCTCTCTCTCTCAAACCAGTGGTAGAAAACTCTACTTTTAAAGGATTTCTGTGATTAGGTCACACCCACTCAGATAATCTCTCTATTTTAGGGCCAGCTAGGCCATATAACATAACCTAGTGATGAGAGTAAAGTCCATCATATTCACAGTCCTGGGGATTGTGCAGCATATGCACACTAGGGAGGTGACAAATCTCAGAATTCTGCCTACCACAGCAAGTCACCTAGCTCCTTTTGGCCTCACTTTCCTAACGCAAAGTGAGGAGGTTGGACTAGATAATCTCTGCCTCCTTTTACCCATATATTCAAATTTATAGGGCCAAATAATTATAAACACATGACTCATAGACAAAAACCACCAGTTAATTGCTATACACTCAATTACGCTATTTTATTTAGTTGGTCAGTTGGTTTTTTAAAAATTAAATTGTGATAGAACAGCTGTTACTAGGATTTCTCGGTAAAATAAAAGAGAATGACCCATGTTCTCTGATTTTAATAAAAAACAAAATAGCCTTAGAGACAAAATAAAAACTTGTGCGGTGTAGAAAGGACAATAATGACATGCATTCCGTGCTAGTTCAGAACTGAAAGCTCAGTATTAGCCAGTGGTAAAGAAAATGTTGATTGAAAATTTTATTTTTCACCTTGTTCTGTCAGTCGTATGGAGTTCTAACAAGGCAATGCCCATGGATTTTTGATGAGGTTCTTTTCTCAGAGTTCTTCTGATATTTTTCAAAATTTATCAAATTTCACAACAAAAATCTATCTTTTTAAAAATTCTGTTAAGAGGACTTCTTCCCTCTACACTTGCTTAACACTAAGTAAAGCAGTCACATTTTAATGCATCTGGTTTTCTAAAGTACAAGTCCAATTTCCAAATAACCCATAATCTAACTTTGAAACTTGTGACACATATGCATTCCTTTGTGTTTTTAAATTAAATTTTACGCAGGCTCATTCTTCCAGCTTTGGAGCAGTATGCATTGCTTCAGCATTGCTCAAAACTATCTTCTCATATTAGGTGAGAGTGCGATCTGAACGGCCTAATCAGGCGTTTGCATGTGTCTAACTTTCAAAAGTAAAGACAATAAGAAAGAAGCAAATATAATTCCTTTTCTTCTTTCTAGGCTCTGGGATTAAGTAAGGGAAAAATGAAAGTTTAAAAAATGCTTCTTTGCTTAGTGATGGATTACAAGAAAAAATTGTGTTAATTTAAGAGTTGGACATAACAGCTTTATCTTTTTGATATTCACATCAAAAAACAAACAAAAAACCAAAAATGCCACATTTTGGGTATACAGGAGCAAGAGATAAGAGTATATAATCTTCCTTTGTTATGGGAATATACATTTATTTTTTCTAGCTGAAATAATTAACAAAATCACTTTGGTCAAAGATATTTTGTAATGAATTGCACTGAAAATGTATTTGATGTGGGCTTATATACATGATTAAACTCTTAGATGCTGTTAATATATTACTGATCACATATATTGGGCTCTAAACACACTGAAAGCCCTGGTGAGCATTTGAATTCCTTAAATTTAATCTCTGGGTGTTTAAGATTGGGTATATTTAAGTAAACATTCTTTTTATAAACAGCCTGCTTTTCCTCCTTCTCAACATGTGGTCCTTTGTTCTATTTGAAATTCAGCTTTAGTCCCTTGACACTCAATTACTACATATGGGAGCCTATCATAGAATTAGGAGGCGGATAATAAAAACTATTACCTTAAAATGACCACATTCTGCTTTTAGTGAAATTATTCGAGGCATCTCCACAATCAAATGTATATATTGGCTTTTCTTTCTTTGATAGCAATTGTAAAATATTTGGAATCTAGTTATATAGACCTAGCCATACTTGAATAATACTGGATTTTAAACTCTTCTATAAAAATAAGATGACAAATATTTGAGAGATTATAATGTTTTGTGTCTTTCCATTTTTGAAAAGTCCCGGACTCCTTCATTTCTCCATGATGGAGAGTAAATCTCTGCCACTGAAGCACTAAATTCTGCATTTCTCTCCTGAATTTCAGAGTCTCTGGAGTCAGACAGATATATGAGTAGGGAAAATATACTTAATCTAAGACAGAAAACATACTTAATCTAAGACATAGTTTTTTCCTTTGTAAAATAGAGATAATTATAGTATTCATCTTAATGAATTGTTTTAAGTTAATATGTATAAAATACCAGCACAGTTTGTTACACAGTAAATGTTTAGCAACTATTACTGTCATTTTGCTACTGTTTATGTCTGAATTAAACTAGGTTGTGATTTTAATTCACCTCAATGATACATCAATCTTAGCATTTTTAAAAATATAGTCCAAGTAGTCAATAATATTTCTAATTTACCAGCCCCAAGAAACATTCTCATATCCCAAACTCAGGATTAAATGAATAACGTATGCCAAAGGACCAGGATTTGCCTGGAGCAGAACTCAAGAAGTGCTCATCACTTTTTATTCTCAGAATGGCCCAGTGATACCACCTACTGAAAATTAATCACCTCCATTTGAAAGTATTTTTTCCAGTCAATTTTGGATACATAATTAAGTGTGCATTATATATTTGTTTATTCCATCATTCCAAAATTGATCATCCACTATAAAATGCAAAAAGGTAATAATAGTATTTGCAGACAAAATGGAAACCATAATTGTAGCTGGCAGGATGATATATTTCTTATATCTCTATGTCCATCTCTATTTATTTATTATCATCTTTTCTACTTTAGTTACCTCTAACACTAATTGCCAAACTTCACTTTCTTTTCACTTCTTCCTCTTCCCCTGCCACTAGGCTCTACTCCAAGCTACTGTCATCTCTCACCTACCATACAGATATGCCACCATACTGATATTTCAATATCCATTTCTGCCCATCTTTAAAACAAATGTAATCTTGCTCTTAAGACCTTTTATTCTACTTCAGAATTATTCAGTGGCAGAGAGAGAGTGAAAGAGAGAGAAAGAGAGACAGAGGGAGGGAGGAGAAGGTGAAAAGGGAGTTCAGCTTTAATAAATACCTAGATTCTTGTAGTCCAATACTCTCAGCATACCCTTCATTTTGCTTTATGTTAGAACATTTTATTTATTTTGGGAGGTATCATAATCTTTTTAGTTCCTACAGAGGCTGAATATCTTAATTTGGTGCTGTCTCAAAGGTTTCCTGAAGATTCAGGGATGGATACTCACATCTTCAACAGACCCAGCCATTGCCACTGGACTGATCCTTAGGGCAGGCCATTGATAGACCATCGTCTTTCCCAGTCCTTTACTTTTTGGTGGTGCCCAGGAAACATATACTTCCAGATTAAACTCAGGAGCTTGCTCTGTTTCTGCCCTGACACCCAAACCTGTACTTCTCAGCCCAGAAGAGGTGGGTGAGGCGCTGTTGGGAAGGGCAGTTCCTAGACCAAAAGTGTACTTGATCCCAATTCTTTGGCTTGTCTTTTGTCTTTTTGTCTGGAGAGTGACAACATGATAGCTGAAGAGCTTCCTCTGATTAATCTCTATGGTAGGCGAAATAATCAAAACTAGAGTTTTGATTTTGGTTTATACCTCATTCTTACACTGCTTACATTAATGGAATATTTTGCTTTTGTTATAGTTGATGACATAAGAGAATGAGTAGTAAATTAAACCTCTTAATAAAAATATTGAACACCTATAAATTTCAAGCATTTTAGTGTAATGCAAAATATTATTTTTTTTTAGATTATAAAGTAGAAACTTACTTTAGTGACCACTAGATTTAGAAATTGTCATTAAGCAAGAAATGTCATGTACATATACATTTAAAGCTATTAAAAAGAGTTGTTTTTATTAGTAGCATAAGTTTGTTTCTAATTTATGTAATCTTACTAATTTATTTATTAAATGTATCTATGTAAGCCAAATTTAAAATTCTTTTTAGAAAATATTTCCTTTTTTGAAAATGAATACTATATAAACCAACTAATAACAGAAATTCTGAAATCAAAATAATTAATTTTTTTGCCAGGCTCTATGACTTAATACCTGGGTGAACTTGGTCAAGTTATAAAGTTAATCAATGGACAAAAAATGTTTCTTATGGTGCCAGGTATAGCGTTCAGTGAATATTAGCTGTACTTACATTATAATGACAGCAACAGCAACAAAAACAATAACGATAATACATGTGACATAAGGTAATTTTTAAACATTTATTTTTTATTTCACTTTATTTTTTAATTTTATTCCTTTTATTTTAAGTTTTGAATGCTTATTATGTGCCATACACGTTTTCAAGTATTTTCTATGTGTTGCTTCTTTAGTTGTCACAAAAACCAATTAAGGTAGATGCTAATATAACTGTCATTTTGTAGATGGAGAAAGTGAGGCATGAGAATGAAATGACTTGACCAAAGACCCAGAGGTGTTAATGTAGAAGCCCTCCTTACTGGTCTTTACTGAACCATCTCAATGATGAGCCTATACTCTTCTTTCCATCTAGAAGGGAGGAATGTCCTGGCTGGCAGCCACTGCATATGGAATGCTCAGTCTGGCAAGCTACTTTCTCTTTGCCTGTGCCCTGCTGCACTACTAGTTGTGGGACAGCTTTCCAAGAGTCAGACGGTTTGTTCTCACATCTGCTATGTGATTGTACTTGTCAATGTTGGCACGTAAATTAAGTGCTACTTAAATACTACATAAATCAATAAAATGTGTGTGAGAAAAGGCAGAGGATTGTTTCTGTGGATACTAAATTTAATCCTTTATTAATAAATATTTGGATTTGGGCTAGATGAGACAAATGTCAAGACTAAAGGAAACATCATGAAACTTTAGGAAGAGTCTATATTCAGATCATCTTTAAATTCTCTGGATACTTTAAAGATCCCTAAAAGGGACATGGACATATGCCTTCTGGGCTGGTTTGGCAAGACTGGAGAAGCTCTTATCAGCAGAGCCGTTCTTAAACCCAGGAATGGGCCCTGTGCCCTAGAAGGGTGAATTAAAGTACATGAAGTATTTTATATGTCATTTTAATGATTTTCTGCTTGAACCAACTTTTCCAATTCATAAACCAATCACTAGTCCTAATTGTGTCAGATGAGTTCTACTGCACACCACAAGACTATAGAAAACTAGAGAAACCTAATTATCAGAGCTGTTGCTTTGTAGTGAAAAGAGAAATGCTAAATTCAAAAGTAAACCACAAGAGAGTCATATCTAACAATTTTTAAAAACCTACTAACAATAATAAAAGCAATGTATAAAAAGTAAAACACACTGGGTGAAAAATTTAAACTAAATTCTAAAGAATTAAGATAAGGAATAGACAAGAGATAACAAATGCTGCCGAGGATTTGGAGAAAAGGGTACCCTTATGCACTACTGATGGGAATGTAAACTGGTACAGCCACTGTGAAAAACAATATAGAGGTTCCTCAAACAATTAAAAATAAAACTACCATATGATCTGGCAATCTCACTTCTGGTTATATATCTAAAAGAAATGAAATCATTATCTTGAAGAGAAATCTGCACTCCCATGTCCACTGCAGCATTATTCACAACAGCCAAGGTATGGAAACAACTTAAGTGTCCATCAGTATATGAATGGGCAAGAAAATGTGATATATATATTTCAACCTTAAAAAATGAATTCCTGCTATATGATAACATGAATGAATCTGGAGAATATCATGCTAAGTGAAATAAGCCAAACTGAGAAAGACAAATATTGTTTGGTATCACATACATGTGGAATCTTTTTTTTAAAAAAAAGATTGAATTCATAGAAACAAAGTACAAAAGTGGTTGCCAGGGGCTGGGGGTGAGGGAAATAGGGAGTGATTTGTAAAGGATAAAAACTTTCAGTTATAAGATGAATAAGATCTGAGGATCTAATGCAAAACATGGTGATTATAGTTGTAATACTATATTATAAAATTCAAATTTTCTGAGAGTAGAACTTAAATGTTCTCATAAAAAACAAGCAAACACAAAGTAAATATGTGAGGAGATAATTTGTTAATTAACTTGATGTAGAATCCTTTTGTAATGAATAGGTATATCAGATCATCACATTGTATACTTAAAATAGCTTAAATTCTATTTGTCAATTATACTTCGATAAAGCTAAAAAAAATAAAAGAATTATTGCACTTTTATAAGTAAAGTATCAATATTCCTTAGGATCAGATAGAATGCCCTTGCTGTTCTGGCCCCTATCTATTTTTCTAACTTTATCTCCTATAACTCTGCCCCTCTGTATGCCATGCCCCTATGCGGTTTATGAAATGGATCATTTGTTAGCAATCAAGGCAGAGTATAAAACTCTCTATCGCTATTATATTTTTCTCATTTCACCATGAAATCAACAAAGACTTATCAAGTGCCAACTATGTGCCTGATTTTGGATGAGGTTCTCAAAACATGGTTTTTAGCCTGATGAAACACTGATCCATTTACTTATCTGCATATTCATCCGTTCGTCCATCATCCATCCCTCCATTCTTTTAGTTTCTCGATACCCATTGACTATGAGTTGGTACATTAGTTTTGTATTGCTAGATAACAAATTGCCATAAACTTCTCAGCTTAAAAACCTCTAGTTCTTAGCTTATGACTCTACTCTGTAGGTTGGAAGTCTCTTCATGGCCTGACTAGGTTCCCTGCTCAATCCCACAAGGCCATAATCAAAGTGTCAGCAGAACTACATCCCTTTCTGAAATGTCTTGGGGAAAATCCCACTTCCAAGTTTATTCTTGTTATTGGCAAAATTTAGTTTCTTGCAAATGTAGGACGTCAGTCGTGGCATCTGCAGGCTGTCAGTTTGCAGCTGCTCTGAGGTTCCAGAGGCTGCCTGCATTCCTTGACAAGGCCTTATCCATCTTCAAGCCAGGAATGACATATAAAATCCTAGTGCTTTGAATCTCTGACTTCCTCTTCTGCATTCAGCCAGAGAACACTCCTGTTTTTTAAGGGCTTATGTGATTAGGTCACGTCCACTGGGAAAATCTCTTTCTTAAAGTCAACCGTGTCATAAATATAACATAGCCTAATCATAGGGGTAGAATCAACAAGTTACAGTGTTAACAATAATGAAAGGAATGAGCCTAGCGGGACGGGGTGGGAGGCAGGAAACTGCAAATCTTGGGGCACATTAGGACATTATATTTTAATTCCATTTAAATTTATGTTCCTCTTTTGCCTTTATCATGTGTTCTTCACTTTGTTATAGGATAATATATATATTTCAAACAAATAGAAATGTACTACGGACATTTTAGAAAAGCTATCTTGGCATTAGGGAATAGGATGAATTATTGGAGGAGTTGTTTCCCTGGAATGGGAAAAACAGTTGAGAGGTTGGGAGGTAGGAATGATGACATGGGTCTGAGCCACTTGGGTGCCAGTGTGAACAGAGAAGAGAGGACAAAAGATGTTAAGGAGGAACATCAATAGTACTTAATTATCAATTGGACAGAGAGCTGGTCATCTAGGATGATACCCAGATTTCTGGTCTCAGTAACTGAATAGGTGATGGGATCTTTCACTGATGATAAATAACATAGGAAAGAAATAACTTGGGGGAGGAAGGGGAGAAATTTCTAATTCAGTTTTGGGCCTGTTGAGTTTGAGTGGTTCATAGCACAATGTCTTGGAGATGTGTAATATTTATGTGGATACATGGGTCTTGGGCTCAGCAGAGAAGTCTGAGATTCACAGATTAGAGGAAGGGTAGACATGTCTCATGATAAATATTTAGAATAAGAAGAGAAGTGGGTCTAGAACAGAACACTGGGGGACTTTAGAATTTAAAGTATGAGCAGTAGGAGAAGGGGAACAACAAAGGAAAAAAAATGTGTAGAAATAAATCTGGATAAATCCTAGAAAGGAAAGAATTTAAGAAGAATTTTAAAAGAATTTATCAAATGCAGTAGAGATTTTCATAATGATGATGACTGTGATAAATAATAACAATTATATTTATTGAGTGCCTGAAAGGTATAAGATATTTTGCTATCATATTCAAAACAAATTATTATCTTTTAACATCTCTGAATTGTGGGCATTATTATTCCTGCTATATATATGAATAAATTAAGGCCTGGGAGCCTAAGAAACTGGCATAGGTCAGAGAGCCGCAAATCTAACCTTGCCTGGGATTTAAACTCAGAGAAATCTGATACTGAAACACATAATTTCTTAAACATACCATAATGCCTTCTTACTGTTAAGTAAGACCTAAAAAAAGTATTTTACTAACAACTAAAAGATCACTTTTTAAGTAAGAAAGATTATTTTTTGTTGGCACAGGGCCAACATATATGTGTGTATGTGTGTGTTGGGGGTACTTCAAATATCTGGACAGTAGTGTGGATGAAATGTAAATGGGAGGTAAATAATTTGACAACATAAGCTATATTTTCAAGCAGCTTAGCTGTAAAGGGTGTGTGAGCAGTAATAAAGAAAGGAAGGCAACATTAAGAGAAAATCATTATGAGGGAGACTAATCATATTTAATGATATAAGTAAAATGCTTTCTTTTTGATAAAAAAGAGAAAATCATTCTGTTTTAATTATTATTATTGGTGGTGGTGTATTTTTATGATAACTTAACACGTTTTGCTAAGGTACTCAGTTTTGAGGAAAGCCCACAGAGTTGGGCTTATACATACGTAGTGCTGACTCAGTCCTAGCTCCTTGCGTGGCCTTTCACAGGTCACTGAAGCCTCTAGTTTCTCCTCTGTTGCAGAGATAATAACACCGACCCCAAAGAACTCCCGGGACACTTAAATAAACTGATTTATGTGAAGTGCCAAACATAGTGTTCAAAATCAGTTCAGTATCCACTTGACTATAAGTATGTAGGGAGTGATATTATTTATTTTGTATTTTTAAAGCCAAAAACAGAGCAGGTACTCAATGAATGAATGAATGATATATGGCAGGTATTTGTTTACTTATCTATATCTCTTCTTTTGATGGTGAGGGATGATGTTTTATCCTCCTCAATACTGTTTGCCCAGTCCTATACTGCTGAGCACAGACTATGAACTCTATAAAGGTTTCCTGACTGACCTAATGAAAAGCTAGGAGTAAGATTAATGTCAAACAATGAGTATTTATCATATGTAATGGGTTTATCATTGTGCCAGGAATTAGATATTTATGCTAAAAATAGATGAAACACATACCTAGAATATAATAATGGGTCTTTGTCAGGGCATAATAGTGTTTGTTGATGATATGAACATGTAAACAGAGAGGGAGAAAGCTACCATTATTGATTGCTTTCTTATTGTTGGCTTTTTATGTAGAAATTTAGCTGAAAATATATCTTTATGGTCATAATCAAATCAGGAGCAGGCAGTGTATATGGAAGTTCTAATCCGATCCATCCACATAAGCAGCAGCTGTGGTGTGCTCAGTGCAACCTGCCCAAATCACACACAGGGCCTAATTATTGAGCCACAGGGAATTGGAATCACCAAATCTTAGGGTCAAGTTTAATTAAACCACACATAGAAAGACATGACTGACTTTGTGAAGGACAGACAAGATGAGAAGCAGTAGACTAATTCTGTCAGGTCTGATGGCACACATGTACAGTCTCGTTCAAAGTGTCATCTTTGAAAATTGAGGACAATACATAAGTATAACTAGAGCTAATGCTTCTGAAAGTCTCCTTTGGATCTTTACATTCTCAATTTTTAATTTCTGCTTACCTATAAAAGAATGTAGTTCTTTCTTGATTTGCTGGCACCTAGTGTTTAAATTGTCAAATAGTTATTTGTTAAAGTACCACCATTAACACACCTTGGGATTTCTGGGACATTCCCTTTTCTTGACTCCTACATTCAATTAGGTTTCAGATACTTTTTAAAAAAATTAAATTTGTTGGGGTAACATTGGTGAACAACACTGTATACATTTCAGATATACAACTTTATAATACGGCATCTGTATATTCTATTCTGCGCTCACCACCCGAGGTCTATTCTGTTTCTGTCACAGTTGATTTGACCCCCTTTATCCTCTTTGTTCTACCCCCGCCTCCTTCCCCTCTGGTAACCACCACTCTGTTGTTTGTATCTATGAGTCTGTTTGTTTGTTTTGTTTGTTCACTTATTACTTTTTGTTTTATATCCCACATATGGAATCAGGTCCTTTTGCTTGAATCTCTTGAAGATCTTTTATATCTGTCTCCAAGTGGTCTTTCAGTATAGTTACAAGGTTAGTTCTATGCCACAATATTTCCAGTACTTGGCATACCCCCAGCACCTAGTAGACACTTAATACATGTCTGTTGAAGGTAGGAATCATTTATTTCTCTTTATTCTTTATGCCACTGTCTTCGTCCTTACCATAGCTTGTTTAGATCAGTGCAATAATCTGACTACTCTCTCTGTCTCTAGTCTTGTCTTAGCCAGTTCATCTTTTATCTTGAGGCCAGAGTGATCTTTTAAAAATATAATTTCATCATGTCACCCTTAATAGGATCTCTTAAGAATTCTGTTCAGGATTAAAATCCTCTGACAGTTTCTTATTATCTATAGGAGAAAATCTAGACTATATAGGATGACATTTATGATTCTCCATGATTGAGTCCCTAGCTATTTTTATACATTGCATATCACTTCTTTTTTTCATTTCTTCTTTGATTCCCTCCTTTCTCATTTGGCATCCAGGGTTTCAGTCACATTGAACCAATGAAAGGTCCAGTGTTTTCTGTGGTTTCCATGGTCTGAATCCTTTGTTTATGCTACTTCATCTTTCTGGACCTCATGGTCTTTACTGGTCAGCTAAAGACCATTTGCCCACTTCTCAAGACTTAACTCAAGCCTCACTTCTTCTTTGAAGGAGGTCTTGATCCTCAACTCCCAAAGAGAGTTGTCCATCTTGTTCATCTTGTTTAGTCTTCTGATAGATCATTTATGATATTATTTTCTTCCTTGTTTTTATTAATGTTTTACTTGCTTATATTAACTGTTTTTACTTGTTTACATCCTGCTTATTCTAACTATACTCTAAATCGTATAGCCAGTGTCCCAGTCAGACTTATTTTTTCATTCACAATGCCTTATATAGAACCCAGGTGTATAGAATATATTTAATAAATACTTGTGAAATAATTTAAAGGTTTTCCATTTCTTATTTCTAGGTTATGACTATTTTGTTGAGCTAAAACTTAAGCTTGCAAGTCAGAATCATGCCTTAAACCATTCAAAAATTCTCAGACATTGAATTTTTTTTCACATAGTAGATGCTTAATATTGTTCATTACTGATGATGCTGATGTTGATTTTCTATAAGTTCTGAAAATGTGATAAGCTCATTTTCCTAAAACGCGTAGCTAAATTTAGGATGAGCATCAACAGTCTTGTGAAGTTTCTGGTGTAACATGAGGAACTTAACATAGTTCTAGTACATATTAGAATAGCTGCCTCATTAATATATACTGAGTAATTAAACAACATGGGACAACCCACGTAAGAATGAATGGGGTATTTTTTATGAGTCAAAATTTCATTAGCTCTTGTTACTGACTTTCTCTAGTGCCATTGACAAAAGGTCACTGACAAAAGTTTCTGTCAACACTTTAACACAGAAACACTTGGCTAAAAAATAAACACCTAGGCATTTTGGTAGATTAAATATGATCATAAATTCCTTGCAGTTTCTCCAATAAAGAGGTAGAATCCATTTTTCTAATTCTTATATTTGTACTGATTTTATTTGTGGCATGCTTTGACCAATAAATTAAGGTGAAAATGAAATTGTGTGTGTTCAAGAACCAAGGCTTCCATAGCTTCTATTTTGCCCTCTTGGAACAGTGCCCAAGGTCTGCCATGTGGAGAATTTTGGCATGAAAATTACATGGAGAAGGAAGCCCAGACACTCAGCAATCCCAGGTGAGCTCAACCCCAGCTAACCCATTAGCTAATGGCAACCATGTGCATAAGACCAGGCACTTGCAGAGGAATCATCTAGTCAAGCCACACGACAGTGATAAATAATAAAGCATAGTTGTTTTAAGTCTCTAATTGTTAGGGTGGTTTGTTATGCAGCGAGAGGTAACTGGTAGAGACATGAAAACAAATGGCAGTTCTGGATTCCTTTTCCTAACAATCAAAGTGGAAGTATAAACAACCCAAATGCCTTTTCAGTGGCCCCAGAGATTCTGAATAAAGTAAGGTTATTCAGTGAGGTTATGAAAGCATTTTCAGCTCATTATGACAAGTGACAGAAATAGAAAAGGCTTGAGCAAGTGCATGTTCATACACATTGATTTTGTAAATCTTCAGTTCCTGGCAAACAAGGATAAAATATAAGACTAATCAAACCAATGTGAGAATCATCTAATGGCTATAATGCTTCAAAATTAAAACAGTAAAATTGTGGTCAAAAATGTTTTAAAGCTAGCAAAAAGAGCCTAGAGTTTGGAAAAAGAAATGCTGTGAAACAAAAGTCCATTAATATTCAATAACCTCCCCTCAGCCTCTCCAAATGTGAAGGAGTCAGTGATGGGGTCAGTTATTTCCTTGAACCAGGATTCTGGTTTATTTAAAAGCAAAGCAAAGCAAAACAAAACAAAAAACTAAGAAAATTTAAAGCTCAACTGGGATTAGCTAGCAAATCTATCAGGAAATTTTCTCCTTATAGAACACTTGCACAAATAAGGTTTACAAATTTTTCTAGTTTCTGTTAAGTATTTCTGTAGTTACTTAGAATTAATCATAAAATGCTTTCAAAACACATAACAAATTTTGTAGATGGGTTTGAATCAATATGTTTAAACTTGACATATGTCCAGGGCCCAGCAATTTACAAAACAACTAGAACATTTCTGATTTCACAAACCATCATAAGGCTTGGGAATTATCTCCTAAGGTAAGTAAGAAAAATGGATCTCATAGAATTAATTGTCTAAATTTAAAGGTGATTCAGCAAGTTAAAAATAGAATTATCAGTCAGATATTTTCTTCTTAATTCTTAAGAAATGGATTACATAATAATGATACATTAACAGCTAATACTTATAGCTCCTCTATTCCAGGGACTGTTATACCGCTTTACATACGTGTTAACAAACTTAGTCCTCATACAACAATCCTGTGAAGTATATATTACCCCCATCTTACAGAAAAGAAAGCTGACAAAAAAGTAGAATTAATTCGCCTATGGTATCACAGCTATTAATGACAGAGTTGGGATTTGAGTCCTCATAGTCCATCTTAGAGTATGTGCTCTCAACCATTGTACCATAATTCTTCTCCATGAAAATGAGTGGTCTTTTATTTTTTAAATTATAATGACAATTTTAGAATTTTTCTGGGCCCACACTTAATCTATTTTAAGTGTTTTAGAAGCTCCACTAGTCCCACATTAGTTGAACAGGACTAACCCTGCATTATCAATAGATATATCAAAAATGAGAAAAGCATTTGGAGTAAATCCTTTTTCAAGTGCATTATGAAAAAAAGAGAATATTGATGTCATGATACCATTGTGTTCATGGGAATCTCAACTCAAATTTGCAGGGGCCGAAAAGGCCAAATGAAATGACTTAAGATATATTTATAGATCATTAAAGAGTAATTACCAAGACATTAAAAGCACAGTTTCCCACCTTCGTAACTGAATTGGTTTGGTATCTTTCAGTGTTGTCTCAAAAGGATGTTTTATCTCAAGAGAGAGATGAAAAATAGACAATTATACTGTGGCACACATGTGGCTGTTTTGGCATTCATCAGACAGAACATGTATTTGTTATTGTTTTCTTATTTAATTTTTCATAATCTTTAAAAACACAATCCAAAAGAGAAGAAATGATTTTAAAAATATGTTTGCCTATAATCACCCTACATCACTTGGTAGGTAGTGAAATAAGTTATAAAATTTGGTGTATCAGGGATTCTTAGAATTTCAAGGGTCAAGGACTCTTGAGAATATGTTGAAAATCATGAATTTTCTCACCCACCCAAATGCACATAAAATATTTTTCAGTTTCTTTCAAGGGGTCAATACACTCTTTAAAATCTATTTACAAAACTCCAAATTAAATATCTCACTTTATTCTCTATATTTCTTAACGTATCAAATAGGGCTAATAAGAATCTAAATAATATAGCTACTATATATTTATGTCAACAATGAAAATATTATAGCAATGACACTAATAATACCTGGCATTTATTGGATACTTAATATATGCCATACTCAGTGATCATACGATACATGTAGTAGTATTGTCATCATTTTACATATCAGAAAACTGAGACATGGAAAGCTTAACCTCCTTCAAGTGAGTGACGAAGCAAGGGTTTGAAACCAGGGAGTCTGATTCCACAAATCATGCTCTCTACCAAGGTAATTAGCATATTGTTGGTATTATTATTTTGAGATAAAAAATGTACAACATGTAAGCAAAAATCTTTTTTCTCGAATAAGTGAAAATAGATTTTTTTCTTTGATTTAATAATTGTCTCCTTTTGCTCTAGGTTCTAATAGTTAGATAATGGATCTTGTCAACCATTATATGTCTTTACCTTCAGCTACGGACACATAACTTTTATTGTGGTCCATTATCTGGCTGTTAGAGGCCACAACTATGTCCCCTGACCCTCTACCTCACATTATGCTGAAGAAAAGGGGTAGAAAATGTGGAGGCAGCAGCTTTTCTAGCATCAGACATAAAAGGAGCTACAGAGCCTCCTATATTGAGACCATTCGTTTTCTTTCTGCTGTAAAGTCCATCATGCAAGTCCTGAGGATAAAATTTGGTCTGTTTCCTGATTCAATTTTCCAGCCTTTCCCTTTTGCTTTCTTACCTCATAAAGTCAAATCCAGTAATAGCCAAACTCTACTCAGAACACTCAGATATTCTTTCAAATAGGGGAGAGTATTGAACTGTTAATAAGTTTCGATAAATGTGTTCAGCTTAGTGTTTTGTAGTCTTATCACACAAACCAGTGATCCCAAATTTAAAACATTTATGTAATTTTGTGACAGTCTCTTAATGGACTTGCATGACACATTTTTGCCTCTAAAATGAAAGTGAACCATAATTAGTTCCAATTAGAGATTTAATTTTTAGACTTCATAAACTTGAAATAATTGCAAGCACCATGGGATGCTATACCAAAGAAATGGGAACTATTAAAGAGAACCAGACCTGGCTAGTTTAAAGCAGTAAGAACAGGTTTTATTCAGGAACTATTACAATAGGGGAAAAGAGACATCAGTATAGAACTGAGCTCAATTTCAAATACAGCAAGAAAAATTCATAGCCAATGGGCAGAGTGAGGGGTTCAGTGGATGGAAAAATCACTAAGAGAAGACATCAGGGGTAGGGAGTTCTTGCTAAATCTACTTAACAGAATTCTTACTAAAGGCAGACCAGAGTGATCAGATATCTAAGGCAGGAGATGAGGAATTTGATTAGCTCTCAAGGATAATCAGACATCAAGGGTCAAATATTTTCACTAAACTGACTTATCAGAATTCTTGCTAATATTGGGCTGTTCAGACTCATCAGAGACAGGACTAAGGTCAAGGCCTAGTCAAGAAGAGGCCTCAGAAGAGCATGACTAAAGTCTGGTCAAGAAAAGCGTCTTCGTCAGAACCACCAACAGGTATTTGCTGACAGGGCCTGTGTCAATCCATCAAGATTATCCATATTCTCTGCCTGATGAGAGACAGGACATTTAGAGGGGCCAGGTAACTCAAAACATTTAATCAGGTGATCATTTTCTTTTTCAGAATATTGAGAACCATTGCAAGAGAATTGTTGGCTTTATCAATAGCCTCTGTGTCTCCATTTTTATGTTGACAGTAAAAGTAAACGAAATCCAAAGACACTACTCCCATTGTCCTAATGTGCATCATCTTCTGTTTTCTGTAAAGAACCCTCTAGCTCCTTTGCCTATGTTAGCACATGCTAATTGCAATATAGAAAGTTTTCTCAGTGTTGAGTATTCCAGAAATTTTAAAATAGTTAACTTTATCCTTTCCTCACTTTTCTATCTCCCTACTCTCCTTCTCCTCCAATCTCTGCCATCCCAAACGTACACTCTATAACTCTATCTGAAAATCACAACTGTGGGGAGAAACTAATGTGGTTTTAAAAAATCTCAAACCCACATACTTTGATAACAGAAATATTTGTGGAAAGTTGTGTTAAAGACTTTATGGTTTAAAGAGACCATTGTGAAACGGTAACACTTATGGCCTGCTATTTGCGAATCACATAGTTATAGATCACATAGTTATAGACATTAATCATTAAAGATTATCAAAGACCCTATCCAATAAAATGTTATATGACATTATTGAGAAATCACTGCCTAGATCTACTTTCCAGATCCCATAAGATCTTGTCTTTCAAACCAAGTTTACAAGGTGATGGTTGAAAGAACATGTAAAAATTAGTACTTTCTGTGCCCCTGACTCAGATAAAAGTAGATGTTCAAAGGTTAATATTCTAATGAAGATGAAATTGAAGGTCTCTCAATTAGCCTGCCAGGTCCCATGAGGACATGAATGCTGCTTCATGAAACTTCAAAACAGACCAGAGAACTAGAACCTGGCATCTGACTGTGGCCAGAAGTTCTTAGGAGGATGAAGATAAATCACATGACATAAAAGAAATGGAGTTCATTTGTCATCCAGAGAATTATACAGTGAGAGTGAGCTCAGTAAGTAGTCTGCTGTTTTGAGAATACAAGTTCTTGATCTGCTCTCAAATATCAACAAAGCTACTTCTTTCCCAGTAAGTATACAAGGCCCAAACTATCTGAATACCAACAGATAGACTTGAATCTGTCAGCAATGCATTGTTACTAATGGGTTTTAAGTCAGGCATTGTCATGACCGACCAGACCTTCGTTTTAGGAAGATTGGTCTGATAAGAGAGTGTAAAATGAGTTTGGAGAAGGCAAGACAAGAAGGCTGATCAGAAAGACTTCCCTCTCTTGCCAGAGACATAGAGGACATCAGAAGTAGGGTAGTGGCAGTGTTGGAGAAGAGGTAGCAATTGTGAGCAACATGATATAGATAGAAGAGATAATGTTGGCCCCAGATGTGCAAGCAGGAAAGAATCCAAGCTAAAAAATCAGAAAACATAAAGAGAGAACAGGTTTGGGGAAAGTCAATGAAAGCAGTTTTAAAAAATATTTGACTTGGAGGTGCTAGTGGAATGTCCAGACAGAGGGCTATATAGAGGGAGTTAGGAATGTGTGTCAGAGATTTGCGACAGAGGTAAGATCTGAAAGTAGAGCCCCTGAGTATGTGATTAGCAAGGAAGACTGTATGAGAAAATGACAAAAGCCAAGAACAGATGCTTGGGCAACATCTGCATTTAGGAAAAAGAAAACCAAATGGATTCAGAGGATATAAATCGGAGAAGGCCAGAGAGATAGAAGGAGAACAAAGATTCTTCACAACAGCCAAAGAATGATCTCTTAAAGGATTTCTGTGGCATACTTTTGTTTACAAAGTGAAAGTGAACTATAATTAATTATATTATTTATTTTTTTTTTTTAGATGTTCAAAACACTAAATATCACTGAAAGTAACACCCAATTTTCCAGGGAAAATCAGAAGAGTAAGAACTACAAAAAAGACTATTGGATTTGGCACGTCACGGTGACCCTTAGAGATTAATTTTAGTAGTATGACAGTGACAGGAGCCAGACTCTAAGGGAACAATAATTTAGTAGGAAGTAGGGGCATGGAATATAGATTTCTTTCTTCCTTAAAAAAAAAAGAAAATCTATTGGTGGTTTGACCATGACTAAAAGGAGAGGAGAGAGCGACTGCTTAAAAGGGTAACCGGGATAAAGAGGTTTTTTTAATTTACTTGCTTGTTTACATTAGAATGGGAAAATTTAAGCAGAGTTAGGGGTCACAGGGTCACCAGGCAGGAAAGAATGTGGATAAAAAGAGAGATGCTTGGGAGAGCAGGGTTTTGAGCAAGACTGGCAGGGAGTGGGTCAGATCGCAGAGGACTAGCTTTGGAGAGAAGGATATTGTCTGCAACATAAGTGGGAAAGGATCGAAGGTCACTCATCAGCAAATATTAATTGTACACTTATCATGTGCCAGGTGCTGTTGTCTCCATTAGGGATGTAGCCTAAAAGACAAAAATCTCTGTAGGAGAGGAAGTCAGAGCAGTAATGGGATAAAAAGATATGAGATTATGTAGGAAATTATAGGTCATATTGAAGACTTTACCTTTTACTTTGAGCAAGACATAAAAGCACTGGACATTTTGAACAGAAGAGCGGCATGACATTTTAGTAGAACCCTTGGATGCTATGGTGGGATCAACTTTAGAAAACAAGGCCAGTAAGGAGATCTCTGACAATAACTCAGGTGAGAGATGGTAGTACTTGGTCTCAGGTGATAAACACAGGTAGGACAAATATTAAAGGTAGAGCCGACAGTACTTTCTAATAGACCAGATGTGAGAGAGAGCAGCCAAAATTATTCAAATATTTTTGCCGTGAGCAACTAGAAGAATGGAATTTCCATTTACTGAGATGGATAATTTTGAGGAAGGGGGAACATATGAGAATCTCAATTTGGGATATAACTAAGATTTTGAGAGGATTACTAGGTACCATGTGGAGATACCAAGTAAGCAGCTGGATATACAAGTCTGGGGTTCAGGAAAGAGATATTAATTTAGGAGATATTAACATTGAGATGATATTTAAAGTCTCAAGAATGAATGAGATCACCAGGAAAGCAAGTATAGATGAAAGAAAGGTCTGAGGACTGGAGTCCTGAGAACGTTGGTGTTGAAAAGTCATAGTCATAGAGAAACTCAGAAGTTTCTTAGAGAACATTACAATTTGGGACACGAAGTGGAGAAACAAATATCCTTGAGTCCACCCTCAGAGATGAATTGATCGATTCCTCTAGGAAGCCTTCCACATCCCTCCAAGCATGAGTTCTTTGACATTATGTACTATGCAGTACCCTCCATTTAATTTTTCACAGCTCTAAGTGATGATAATTTTTCTGCCCCTTCCACAAAACCAAACTACTTGAAGGACTGTCTATTTGGTTGACCACTGTATTCGTGGGCTCTAACATAACACCTAGTACAAACTAGGTACTTAATAAAAATTTGCTGACTGAATGAAAGAGAAGAGTCAGATCTCGATTGTATGTAGAGGCATGTGACACGAAGTCAGTCACCTAGAGCAAGACAAACACGGTTAACCTAAAGATTGCCTGTGCCTTCAGATGAGAGCCCTGTTTCCATGCCTAACCTGTTGCCTGTGTCTGCTTTAAATCTGGATTTCATGACTTTTACCACACTGAGTAGCCCCTTGTCTTACACACACATTGTCCAACTATCCCCAATGCCAGCCTCCCTAATCCTTATTATAACTGCTTCTGCCACCTTCAAGTCTACCTTCTTACCACATTCCAATTTAGTCTTATTTTGCTTCTATCTTCAGCAATTCCATCATCTTAATTTTGAAAAATATAATTAAAATGTATGAATACAGTTTTCTGAAATATATAAAAGAATTTCACTTAAGGCTTAAAATAAGACTAAATTAATTTTAAAAATACATCTGTTGGGTTGAAAAGCAGTTCCATATTAATTCTCTTCTTTTTAATTTCAATGAAAGCATTTAAAATTTATTAACACTTAAATTTTACTTTTGTTAACTAGAAAAAGATGCTCTTTAAATTAATTGTCTTGAAATCAAATTTAATTTTTAAATAGCAAGATTTTAATTTTGAACTCTATTTCTTGCCTGTTAATTTTAAGGAGCATTAACATACTTGGAAACATTTCTGAAATGTCCTTGAAAACAAGAAATTAACTGTTTTAGTGGTTTGAAAACATGTCTACAAATATTTTACCTTTCAGAGAGTGGAGCCTCGAATCTGGCTGGGCTTCATGACTTCCATTTTTTTTTTTTTTAATTGTGGTTTAAAAAAAACACATAATATAAAATTTACCATCTTAACCACTTTTAAGTGTAAAGTCCAGTGATGTTAAGTATATTCACATTGCTGTGAATTATTCCAAAACAGATGCACATAGTCCTTTTGGGCTTTAATTTAAAATGCAGAATTGTGGAATTATCAGCTTACATAACACAAAACTATTGAACTATAAAGGCAATTGTAGGTAATATTAATTTTGAAAGCATTTTTTCTCCTTTTCTGAAGACTTAAATATTTGCATGTTCTCTCCATTTGTATAATATGGTAAGCTCAATTCATCGATATTTCACATGCAAATCAACTGAAGTAAGAACAAATACAGCAATTTGTTTTTTAGAATGACCCTTTTGTACTTGTGAAAGTATTTTAAAAATAAATTGATGTTATTTGAGAGTTGAAGTAAATGGACAAGAGCTAAATATTTCTAAAAGGAAAATTTCAATATTTGCTATTTTCAGAGACTTGACTCATAATACTAAAAATTTTTCAGTCAGCTTTCGAATGCCTCATTCCCCTCTTTTTCTTTGTATATCCTCTCTTTCTCTTTTTCTTACTCTCTTCCTCCTCTCCCTTTTCCTTTGGTCATTTCTCCTCCTCTATTTCCTTTCCTTTTTTTCTCCTCCTTCACCATCTTCTTCTCTCTCACTTTATACTCTTGATTCTGGCCTTGGATAATTAGTGAGGTAATATAGAATATGAATAAATATTACAACCCTATATTTTGAATCTTGCTGCTATAATTTTCCTGCTTCTTCTAATTTCTGGGAAAAAAATGCCCTTCTTCCAAGAAAAATATTATGGAATTTATTATGGAGCAAATTGTTTAGCTTATCAGAACTAAACTTGTGATGTATGCTCTGTTTCAAATAGAAAAACAACTCTTTTCTTCTCTCATTTTATGTAAGCAAAAGTATCTTTTGATAAATCTGGTATACTTTTTATATGTAGCCTTTCATGACAAAAATGGGTCTTCAATGACGATGAATATATAATGATACTCCACAAATAAATGGATATATATCCCTTAGAATGAGATCATAAAATTAGTGAAGACTAATTTAAATTGTAAAGAATTTTCTATATCTTTGGAGGAATTATATGTTACTATATCTGAATATATATCTTCTGTCCATTCATCTAGCTATCCATCCATCCATCCATCCATCCATCCATCCATCCATCCATAAACTGATAGTTATGCAAAATGAACACAGATGTAATATATAAAAACTAAAGCTTTTAAATTAAAATATGTAAAACTACTCATTTTTTCTTTGTCTAAATCTAAGCCATCACCACAAGCAAGTTGCTTTCTACATGGTAGGTGTAGAATCCTTTAGTATTTTATTAAGAAATAAAAACTAAAGCATCATTTTGCAACTTTGGATGTCATTGAAATAGATGGTGTCTGTGTGAAATCAATAAGGGCAGGAAGACCCACATACATCAATAAGAGAAGTCCTAGAATACTGCTGATCTTATAAAGTGTATATTTGCTCTGATGTGTTTTAAAAATTCCTGGGCAGCTCTAGTCTGTCCTCCCTCCCCTCAAAACAGATCAGAAACAGAAAGGCTATATTTAACTCAGTGGGAGTATTGGGTTATTCAGTGGATTGCTAATGGCCTTCTAGCTGGAAGAACATTGAGATTTACAAAGCATCCTATGATCATATTAGTAAAGTAAGTTTTCGAGCTGGAACTACTGGTGTCGAGAAATTGTAAGCTTATTCCATTTCTGATTTAGATAAAAACCAAAGAGTCAATGCTACAGCCAACCATCATGTTCCAGAATATAGGATTTATCCTGGGTTCACTTTTAGAACAAACACAATTCTATTATCTTTAGTTCTGTAGTGAGTTCACCAACCTCCTTTCCTCTTCCTATTTGCTCCTGCAGTTTCATGGCTCCTTGAGTGCGGAGAATGTTCCTACTGGTTATGTTCTCTACAAGATTGTGTCCAAAGAGAGTTAGGATGGACCATGTCAGCAAGGAAGAAACAGTGGTAAGTTTGAATTCTCTGTCTAGGGGTAATACAAGGGGCTATTTCTGTGAAGGGCTTTGAATTCTCTCTGTTTATTCTCAGGGCCTAGGGCCCAGACAGGACATCTGAACCAGCAAACAACACAAAAGAGGACACAACACAAATTTTTGTACCCAGAAGCCAGAGTTAACAAGTTTTTTCATTATTTCTACTTTAGTTAACCAAATTATTCTCTTTGTGTTTTTATTTGTTCCCAGGCTCTGGGCAATTTTCAGTTTTTCTGAAGAAATCATGCTCCCTATATATTCTTTGGTTTTAAAAAAAATGGTGCTCAGGCAATATTCTGGAAGGTGCTCCTAAAGGAAAAAGGAGAATATCATTTTTTTGGTTAGCACAGTGAGTCTCCTAGAACCTCTGTGTGAGTCCCATCGCCTGGATCCTTCTGGGGGGATCTCATGCCCTGAAGCCTTGTGTTTTACCAAATGCCTTATATCTCAAGAGTAAAATGACATTGACTAAGAAAGATGCATAATTTCCCAGAGGTCCTTATACAACACCCAGACAATGGCCAGCTGGTTTTCAAGGCAGAATGGTAGAATGCATATTTTAGCCTAAAGAAAAGGTTTAAGACTATGTAGGCCAGAATCTAAAGATACTCATACTAGGTAACTAAAAGCCAGAACTAAGCAGTTTCAGGTAAATTCCAAGGGTTTAGCATAGGAGGCTGCTATGTGCTGGGCTCTAAATCTATAGAGTCCAGGGAGATGCATATTTTTTGGGAACAGCACTAGAGAGTTGGTGAGCTCTGGTGTAAGAGAGGCTGTGTGAAAGGCAGTGAAAGAGCAACTCAACCAGCAGGAAGAAAACAAAGGAAACTTACGAGTCTGTGATCTTGAACAAGCCACAACAAAAATGGAACATAATCCCCTCCCTTCTTTGCCGAGGCAGTTACTATGAAGATCTGAGGAAACAATTCAAAAACAATGATAAATCATGTTACAGATCTCAGCTACCCCAGGGTTTTGTCTGTACTGCCCCTGCATTCAAAAACCTCTCTGAACCTGAGTATGTCTAGCACCCAACTATGTATTAAGTAGAGAAGATTTCCTTTTCTGTACACAGCCTACAGTGCAGGCAGTCTAGAGCTTTAGATTTGAATAGTGGTCAGAGGCTTGCAGGTGCACAGAATCAAGAACAGAGCTACAGGAATTTTCTCCCACTAACTTGGAACCTACAGAGCAATTTCTTCAACTCTATTCATTCACCTGTGTGAAATGCAGACTTTCTTTTAAGTACGTTTTTTCTTCACTCAGTGACAGTGGTTCTGAATCTTAATGAGACATTAAACTACCTCCACATTTTCCCAACCACAAATTTTGGGACAATAAATTCACTTTTTGAAAGGTTGACATAAATTTTCTGTGGTTAATTTATGTAATAAGCAATATGTCAACAGTAAGGCAAGAAGCAAGAACTTCAGTTCTGGCACTAGGATGTCATTTCACTAATACTAAACTAGTTCACTAAATCAAAACTATTTCAAAATGGACAGCTCAGCAGGTCTAGTCATATGTCTAGAACAGTGGAATAAATTTGGTTTCTCAACTTCAATCTTCACAGTTTATTATAATACTACTCTCCTTGCAATCAAAAACCATTATGAACTTTCTAGGTCCAAGGCATTGTACTAGGTATCCTATAGAAAACAAATATAAATAAAACAAATTCAAATTCCTCATCCCCTATATATTTTCTAATGTTAATACTTGTCTCTTGGAACCATTTTGTTTTCTAATCTTTGCCCAGAATATTCTGGTAATTACAATTACACTATTCACATATCAGAACTTTTTTTTTTTTACATTAGAGTATTAATGCATCATCCAGTAGCTTTCATGGTAATAATGGAAAGGCTGGTTCAATCAACCATAGCAAAATAGAGAGTGAACAATATGACCTAAACTAAGTGTTTAATTCTTGTGATTATGTGTGTGTGTTCTCACATGCCTGTACAATTTGCTCATACTTTATTATAAACTATATTTCTCTCACCTTTTATTGCTAGATGCTGACATTTGATAAAGACATTCTACTCATTGTATTGAAAGAACATCAAAAGAACAGTGTAAAGAAAACGTTTGTAAAGATTTTAAGTGTTCTATCCATTTTAGTTATGTATTAATTTCACGTACGTATGTGATGTTACAAATTTTGATAGTTTCTCAAAAAGAAAGTAGACTTTTAGATAGCTTCTAAATTTACCAGTGCTTCTCAGATACCCTACCCCCACCTTATTTATTCATTCATTGATTCATTCATTCATTCATTCATTTAGTTTTACCTTTTTATTCCTTTAGAGAAAACTCGTTTGATCTGAATGTGATTTTTGCCTAAGACTTAATAAAATTCAAAAGCTATTAAACTTTACTTTCTGCCTGCATGCGTTCTTTATTAAATTATTGAAGATTTCATTCTTGATGAAAAATAATCACAGTATTTGGTATATCAATCAGTGCCTTGATTCTTAAATCTGGAGCAAAAATATTTTAAAAAATGAATAAAATTTGTACCTTGTATCTGTTAATTTTCTTTTGTGAAATTGAGAGGATTTTGGTGGCTATTTAAAGAAGTTTCTCAACTGTATTTATCAAATAGTTGTTTACGACTATCAAATAGTTGCTTTTACTATTCGTAAAGCACTCTGCTGATGTTGTGGTACAAAAGCTGAATAGACATTTTTTCTTATCTTCATGAACAGGAAGTTTGAATGAATGGGTAGATTCATATGGAACTAATTTCGAATGCATGAGAGGGAAGAAGCTAGGATGAAGTAAAGGAGAGAAAGGAGAAAGGGGAAAGAGACAAAGATGAACCAGATAATATAAACTGTGCAGTGGAGAAATGCCTGGTATCATCACCATCCTGTCTGAAACTTTCAATCTGATTTCCAAGCAAAACTTGTGGGAATATGTATAATACCCATCACTCAATCAATAATAATTACTCCCATTTTCTGAGCACTCATTGTGTCCCAGACATTATCTCATTTCACTCTGATTAGCCACTCTAAAAGATAGGTGCTATTAGCCTTATTTTATTGAGGAAAATGAGCCCAAAGACATAGATCAACCTGTCTGTGCATGATCAAACAGCCAATAAGCGGAGGAACATGGATGAAACCATTGTCAGTTTAGTGCTAGAGCCCATGTTCTGTGCTGTGTCACTCCCATGCCAACAGTGGCAAGTGGGTAGAAAGGCCTTTTGCATTTGAGATGGGAAACAGGCTGAATGGGGGTGAATGCTCTGAAATCCCATCTTAACTGTGTGGGCCAGAGAAGGTTCCTTTGTCAACAACAGGTGAATATCATGAAAGAAATATAATACTGTTTCATAATGTATTTCCTTTTATAAACTAGCATAGTTCATACTAATTGGAGAGAATATCTTGTACCAGTCTTAGATAAATAATACATTTTTAATTTATTTGTTTTCATCTAAGTACTCTTCAAGAGTAAAATGGGGGCAAATATCCACCTGAAAGATGAGCCTGAGAATTAAATCAGGTTATATGGCAGTATAGTAGGTCTTGTTTAAGGTATACATGCTAGTAAAGTACTTAAAGAAGCTAATAGTAAGTACCCAATTTACTCAGCCTATAAAAAACATATTTTTAAAACATTTCTAGAGATATTGAATGAAATTAGGACACTTTAAATTTAGAAATCTTCAGCATTGTACAGAGAAAGACAACTAATTTCCCGGCCCATTTATTACATGAAGCTCCCAAAATTCAGGCCAAAAAGAGCTATGGCTCTGTTTACAGCCATATCACATTAAACACAGATCTAATTTGCAAATTATTATCACCCTTAGACTCCAGATTTCTTTTATTCCCCTGCCTGGAAAGAATTCATGCCATTTTTTCCATATTCAGTCATTTACATTTTTGAAGGCCAAGTTTCTTTTTATGTAGACAGTTCTAACTTCTTTGGATTATATTTCTTGTGTCCCTAGTGTTTGGTACTGCCCCCAAGCTAAGATCATCTTAAAATTTTATGAATACATTTTGAGATCTGCATCTTCTCCCAACACATTAATACAAATACTGAATTAGAAAAAAACTCACATATATCCCTATGGTAACCTCACTTACCACATCTCACCAATTCAACAAAATTTCCATAAGAATTTACACAATTCTCTTTGAAAAAACATCCATGAAGGCCTCCTATATACCAAGAGCTGGAGGTAAAGAGTTGGATAAGTCCATATTCCCCATTTTCAAAGATTTCACATGTGAATTGCCACATGAAACTATTTAGCACCTGAGAAACATAACTTTTTGGTCAATGAGAAGGTGAGAGAAAATATTTCACTTGCTTAGATCCAGTACAGTTAAAAAAGTTAAAGAATTACTATTAATTCATCGAATATGGAGATTATTGGGTAATTGCTGTGTGTTTGAACTACTGTATATTATTTGTAGAGTAAATCATAAATGAAGAAGCAAACAGTTTTGAAAAACACTGGAGAGAAGACTTGGTACGATACCACAAAAGCCTAGAGAGGGTGCAATTGTCTGAACATGATCACAGAGTGTGTTAGGTAGACATTCAGTAGTGTTGCATCTTCTCTTTCCACCGCTCTGCACTGCCTAGGTAAATTAGATCTGTGTTATGTACCTCATCCTCCCTTAGAAGTAAGCTCCTCAAGAACTTGGTTTCTATCAGGAATGAATTTTAGGTAAATCCTATCATATTGTGAATATTAAATAAAAATTGACAATATATTCACTGTTTGATATTTAACCTTAAATAACAGTTAAGTAAGTTTGTATTTTGGATGTTGTAACAGAAATCCCTAACAGTCTACAAAAAATGTGTGCTTTTTCTTCTGCCGATTGAGTTGTTGCTGGTAAGTGGTGGTCCAACTATAGGCTACAGTTCCCAGACTCCTTTGCATCTAGATGGAGCCATGTGACTAGTTCTCAATCATTTAGTGGAAATAGTGTGTGTTATTTCTGGACAAGGCTGTTAAACAGTGAACCTGACTTCTAACCTCTCTTTCTCTTTTTCTTTCTGATATAAAAGACCCCATCATCGGTAAATATGTGATTTACTTAAACTAAAAACAAAAGAATGGTTCTTTTTTTTTTTAATTCTCCAGATTTCTAGACTTTCCACATTTAATCAACTGGCAAGTTCTGTTAGTCCAATATAAGATTCACATCTGGAATGTCTGTACTTTACTCCATCTCTTCTGTCATCATCGTGGACCAAGTTACCAGCAGTGCTAGCTCAGCCTACATCAACAGATTTCTGACTGGTTTCTAGCTTCAATGCTGGCCCTGCTGACCTCAATCCATTCACCATACAACAGCAGAGAGAGGTGTAAAACCATTTCTTTAAACAAAGTTCTTTAAAGTCTTCCCATGATATTTATGATGAAATTCCTCAATCTTCTCAATCTTAGTTCATTCAACACCATCTTTTCATAGTTTAGGTGCAAACATTGAACTTCTCTATCTTTACACCTCACATCCTACCCGACATCCGATACTGTTGGATCTACTTTTAAAATGATATCCAAAATCTAATGACTGCTCACCAATTCCCACTGCCACCACCTGGGTCTAAGCCACCATTATTTCTTACCAAGATTGTTTCAATAGTCTCCTAACGTGCCTCCTTGCCTCAGCTCTTGCCCCACTCCTATTTTCCACTGTAAATATAATCACCAAAGTGATCCTGTTAAAACCTAACTCATGTTATGTCCCCGTCCTGCTCAAAACCCTATCTTAACTTCCCATTTACTCAGAGAAAAGTTATAGTTTGTCCAGTTGCTTCTCTGAATTCCCCTCCTACCGGTCTATGCCTCATACTTTCTGCCTCAGCCACAAAGAGCTGCCTGGCTATTCATTCAACATGCCAGGAGCGCTCTTAGTTCAGACATTTGCACCTACTATTTCTTCTGCTTAAAGAGTATTTTCTCCAAATAGCCACATGGTTCTCTTCCTCACTCCCATTAAGTCTAAACTAAAAAGTCACCTCTCTGATGTATTTCATGGTCCACCTATTTGAAATTATGTTTTATATATTCTTCCTTTCTTTTTCCTCTGTCCTTAGTACCTATTATTCTCTAACATAGTATGTATTTTACTTGTTTATCTTGTTAATTATTTATCTCCCTTACTCAATATATGCTCTATAAGAGTAGGGGTTTTTTTGTTTTTGTTTTTGTTTTTACTACAGAAACCTCACTGCTTATATCAATGTCTGACCCTTAAAAGACTCTCAATAAATATTTTTAAAAGAATGACTAAATCCTGAAAGCTTTCAGATCCATCATATATAAAGAATCAAGAATTGAAATAATCATAAGGTTAATAAATAGCAACATTGAAAATTAGAAGAAAATGATTCAGTACCTTCAAGACTGTAAAGGCAATTAATTTTAATCTAGAATTTTATACCAAACAAATTAAAATTCAATTATACAGGTAAAGTAAAGGCATTTTAAGAGCCTCAATGTCTTAAAAAATATTTCCATGAACTTTTTCTCTAGAAGCTACAGAATGATGTATGTCGCTAAGTGGAAGAGTAAACAATGAAACAAGAAGTCATGGGATCCAGGAATAAAGAGCTTCACACAGGAGAAGGGTACAGGGTTTTCCTAAGATGATGGCAAAGGAAAGTCCTGAATGATAGTTGAGTCATATTCTTACAGAGTGACATACTGTATATTTACAGAGCAGTACAGGACAATGGAAAACTCCAAGAAACAACAGAAGTGATGGGTGGTGATAAACGTGTCTGACTATATTAAGAATTGTATAGTTCTACAGAGGAGTGTAGGTGATAATTAGTTACAGAACATAAAAAACAAACCAAAAGACAAGACAAGACTATTATTACTTCTAGGAAAAATGTGGAAGACTATAAATATACTCAATTTTGACAAATTTTCATATTTTTATAATAACGTAAACAATTGATATTGATTTAATTAAAACCTGTGATAGAGATTGATTGGAAGAATTGAAGCAGGGTAAATAGTGAAATTTTCATCTTTCAAAGCAAGAACAAGATAAATAGGTAACGCCTAAAATTAAAAAAATAAAGAAATGGCTCCATAAACATTTAGAAATATAAACCTAAATATCAGAAGAAACAACTAAAGGAGTTGGAAATGGCGGCTTCTCTAAGGTGAGAGGGTTGCTAGCTGCTTTATTTACTATAAATCTTGAAGAATTCCCTGAATTTTCAAACAATCCATGTATTACTTTAATAAAAATAACATCATAGAAAAGAATAAATGTGTATATCTGTGTACATATGCGCATATTTATCTGTATATCTATACATATTAGTATATGTATGTATAGTTGATATCGATAGAAAAATGTACACTAAAGATACTTCATTAATTTGATAAAAATTTAGACTAAAAAAGAGTAAATGGACCTATCTACATGAATACTATCAATAGAAAATGTACACTTATGTAGTTATGAAAGTACATTTGGTGGAGGAACCAAGGCTACAAATTAGGAAAATTTGAGCCAGTCTGTGTTATCTACTAGAAGAATGGCAACATAGGTCTCTTTACCATAATTATTGCATGAATAAGTGAAGAGAATTTTAAATAGGGTAATGAAAATTACTCAATACTGAAAAAGTCACATCAGTATTTCACTTTTGTGACTAAAAGAACATATTTTCTTTTTTCCAATCTTGTCATACATCACAGAGTGTACATGATTAAAAGCTGAACAATGTATTTAAAATTATATGGTCAGCTGAGCATCCTATTTACATGAATACCTTATTGATTTGTTATGTTTTTAGATTTAAAAATAACTGTGCATGGTTTTTGATAGGGGATACTTAAAATTTCTATCAGAACTCTTTTTTTCTATCACTTTATATTATAATCGCTGAGACTGAGAACAAATTAATTTATTTCATTGAACCATAATATTAGGAAAATAAATGAGATGCATATCACATGCCCAGTTCAGTCCTTGGGAAATAGAGAGCACCTAATAAGTAATTATGATTATTATTCTTTACTATTATTTTTATTTTCTATATTTCTTGGCGGGACAACAAAAATAATTCTAATGAAGAACAGGACTATGGTACTGGACATTAGACATCTTAAGATTCATTTCAAATATCCAGATAGCTCTTATGTAAAAGCATTTGCATAATCAACAATCTAGTTGATGCTTTTCTTCAAAAATTAGACCATGAATAGATTTTTAAGCAAATTCTCTACGCTGTGAGGTCATGGAGATGGATATTTTCAAAAGGCTATTTTTTTTGTAACTTCCACAGCAGCATTTAAGTATTATCCAAGTGAAGAGCCAAGCCATAGTCATCCCACAGCTGATGGATGAGGCAGCCAAACTATGGATGCAATTGCTGCAGGAGTATCTCAATGCCATCTGGAGATATGTCCCTCATGAATCATGTCCTGAATGTAACCATAGACTTGCCAACTCATAAATGCCAGAGAGAATGGGAAAAAGTAAGTAAAAATTAGAAAGAGAATTAGAGATGTAAGAGATTCAAAGAGTCACCAAATGCCCACAGTTCTTAAAATTCCTCTCGCAACCATAATGGCTTCAGATTTATATGTAATTTCCACAAAGATAAATCTATTTAATTTGACATAAAATAGGATTCATTGAGAAATTATGTGCTCCTGTTCCTTTTTATAAAAGTGATTTGAACTAATCTCCTAAAGATTATTCACAATTTGTACAGTGCTTCTTAAGTCTAGTTTTTAAGTCTAGTAATTATGGCCAGGTTGAAAATCTTGTATCATATGCATGTATGCATCAAAATTAGGATTTTCACTAAAAATAAGCAAACAAATTAGCCTTTACATATTAACTAAAATCTTTCTCAATGAAAACTTACTATTAGGTTTTGAATGGTTTTCAAAAAGGGAGTTTAATTTTTTTTGTTTGTTGGTTTTTTTGCTGACAGCTAGTCTTGCAACTTTTATTTCTGGGCTCAGCTGCATTCTGCTGCCTTCTACAAAATTTTAGAAAACTCCATTCATATTATTAGTTATTTAAGAAGCTACAAACACATCTGCATTTATTTTATTGTTATAATATATTACAACACTCTGCATTAGATTTGACTGTTATAAGCTGCATTTTTTCCAACCACATTTTATTTCTCTAAGCATGTCATCTATAATGTGTTTTGCATTTGCTCTCTTAGGTACCTTTCTCCTTCAGAGTTTAAAGTTCCCATATCTTTTATGATGCCGGGTTACTCTTATTATTAACAAGTTTGGTTTAGTGCTATACGCTAGTATTTAATGTCTAAGTGGTTTTAAAGATAGTATATTTGTCTTCTGGTAAAGAACAAACTCAATCCTCTAATGCAGTTACCACGCCAACTCAACATATCCTGAGGCTGCTCTGGCAAAGGGCTGTAAAAGATCAGTATTGATATTCTGTGGCATTCAAATTGTCAAGCTCCCAACAAGAGAAAGTGCATTTAGAAAATCTGGCCTTGTGGCAGCTAATTACACTATTACAAACTAAATTTACAATAGGTGACTTATAGACTATGAATTGACAACAAGCACCCAAGCTTTTCTTCGATTATTTTCCCATAAATCGAAAGGCAAAAGTAGCGTTCTTTATGGGGCACATAAATGCAGATATTTTGAACATATTGCACAAGACCTACACAATTTTCATCATCTCACATAAAACTCCTTGGTGCTTATTTTCGTTATTTTCTTGCAACTCATATTTAGTGTATTCTGTGTTCTTCCTTAATCTTTAAACTGGAAGCTCTCGTTAAAATCATTAGAATTCAGCTAAAAGAGATGACACACATTAACACAGCACTGAACGATTCTCAGACCTTCGTTCAATGGGACTTTCTGTACTTCCTAAGCACAGAACAGTTTTTAAATCTGAAGTCAGCTTTGCAGATTCTTGTCCTTTAAAACTTATAAAGCATCTAGGGAACCGAGTGCTTTATATTCGGGCATGATCCATGTGTCATTGACAGCAAAGATCCAATGTGCTATGGAAATTTCCTGGTGCATATTATAAGCTGTTGTTTGCCATCTTGGCTGGATAATCCTGCCTCATTTATTGGAGGGCCATTTCAGCTGCACTGTCAATAGCAGAGGAGAATCAGGTCACCTTTGGCTAGAATATTATGTAAAAGCTGTCAAATGTTCAGCATTATAGGCACATTAAATGTTCTGTAAGATCTCAAGCATATCAGTATGAGAGAAGAAGATTTAAAGTCAAATTTGTCATCATTCCTCCTTAGGTTTCTTCAATCTCATGTTAAGATCTTGTAAGAGCATGACCAAAATTTTATCAGATCCAGTTCTTTGTGTAAGAGGAGTAGATGTTGGCAGGTTTATGTAGGCTCTTCTTACAAATGTTGAAACAAGCACATTTTAAAATAAAAAATGGCCTAATCTGTCTCATTATCTTTCAGAATTAAGTATGCACTCCCTTTATTTCTCAGCCATACAATCCTAGTATATCAACACAGACTTTTCACATTTGGAGGACCAGTTTATTAAATGCCACAATAAATTTAATAAGGAATTTTTCATTATGGTATCCATTATAAAAAGCACAACTCCTGAGTAAGACTACAGCAGTTCTTTTTGGAGTATATTTACTTTTAAGTTGTGGACATTTTATTATAGTATTATGAGACAATTTCTTCTACTTACTGTACATAATGAATGCAGTGGGTATTAGCAGACAAACAATATTGGAAGCCTTTGAACATTTCAAAATAGCAAACTGTTTTTGAAAGATTAGCATGTGTCATTTGTGACTAATATTGAGTTATTGCTGTGGCAAGCTTTCCATACCCTTGGATAGGATCTATAACTTTTACCACCTTTTCAAAGAGAAATCAGCTAGGAGGTAGATCATTTAATTGAGAAGTCTTTGTGATGACTTCTGCCTTTCATGTTGCAAGATGCCATTGCATCCTTTCTTCCTGGGGTCCAGCCCCACAATCCTTTCCTAGATCCTCTCACTTTCCTACTCCTACCCTTAAACCATATAGTTCGGTGTATTTAAAAACCGAACAATCACTATGTTATAGTTTAATCCTGATAGTTTGAGAAGTCAGACCCTTCATAAAAATATGAAATCCTACACACTTGCATTGTTAATCCAAGTTTTAATTTATATAACAAGATAGAGGAAAAAATATGCCTGGAGTCAAGGTCTATTTCCTTGCTTCCATTTCATGTTTTTGACTTCGAAGTTTATTAGTTTTCTCCATCAGCTGCTCTATGTCACAAAATAGGCCACAGAGACGGTACAAGACATTGCTCAAGCAGGAACTTTCCTGAAGTGCAAATGAAACCCAATGCAATAGAGGAACTGGGGTACATTTTAAAAGCCCGGAGACATATTTCAAATGTTCAAAAAGAACAGCTGTTAAAAATCAACAATTTTTCTATATATGGAGATATTTTTAAATATAATTAATTAGCCTTAAAATAATTTGACCCTTAGTTTTAGAGGAACTTTTTAAGGCATCTAGAATGCATTTCTCCAGATGGGAGCAGAGCCCTGAGAGGAAGAGGAGAAGGAAAATGATTCTGGAGCATGTGTCACCACTCAGGCAGCACAGATCAGAATGGGGAACCAGAATGAAGCAATTAGAGGAGTGGCCCCGGCAGAAGTGGAGGGGTCATAGCACGGCCATATACTTTATTATCCAATCACACTTTTCCCCTTTTCCACTCAGTGCTCATCCTTGGATGTAGATTCTCTAATAAGCTAATTTACTGATTTTAATATAGTAAGTAAGGGAGTAAATGAATTTGGCTTTGCACACATCATTTTAAACTTCTAAACTCCCCTTTATTCTTAGATCATCATCTAGGTGTTGTATAAAGAGCACTCACTAGTCAGGGAGTCAGGAGACCTTTGTCTTGTTCTTCTGGGTCTGAGAGATCTGAGACATGCACTCTCTGGGCCTCTGTTTCTTCCTGTGGAGAATGTTGAGCAGACCAAAGACCTGGAGGTCCTGTCCAGCATCTATGATCCATGCTTTACAGTGTCATAAAATAAATAACTAAATAAAAGCATGCACATTATTAGCACTAAATTTAAATACTTTTTAAATATTACTTTAAAATTCATATCTTTTTTTTAAGATATAGCCATCTGAAATAATTTTGCTACAGTTCTATCTTTAAAAATACTCAGTAAATATATGGATACCTAATTTTCCTTTAAAAATACTCAGTAGATATATGGATACCTAATCAATTAATGAGACATTTCTCCCACCCAACAAACTGAAGTCTATACCTGGCATAGAATGCTGGAGTCCATAGCTCCCCCAATGCCTAGACTATGAGTTTTTACCCCCTTTTTGGAAAATGGATAAGTATTTAGGGAGCAGGAGGATCATTTATTTCCCTTTCCTGGACCCACAGGATGTGGGAGGAGAAAAAAATTCGATGGTAATTTTGGCTGTGAAAACGAACAAACTCAGAAGGATGGAAAAGGGCTTATGAACAATGGAGAGAAGTTAGAAGTTCAGGCTCTTCTCCAGATTATTAGAGTGCAGTTACTCTTCATCAGAGGTTTTTGGGGTAGAAATTGTTTTTTGATATTCATACAGTTGTCTTCTGTTTCTCCTGGATTGATGGCAGATATGATCATAAAAATGAGCCTGTACTCCCGTAGGCAAGAGTGTTTAGAATTTTTGCTGGCTTGAGAGATGAGTGGGGTTTTTTAAGAGTGTCTTCTGTAGTTGTCCTCCCAGAAGCTCAGAGGGTCACCCCCTTCCCCCGCATCCCCGGTACCCCACCCCAGGACGGATGGTGGTAAACTCGCAAGGTCAGCCTTGTGAAATTTGAAGGGATTGGTTTCCCTGGCATTGCTGTCAATTCATCGCAGCTATAAAAGGGCTAAGATCAGAAGAAATTTCCCACATTCAAGCCCACTTAACTGCCCAGCAAGAGAGAAATCAGAACATTGATAGCAGCGAGGAAATGCCTTCTTGATTTTAATATGAGGAGAGTAGCTTTCGTAGGTGGATTTTTTTCACATGTCTTAGTGAACCTTTGTTAACGCATTTTCTCTTCTGGGCTTCAATTTTTCTTCATTCGGGTTCACAGTTTCTCTTTCTCTGTTCAAATTATTTTCTGGAACTCCCCCATAAACACGATGCAAGGAAACAATTGGACATCTTCCATCTCCTTCCCTGACAAAAGAATGGGAGGAAATATGCCCTGAGAAGGAGAAAGCAAGCCTCTCTGCAACTTGCAAACTCTCTCTCGTTCTTTATTTTTTGTCTTAAATATTATAAAATTCAGAAATTAATTTTTGATATTTTTTATATCCTATGCAGAAGAAGAAAGTCATAGGAAATTTGGCAGCTGGCTCTTCAGCTGCTCCCATGGAAATTTTAATATCTAGAACCATTGAAGGAGCTGCTTCTCTGTTTTGCATCTTAAGTCAGGTAATACTACTGCTACTGACATTAATTGTAATAACAATCGCTAACATTTACATAGTGCCATATGTGATAAATGTTTTAAGTATTTTAGCTTATTTAACCTACATGACACAATGAGGTAGGTATTATACTTACTCTCATTTTACAGATAAGAAAACTGAGGCCCATAGAGGTTAGATGACTTGCCCAAGCACATAAGCCAGCAGAGCGAGGAAATGGCAAAAACTAGGGTGTTCACTGTTAGACACAATGCTCGGATTTCACCTACATCCATGTGTCTGTCTCTGTCTCTGTCTCTGTCTCTCATCTGTAACCTAGCAGCCCTTGAATCGAGAATCTGAAAACAAAAACAAACAAAAAGATGTCAAGGAGTGACTCTCTGAACTTTTATCGTTGAAAATGAAGTCTGGTAACATTACTCAGACTGTTAACAATAGGATACTTAGGCACCTGTTTGTTTGAAACAGATTTGTTTTATATATATATATATATATATATACCTGCTATCTCAAGCCCTTTTCAGTCTCAAAAGTGTCCTGATTCACACATTCAATTATATGGCTATCCTAAATTGAAACAAAGATTATATTTGGAGGAACAAAGAGTAAATTGTTACTTTGACCCTTGAATTTATTTTTTTCTGGAAATGGGACCTTTTGCATGTTGCCAAACTTCTAATTCTGAATTCTGGCTTGGAGCCAGATTGACTTCTCTCTTGTGGAATGGAGGTATTCCTAAAAACTGCTGAAGTGGAGGTGATTGCCATGCTTTCTTTGGGGAGAAGAAGGTTTTATTCATGCTGGTTTTGATATAGGGAAGCTTACTAAAGGGATTGAAGTATATTTTGCTTGCTGTGCCTTCTTTCTTAAGAAAAGATAGGTTGTTGTCTGAGGTGAATGAAGTGCCTTGATGGCAAAGAATAGAAAGCTGGTTTCAGGATGAATAGGAGAACTGAAGCAATGAAAGCAGGCTTAATACTTGAAATACATGAGCAAGGGAGAGAAGAAACCTGAAACCTCATGTGGATGGTGTGGATGTAATGTGAAGAATAGGAAGTTTCGGGGGAATTTTGAAGGCAAAGAAAATTTGAAGTTGAAAGACCAGATGGTCAGAAATATGGACATATTTATAAATTTATGTGTTGCTTTCCCACAATTAACTAAATTTTTAAGTCTCTGAACGCAGTGCTAAAGCAAAACCAGGATTAAAATTAAGCTGCAGAATTTGAGGAAAAATAGACATTGATAATATCCTCTCAAGGTGATAAATAATATGGGCAAAGGGATGTAGATCCTTGACTATGCTTCTAGCTGAGGATTTTAGATGTTATAAATTCAGTGTGGAGTCATGGTATCTCTGGAATGATAAACTAATGGATCAGTATTATTTCCTCACTTTTAGATTTTCATTTTCTGGCTCTCCTGATTACAGTAGTAATTTATAATGGGTAACAGACTTCTGAGAGCTTAGCTAAGTATAAAAAAAAAGCCCTTTACATGTTATAAGTAGACCTCATCTCCCTCTGCAATCTTTGTTGATCAATACCCTCCACTCCTCCTGCCCTACCCCTATCCCAACTTATGAAAATCAAACTGATAACTATTTTAGTATAGTTTCCCTAAATAGCAGAGACTGAGGGTAGGTTAATTTGCCATTGCTTTCTAGGGAAATGAAATCTCAAGGCTGCAAGAGTGAAGGAAAAGGGAACAAGTCATAGAAGAATGAGGAGTAAATACAAGGTGATACGTTATTGTGCTGGTTGGACACTGCATCATGATATTTCCAGACAGGTTATATGGAAAAGCCATGACTCAGAAGAGTCCATTAGAAAGAGTTTATCTATTGTATTATTATGATCCTGTCTCCCATTGGTATGTTTGCTTCATGAGGTGTTAACTTCCCTGTGTTTTTGGATTGCATCATTTGGCCCCTTTAGAATTCGCTGGATGTGGTGATTCATCTAGTCCGGAATGGCTTGGAGGAGCCAAAGGCTCCTGGAATGTAGTTAAACTGCCTCAGGCACCAGAATCTGTGAGCCCGCAGGAAGTCTGTGGCCTTGATGGGCAACTGTCCAAGGTCCAGGTGACGGACAAGTTTAAAACAATCAGGAAGCATTTCAGGTATGTCAGATGCAACTCATATCCTCATCCTTCATGTGGGAGGTGACACCCCGCTTTCAGAGATTCAGTTCTTAAGGGGAAACGGCAACTTCCATAGGTCAGGGGTAGAAATGGGGGGTGGGGATTAAAGAGGGGAAAAAAAATTAAAAAACAAAAGCAAAACACCTCACATTGGTTTCTGAAGTCAAATATGCTCTATTTATAGATTTTTAAACGATGGATAGGATCTAAACCAAGCATCTTTGACATACTATGCTAAAAAAGAAAGTTATCTGCTTTTTCAATTTTATTACATTCAAGTTTGAGAACTATGATTAACAGTTATTTTTTAAAACTAATTCATTGTTTGTAACTAATTTTCACACTGTTCCTTAAAGGTGAACATTGTAAAATAAAAAAAAACCAAGGCTAAATAGTTTACCCAGAGGTACAAAGGTAGAGATAAAGGAAGTTTTGTTAAATGTTTATTAACTGGTATCTTTTCTATAAAAGCACATGATGACTAGCAGATAAAGATGTGCCCAACATATAATATTTAATATCTAATATTTAATATCTAATACCTCGATATGAATCCATAATGTACTGTATTAAAACAATCATGGGAAATAATAAATTTAGAAAATAGGAGTGACAAAGCTGGGCAGAACTATCTAAAGGGACTGGTTTAAAGAAAAACTACCATAGATTGATAAATGAAGAAATAATTTAAGACCATACAGATAGAACCATGCTTCAAGTAATATACACTACATAGTGTATCTCAAAGCATAAGCCCACTCTTTCATCTTTGCAGTTTTTCTAGCTAAATATACAAATTAAAATTAGTTTTTATGTCTTTAAGGGAAGAAATACTCATACATGGCAAAACAATTGTGTTTAATAAGATGGACTCCTACAATAGACTTTGTTTGTGGGATTAAAATGATATGATTAATAGGTATTCATTTCAGAACTCTCTATGTCCAAAAACATGGAAAAATTAATAATATTAAGATAGAAAAAGTAAACCAAAGGCAAATCTTTCTGTTTACTACTGGAAAATACATTCAGAAGCAGCTGTCCCTGGTCAGCAGATATTCCATGTAGACCAGGGTTTCAAGGAAAAAGATGATAGATTTTAAAAGACACAGTTATAAATTGACATATATATTTGCCTTTTGTGTGTATGTAGGAATGCACATTCTTTTTCTGTTCTGAACAGAACATCTCGTTCCAGCACAGTGATAAAGCCCATGGTGCATTGCAGACCAGAAATGTACGCACTGAGGTCATTATCAACTTCCACAGACCAATTTCTTTCTTCAACGCACATTATTTCATAAGTCATCAGATATGAAAACCCAAGTGTTCAGGGTGTCTGTTCCTTAGTTTTCCTTCTTGTGTCATAAAAAAAAAAAAAAAAGGTCCATCTTAGTATATAAAAGAACAGGAGATAAAAATAATTAAAATTCAAATCTTGTCCAAATTAACTTAAAGATAATTTATCATAGAAGATTCAAATAAAACATTCACTTAACATCCACTTGCAAGTAAATGAATTTCAAATTTGGGTGAAGTTTTTTTGAGTTTTAGACTATTAGCATGTAGTCACAGTGACACTTTGTGTTCACTTTTAGGGAATGCAGTCTAGGAAAGTGCTAGATAAATGGATACCATAATGCTACAAACTTTATCTTTGGGAGATCCAAGAAGAAAATGAGAAACAGAGTGAGTCAAAATAAAACATGAAGGCTCAGCTTGACCAGAATAACAAGAACATCATGTGTCATTAGCACTCAGAGAGCGTCTCCCTAAATTCATTAATATTTTTGTATTGTCTAATAGAGCATAGAGCGTACTCTTTCCTCTTTTTAAGTTGACTGACCTAAAAATCTCCCTATTTAAAATATCTATTCTACATCATTTATTTAAAGATGTTGTTGTAGGTTATTGTAATTGTTTGTTAGAATCTCAATGGGTAGTGGGACTTATGCTCTGAAATACAGTCAGACAGAAACTTATTTGTATTCTAAATTGATTTTTTTCCTGAAATGTTACAATTGTACTTATATCTGATGAGATAAATGGTAATATATTTCAATGACTACAAGTGAAAGAAAGAACATTTTGAATCCAAATGTCCAAATCTATAATTCCATAGTATCTAGTTAAGGATATTTAAAATATTTTAATGTAAAAAGAATATTGTATTCTAATACTGCAGTCATCTTTCTTTTGTAAATGTTCTGTATAAAGTTTTAAAGAAAAAAATATTTTTATTTTTTATTAAAAGTTGAATTTATTAGATAATATTATAATAAAGTAATTTGAAAAGAAATTTCAAAACTTTCAAGAATTAAATGAATCATGGAGCTGGGTTTTAATGTAAAGCATTAATTGGTATACACGGACATTTGGGCTGAGAAAGCAGCACATAAATTACTTGAGCTGAAAGGTCAAAAGCCAAAGGACAGGTAGGGTATCTGAAGCATCAATTCCAGAAGCCTGGTACAATCTTGTCTAAACACAATTTGGAGATAGTTGGAAAATAAGAACTGTCTAGATCGCTAACTAGAGACATTTGATAACTCACAATAGAAACTTTTAACAACTCAGATAATACATATATCACATGTTATACACATATATAAACATACAGTACATATTTAAATATGATATTTGTATTTGAGATTTTAAATTAATCTGTATGTAGATTAATTCAATTGTGGAGTTGAGCAGATATGGTATATTAGAGACAAAAGAATAGAGTTTCAGATTGTTAAAATTATGTAGATTGACCATTTTATATTCATTAAAATTAGTTGACTTTTTCACTTTCTCCTTTAGCTTATTTCTAGATAAATTTTTAAAAAATAGCAATTGAAACTCAGGTAATTAAGAAAATGTGCTCCAAATCTAGCAACTAGTAAGGAGTGAAGTAAGGATTCAAACCCAGAGCCAGCGGCAAACTCTTTTCCAGGACACCACTGGTGTACTTCCTAATATACTTAGTAGGTTTGTGTTTAAAAAGCTGTGTACAATTAATGTTTTGTAAACTAAGTCTTTCCTCACCAGTGAATTCACTTGAACTTGGGAGAATCCTTGTGGAGTCTATTTAATTGTGTAGTTTCTAAATTTAAATATTCATAGATTCACTGTAGCTTTCCAAAGAAAGAGATATTTGTTATTTTGCAAATGTGTTGCTTTGCACCAAGTAATCAATAAGTTTAAGATTATTGAACAAATCTGACAAAACAAACTATAGTTAAAAAAAAAATTGTCACTAAAACTATAGCATGTCTTCTTAAACCACAACTTCATACTAAAAAGTCAAAAGTTTAGGAGAGTCTATCATTGGTTCAAGTTGTCACATTCGAGGGTGAAAGGAGTTCTATCAACAATTATAAGAGAGTGGCTAGAATAAATGGGACAGTTCTGGCTAAACTGATCACACTATTGGTGAGGGTAACTCTAGTAATATAAATTGCATTCTGCACAGTATTTGATGCAATCAATTTATATTTGTACATATTTTAAGGACAAGAAGGAATCATGGAAGTATCAAAATTGTGATAATTTTGTAAGCAAAAGAGAAATGATCGAGCATATGACAAAAAAAATGCAAGATATTACAATCTTATAAAATTGGAGAAAGGGACAAAATTAAAATGACTGATTTGTTTTAAAGTATTATTGTTGGTAAGTGGAGGAAGAAAGCACTAAATTAATACAAGACTAGTAAAAATAAACACCATTATTATTACTACTAGCACCACTCCATCCCACCCCTTCATCTCTACTATTGAATATTTACATGTAATAGAAACTATTATGTGTCACAAACATTTTCTCATGTAATTATTAGAAGAAACATATAAGCAACCTAAATTACCCATAAGTTACATAACAGGAAACTGAGGCTCAGCAAGATCAAGCTATTTTCCAATATCAGCTTGCAAGTGGCAAAACTGAGATTTGAAACCATGTCATTTTTTTCCTGTAAAGCCCATAATCTAGACTAAAATGTCCAAGAAAAAAAAAGTTTTGGTATTACAAGTGACAATCGAATTATGTACTCAAGTCAATTACCTTTAATGTTATTAAATGTAATATTTTATCTGTGATTAAAAGTAGGCAGCATGTTTTAGTAATAAGATCATTAGGTGAGGAATCAGAATGTAAATCCTAATTCTGTCCATAGACTATTTGTGATGTGTTAGGTGAGTCTCTGGTATTATTGGGGCTTAGTTTCCTTTTCCGTAAAATTAGTTAATTCACTCAGTAGACATTTACCAAACCCAGTTTTTAATTCAAGTCCCATTTTCTAGTGTTGTGTGAAACTTGGAAATGAATAAGATATAAGTCCAAGTCTATATTAATATTGTATTAGAGGAGTTTTGATGGATAACATTTTTTTTTAATCTACTAATTTTGGAAATCAAATTCTAACATTTCTCGAATGTTTAAAATCTGTCACATATTCCCTAATTAAATAATCATAAATAACTTATGAAATAGGTATTATTAGCTCTATTTTATAGATGAGGAAACTTAGTTTCAGAGTTTACATTACTTTCTCAAAGTAATAATTTGAAAGAAGTAAAAATTAGAAATCAAATTTAGATCTACCTTAATCCCAAATCTATGTTATCTATTTATTCATTTATTAAACCAATATTTTCGAGTATATCATAATGTAACATTTTGCTAAGTGCTTAGAAAAGAGATCAAATCTCTGCCCAGGTAGAACTTAGTCTATTGGAGAAATTATGCATTTAACAAATAAACATAATAAGTATAGCAATATAAACTGTTAAAAGTTTGTGAAAAAAAATTGCAGGGTACTATGAGAATAAAAAAGAGGAAGAATAACCTAGATCGGATGGTCAAGAAATAAATCACAAGGAAGAGCTTAAACTCTGAGATAATCTAGATTTCAGTGCCAATCTCATGTCAGCCTTATGACAGTGCCAATTAATTTAAGCAAGACTCTGTACATTATGGCCAACTCAATAACATTAGGTCAGTGGTAAGGTTTAGGAAATGCAGTTATGTTTATCTTAGCATATATTCTCCTACCTGTGCAATGACAGGCAACCTAATTGATATGTGAAAGTGTTTTGGATAATACGAGTGTGTGAGAGAGGGAGTTGGGAGGGAAAAAGAGGGCATAATTTAAGAGAGTCAATTTACTGGTTGACATTCTCGGCCTTCTACACCTTTAGAGCCAGAAATTGCTATTTTCACCCGACGTGATGAATTGTCATTTTCCACATGTGGGATTGAGTTTTCTCCTCCCATCATCTTTGCAAATCTGCTTGCCTCATAGCAGAGTTCTTAGGGTTAATCATTTACTGTTGATAAAAGTACTTTGGCCATCTCAGAAGAAATGTCTTATATAGAGAATAAATAATACAATAACAAGCCGGTGAATTGTAGTTAGTATGTAGCTCTTATCTCAAGTCCTGCCTGGTCCCTACCAGTTCTTCATCCATGGGTGGGCAGGGCAAATTACTGAAGTAAAACACACACATTATTCCTGGCTCAGAGAGTAAGTCCAACAGATAGCAGGAGAAGGGCTCATAAGAGTTGAGCTGAAAAGGGGAAGATAAACAGAAAAGCAAGATAAGCCGAAAAGTGGATTCTTAACTTTTTTATTGTTCAAGAAGATCTTTCTAGAGCTTCCATAGGGGCTGTGCAGGGCATTGTTGGCTTTATTTCTTTTTTACGGGTTCTGCAGCTCCAATCTCAGTTTACTTTTGAATATGCACTAGTGACCTGATGAATGCCTTTTAAAAAATAAAGTGTAAAAACTTTTCTTCCCCAGTAAATTTACATTGGTAATCCCCAAATGCAGATTCATAAACTAAAAAAAAAATTCTCAGTCTGCATAGACTAATACAGAACCAACTATTCTCTTCCCCATCATACAATCATGAATATTGCTATCTCCAATCTTTCTGTATCTGAGAATAGGAAATCCTTCGACGTGAGTAGATAATCATATAAAATAGATGTTATCCATGAAGACCAAACAGATGTAAATTAAGTTGAGTCAGGAGCTTAGGAAGCCTCTACTCCACTAACAGCCCTGCTTTCTAATTCCATCCAGATTCCTTAGAGGCAAAGACTGTGGTTAGGTCAATTCTTACGGCACTGAAGCTGGTGCAAACCATCACTTATAACCACTCGTCTTGTGGAGATGCCTCTAGCGAGCTGCCAACAGTCAGAGAAGGTTGTTTACGTTCTTGGAGGAGATAGTTCAGTCAGCCTGCTTGCTTTCTTCTTAACTCTATTTGAGCTCATCCCCACTGGAAAAGCAGAGATTTTGATGAAAGAGAGAAGGAGAGGGGAGAAAGGTAATTTTTGGAACAGAGTCAATTTGAGAAAGTGAATAGGTCTCACTCTTTTGAGTCTCTATTAATATACTCAGATTCTCACTTATTTCTAAAAAAGAATTAGCATCTGATCCAAAGGCAACCCAATTATAGGCCTTCATTGGCAAGGAAGAAATACTGTATTAGAGAAGGCAGTGCAAAGCCTCCAAAGGTGATGTCAGCAAGGTTTGAAATTGTGACTAGGATCAGCCTTGACCTTCCGCAATAACTTAGGAACCAAATGAGAAGGCTTTACTGAAAACTCCCCACTTTTCCACCTTCGAATTAATAAAAGTTGTTCCATTTCTTCTGTAGTAGACTTTTCCTACATTTTAATTCAGTTCTTGCCACACATCTTAGCATGGTCCCTCTAGCATCCTGCTCTGCAGAAAGAGTAGAGGCTAGTGTCTTGGGAGAGGGATGAGTGACCTGCCTTCCGAACTCCTGGAATCTGAGACTTCTGTGTTCAGATTAGGAAACCAGCTGTCACCATATTTGAGCTGTCTGGTTACCAGGCTGCTCAGGGCTGGGCTCAAGGTGAACTGGGTAGCAGCAATAAAGAACAGTTCTGAGGAGGATTTGTAGTGCCATTGGGAGTTGGGTAGGAAAGTTCTTTAGAGGAGAGTCAGCTGGGATGAAACCCTGTGGCTGCAGCATAGTACAGTTCTATTGAGGGTAGACAGGAGAATATATTTTTATGGCCAAGCCTCTGGAATAATTTGGAGCAGAAACAGGAATTAGAGGAAGTGAACTTGTTTCCTTGAGCACCTGGGAAGGTGATATTGGACATCCCCAGGGCACCGAGAGAAGAGGAGAGGAGCATCCCCTCAGGCCCTGTTGCTCACAGAAGGTTGACTGTTGCTAACTCTATCCAGCAGTGAAGAGACTGCTCATTCTCTTGAATTCTCTAAGGAGAGGTAGCACATAGACAGCATTGTTCTCCAGGCCCATCCCTTTGGGGCTGGAATGTGCTCTGTAGGAAGCTTCGTCCAGGCCTAGAAGTCTACCTGCTCCTTCATCCATCACCTTCCACTTTTCTAAAACTCACTTCCCTCCACATATTCTAGTCATCCATAAAATCATTGAATTGTATTCTCTCCCGTGATACAAAATTGTTAATTCTTCCTTTCCCTTCTAGATAGAAAAGAAGGCAGCTCACTGTTCAATAGATTAAATAAATGTGTATTTGTGGAAGGAGGGGATTGTAACATTTGTCAGTTGGAGAAATCAATAATCCAAATATTAGCAGGCTTCATATCCTCTTAATAGCCTTGTGTTCGATACTCTTTACTCCAAAAAAACTTTCATTTCCTTTGGTGAGAAATCTCCATATGTAAGGACTATAGATCCCATGCTCCAGGCAAAGACTACATGATTCCATAAACTAAATAGTTTGTAGTAGTATGAAATAACTTGTTTAATTGCCAATATTTAAAAATATTGGTTTTTAATAGTGCTGTAAAGATTTTACCATCAAACATAGTTGCTTATTTATTCATTTAATCATTTAAAGCAATGGAATGGTGAGTGAGTAATTATAATACTTTAGTAAAATGTAATATTCAACTTTTTCACTCATGCAAATTTCAGCAACATATTGGGAATGAGTATCCAGAAAAATCATAGCAAAACTTCATGAAGGTACAAAAGTAAAAGACTTATCTTTTTATTCCTTGGACATTTCCTTTGAATCTCCAAAACACATTTAGTAAATGACTTATGTAAATAGGGTTTCATAAACTTTAAGTTCATAAACTTTAAATTCTAATAGTATTGATCACCAGTTTGCTTTCATTTTCTGTTCCTGGTTTGAACATGAACAGATTTCTAATGAATCCCTGGTATTCACATGTCATTTTAAAGTTGTCCAAGCACTTCACAGAGCTCATCTGTTGGGTCCTCAGAAGAACCCTCTCAGGCAGATAGAACACATAAGTCTAAGTAAAGCAATTATAATCATTCCCATTTTACAACTGAGGAAATTGAAATCCAGAGATAAAAGGATAGGCAGACCAAACAAAAGACAGGTGGTATCTTTGCCAAATTATTTTGAGCATAATTCAAACGTCTTTTCTTCTTTTTGTCCATGGTTAACAGGCACCATTTGAAACAAATCTTATTTTTGTTGTTATTAAAAATAATAATTTTGTAACATCCCCGACCTATTTAGGTCCTGGCTTTGACTCATTTCCAGCCATGGCCCTGCCCTCTCTGCCTGATCTCTCTTCTCTCTCTAGGTAACATGATTTTTATCAATTTGTACTTCAGCTGCTGTCACAAGCTCCCCAGTGAGGCGTCCACATTCTGACCACAAATTTCAAAATAACTTTAGAAAACAATGATAAGTAGATTTTTCTACTGGAACTAATAGGTATTCCCGGGCAATTCCTTCCATATTTTTGCACAGCGTATGCTGTTCATAAATAATGTCAGAAGTGGGCCTTCGCTCCTTCAGTAAGGTGGTCATTTAACGTAAGTAAATCCACATTAAATATTGAAGATCAGAAAAAAGCAGGCTCTTCAAAGAGGTCACATTTAAGTGAAGAAAAAAACAATGTGTGAGGAGAGGACCAGCCTGGTGCTGGGTGGCACAGAGTTAATGGCTCATAGAGAGCATATACATGTTTTTTAAAGATGTTTTATTGCTTACAAAAGGAAGTAGTCTTGAGAGACTAGATACATAAACTGGCTCCAGCCAGCTGCAGCTGTCGAAGTAGGAAGAATCCTGTTCAATTAGTGTTGTAAAATAAAATACTTTGTAAAAGAAATAAACACGATGCGAGCTAAGATTCATGCTTTCAAATATACACAAGGTTTGAATTTTTAATTAGGCCTGCTAATTACAGTCATCAGAAAGCAGAACAGAATAGATTTTACCTTATATTTAGCAGACAAGCCTTCAACCCCAGTGTATTTTTCAATTTCATTAATATTTTATGAAAATGGCCCTTGCAGCTTCAGCCTATTCTAGTCTCCTGCAAAACTGCCCCACATTATGGATGCCAATGCCTTTAAGCCATGTGCATTAGTGTGATGACAAAATGCAAAACAGCATCTTGTCAACTATTGCATCAATTGATTCTATTAGATAGTGTAAAAACAGTTGGGTGTAAGTTATAATCTCAGTGACACTAATGATGAAGCAAGACACTAGCTGAGAACAGCCATTAGCTATAACCCAGAAATTAATGATTCCAATATTTTTGAACAAATTAACCTTAATGAACTGGTCTTGCAAATACTGTATTATCTACAGATAAGTCAGTGAGTGGAACAATACCATTACATGTACACGTGGTAAACATATATAAATATTAAACAAACACAAAAATATATGTAGGTGTTTTATATGTTTACCCACCTCTCATGTCTGTTTGTATCATAGGTACAATATAGATATGACTAGTCACTCCCCCGTTTATAATGTAATTGGCAGTGATTTGTTTTTATAAAATTGCCTATAACATAGTAGAAGGATAAATAAAACATTTTCAAAAATTTAGAGAATAACTGTCAGAAAATAAAATTTTTATACTGAAGTATGCAAAGAACTTTCCTAAATGTAAAGTGAATACTTTTGTAAAATAATCACTTTTTCTGTTACTATGAAGAATATCACTTTTCCTCCATATCTGTTCATCTACTTTGTTAGAGTTGGAATTTTGAAAATTAGGTTTTCAAAAAATAAGTCATATCTGTGGTCCTCCTTGGAATGAAGTGTAAACTTACGCTCTGTAAATACTTTGAAAAAGTTACTTACAATAATGCTAAACTACGCATTGATGGGATAGCTATGAAAAGCAAAATAAAATAAAGACACAAGCACTTATGCTAATTTCTAGATAAGAACAAAATGCTATACAAGTCCCATTCTTGCATCCCTGCAATTATTAGTGAGCCAAAGTTAATGTAATTCAAGTAGCCATAATATATTTGACAGACAACTCAAATGCAACAGACCATCCTAAAATAGTGGTTGCCAAATTCAACTATTGTTCAAAATTTTAATGATATTTTAAGTTTTGTTTATTTTTCAATAGTTTACTGTGTTTTCTTCATTCAATGCTTCTTCAGTTTTCTCTCTTCATCCCAAATACTGACTTATGTAAACACACTTTCCATCACAAAGGATCTCTACTTTTTTTTTTTTTTTTTTTTAAGTCTTTAGTTCCTACTCAAATCTGTGGTCAAAATCCTGGAAACTCATTCACAAATGCTGTATAAAACTCAAATGGCTAATTTAAAGAAGAGGAAACAAAAGTGAGGCACTTGCCAACAACAGTTTGTTGGCTTAACTTTGACTTGCTTTCCTGGGAAGGAAGAAAACAGAATTTTCAATGTGAACTGTCAGCCCTCGTTATGACAGAAGCTCACTAGTGGGAGATCCGAGTCTCCCTTCCATTGGCAGAGAGAAGCAAAGAAACCTTCCAAACAGAATTCTTTCAAGCTTCCTGTACAACTCCACTTAAATAATTTACTTTTCATTTTTTTTCTCAGACTATTCTTTTTAAAGTTGGCTGACATGTGTGTTGACAAGCATGCTTTACTGCACAAGATGACTTGTGTATTTGGAAAGGGGAAAAAAATTGCAAAAATTTCTCCAACTCTGAGAATAAGAGAACTGCTCTCTTTACTTTGGGGAAATACAGTTAGCTTGGACTTAAGCTAAGGAGAATGAAATATAAATTAATATAAGTAAAATAGCTGCTTTTGGGGAAAGCTGTTCACTAATTTAAGAACCAAACCTATGGCTGTATACCTAATTCAGCAAACTAACTGGGCATAAAACTGTTAGATTTAGGCAGAAGGGCCTTAAATCCATTCATTCAAACATAATGCATTATGTTATTTAATCCATGAAAGCTTAATTTTATAATTTATCCTTCTAAAGTTCTGACAGTTACAGGGGAATATAGTAGATGAATAAAATGATGTGGAAATAATGGCTTAAGTGTAGCTGCTGATTTTCTAGATCCTTAGTTTTACACTTCAATATTTATGGTGATGCTTAGAGACTAAAATAGAAGGTGGAAAGACAACAAGCTAGTTAGGTCGTTCATATACACTTAGATTCCAAATGGAATGATTGACCTATGCTGGCTAAGTACCTCTACACTGATGTAATACAAAAGACTTTTTCCTACTTATTCTACTGTAAAAGGATTCAAATAAATTTATTTCGAGGAAGAATATTTTCTAGATTAATGAAAAAAGATGTTTTCCGAATAATAAAATATTCTTTCAATAAAAAATTATTTGTCTCCTTCTATCCCTGAAATGTTTTTATGTACTGCCTTTTGAAACAGTTCATAGAATTCTACCTGGTACGCAATTTTATATTATAGAAACACACTTTATAAGATAGCATATTATTAAAGTTGACTTTAAATTTCTCCTTCATAACATCTTCCTTCTTGATAAACCTTTTAATCGTTACTGGGGATGGAAAAAACCTGACATAGAGAAAGGTGCTTAGCCATAGGTATCTGACATTAACCACTGCTATCTACAAGGTCTTCACCACTGAATGGGAACATAGAACATAGTGATTTGCTTACTATCAGACCTAAAGTTATAGTCATACCAAAGGAACAAACTGAATAATTGCTCTAGAATAAATAGCCCTGAAATGTATTTCCAACTTGCAATGGAAAAATATTTCTAGAATTATTTCGAGATTCTAACAAATAATAAGCCTAGGCAAGCCAATTTTTTCTGAAATGAATAAGCATTCTATTTATAGCAACATATTTTCAAATTTATAGTTAATAAGTATTTTGGTATCTTGATGCAAATAGTTGGTGGAAATTTTTTTTGATTAGTTGAAAATCCAAATAAAAGTATTATAAAATTTTGAATAGGTGACTCAAAATTTGACATATACTAGTCCTCGACATCCCGTCCACCTGAGAAACATGTGCTTTCTAAAAAAAAAAAAATCTTGATAATTTATAATCTTTCTCTATGCAATAAAGTCAGTGATTACTTCACTATTCATTCGTGTATTCATCCATTCATATATCATTCTTTCTTTCTTTCTTATATTACTTCTTTTATGTATCCTCACCACATGTATGAATTGAACATCTAAATCTGTGCTCTTCTGTCTCTTGGGCACTTCAGTTGTGTCCGAATTAAGATATGCTATAAGTGAAAACTAATCACCAGCTTTTTCATTAATTTAAAATTGATTAAATGTTGAAATATTAGTATTTTGGATCTATCATGTTAAATAAAATATATTATTAAAATTAATTTCATGTGTTTATTTTTTATGTGTGACTATTAGAAAACTTAAAGTTACATATGTGTCATACGTGCTGACCTCAGGGTAGTAAGCAATGTGATAAGCTCTGAAGATTCTAAGATGAAAGCAATAGTGACCTGGCATTTACAGTTTCTAGTTTAGTGCTAACATGAAAAGTCTGCCACAAAAGTTCCCAATACATTAGTTTTCTGTGGCTTGACATCCAAAGCAAATATCTTTTTTTTTCTTGTTCTTACTATTGAATCCCTAATATGTAAAAGTCATTTAATACTTGCAATGTTCTACTGAACTAACTCTCTGTTTTCATCATTATCCTAGCATAGAGTTTGGATAACTTGGATGCTAAGTCAAGTTGACTTGTCACGCTAACTTCTTAATTCAGGAAGACCTCAGTTACTATTTAGGACCTCAGACATAGAGTGGCTGAGACCACTGCCAAACCATCTGGGCATGCATCTGGATCCAGTTGCCCAGCGATGGTTGCTTTTACAATTGGCATTCAACATCCTCACACTGCTTACAGTTAGTGACAAAGCTATTTAAGGACAGGGGTACACTTAATTGTCTAGGAATATTTTTCTCAGTGAGAACCTAATTGGCCTGTTCAGGGATGGTACCTATAACTTTGGCCTCATTAGCACCACCATTATTGATCTGGCTCAAATCACTAATGGGCAAGACACATCCTATGAAGAGCTCTCGCTCCATGAAAGCAAAAGTACCTCACTCATATCATGATATTGCTGGGCCACATTAATTATTTTCTAGAACCATGGACCGTAATTTAGCTTACCAAGCAATACTTTTATTTATGTCATAGATGCTCTCCGTATCTCCACAATGGAATATTTCAATTCTTATAAGCAGTTTGGGTTTTTTTCCCCACATTTTCCTCAGAATAGATTTTATTAATGTCAATTAATTTATGCTTGTACAAATACAAAACTTAATTTTAAAGTGAGGGTAAAGAAATTTTGGCATCCTAGCAATAGCATCATTGTCTTTATGACAGTTCCAAAATGTTTGCCTGTGGGAGAAAAGGTGGAGTTAATACTTGTAGTAGTCATTAAGCCCAGTGCAGTCTTGTTAGGATAGACAAATTCATTTGCTCAGTGTTTTACCCTCTGGTCTATGCTCCCCTGCTTACCACTTGATTGGATAATGGTAGGAATTGATTGACAAGTGTGACAAAGGCCACAGGGCCATCTCTTTGTGATGGGAATTGATGGCTCTGTAAATACAGTCTTTCACTTTCAATACCTTTAAACACCCAATGATTAACCTAAAGTACCTCAGATTTGCTTCTATTCTTATTCATTTCCCCTTTACAGGTGACAAAGGGCCTCCAAGGACAAGAGTACTAACTGCAAACATTTTCACTGTTCAGATGGTCAACCAAAATATTTATTTCCTGTAAACTTTTGATTAAGGATGATATTATATTTTACTAAGATGTATACTTGACTCTATGGCTGTATAATAAATAGTCGATTGTCTCACACGTCTGACATATAACCAACTTAATATGTTTTGTTTTCTACAAATATAATTATTAAGAATCATTGTTATAATATTAACTAGAACAAGAAAATAATATTAAGCCCACAACTTATTCTTCCTCTCTTAGTTTATGCAATAATATATTATTTATTTTGGATCTACTTCTACTGAACTCAATCTCCTTTGAAAGAATTTTATCACAATGGTGAACTCACAATGCAATTCTATAATACAGATAATGTATTATAGAATTGTACACTTGAAACCTATATAATTTTATTAACTAATGTCACCTCAATAAATTTAATAAAATTTAAAAAATGATAGATGAGGTTTAATTTCTCAGGATGAAATTTTTTATCAATATGTTTGATGTGAAGTGAATAAAAAACATTGTATTTCCATTTTTATATATTGTTCTAGTATAATAAAAAATGATTGAGCTAGCCACTTTTCAAAGATGGATAAAGCAAAGTATTAGCTGGAAGCTTTAGTTAAAACGTACAAAAGACTCACCAAGTATCTTTTAAATTCTAGTGGGAATAATGTTTATATGATAATTATTTTATGAAAACTGATTATCTATAAATTGTACAGTTGTCTTCAATCAAATTAAAGTCAATTTTAGATTAAAGATCTTTTTAATTACTCGAAAATGAAAAATAAAAATTTTTATGTATGTATAAAAATAAGTGAATTATCATATTGAGTTTTGAGAATATTTTACCATCTCAATGATGGTGAGATGGTAAACTACATTTGCATATAACAACACTTTAACAATAAACAAAACATGAAGACAGCTAGGTTATATTGAAAATCAGCATGTAAACCACCATGCTATTTAGGTGGTTAATGGAAACAAAATTCTAATAATGTAATTACAACCATATTAAAACTTAATTAGAAAATAAGTTAAATAGTTAATTAATTGTATGAATTTATAAGCACTTAATATTGTAGCTATCAAAAGGTGTCTTAAGAATGAATTACTAGTACTTTCTACTGTTAATACACAGTTAATTAATGATTTAACAGTGTTTTACTGCTCACTCATTAATGATTTATTACAGTTATTTAAATAGTTTCCTAGAATTGTGTGCCTTAAATAGACATTTTAAGATTATTTTCCAAGTTTATCTTCTTTCTAATATATTGATTATTGTATTTTCTATTGTGTTACTATGATCTTTCAACTATGAATATCAAATATCTTGATTACCTGGTCAGTAAGAACTAATCCATTGGCTTGCATTAATTTGACCACTAAAGCTGAATATATAAAGGGATACAGATCTTCTTGTGTCAATTCAACTTCGTTCTCTTTCCAGCGACATGTGTTCTTAAACTGTGAGTGGGAGAAGAGACTGTGGGATATTAAACCGAACTAATCCAATTGGCAATCCATTTTAGAATCTGCTCCCTGTTCCAGCACCCAAATTGCCTTCATATTGATTATAGTTCTGCCTGAGAAGAACATGCTTTATAGATTTGTTCAAGTAGAGATACTTTCTCTCTTAGTGGTCAGTTATGGGACTGCAGAGCCCTTCTTGGTCACGTGGAGTGAGGAGCAGGGCAAGGTAGTCTGTGTATTGCCAGGCATTCTGGTGATGAGAGAGGGATCTCTCACCATGTAGTTCTTTTAGAGATAGCCCATATACCATGAGCTAGAATAGTGATGAAGCTTGTACTTGGTGGGAACAGATTCTTTATCACAAATGTGCTTATTATTGCTTCTGGATTTGCCTAGAGTCTTCCAAAATGCAGTTATATCTTCTGATATGTACCTGACAACCAGATTGAGGTGTTTTTCTCCCATTTTTGGAAACTACATGGAAATAGCTTCTGGGGTGTGACATTGCAGTCTTAATGCTTGTCTTTATGTATCTATTTGTCCTTATCAGGGTATTCTGTGACTGCCAGAAGACTGTGTTTAGTTGGTTTAGAAATGACAGTAATGCTGTAGAAATGGCTTTTCTTTTCTAAAAAATGACAGCATGTGATAGGGAAGAAACTACTAAAATTACCTCTCCTTCCTTTCCAGCTTTCAAAAAATAGAGCTTTAAATATAGACTATTGGAGGGAATTCAATTCTTTTACATTTGTTAAGAAAAGACGGAGAGACTTAATTTTTACAATAGCCTTAGAAATATTGAGAAACCTTATCCGATGGGAAACTTGACTATATTTCTGCATTACGAACCATTTTGCAATTAGCTGTTAAATATCTAATTCTAAATAAAATCTATGTAATTTCTAAAACTATTTATTTTGCGTCTTTCTTTTTTAAAAGATTAATTTAAGTTCAAGTTAATGAAACACTTCCAGGTCTCTAGAAATAGAAAAAAGATAAAACTTCTATGCCAAATTTAAATGGAGATACCAGCATATTGCAGGATGGTTTCTGTCTTCTATGGAGAGAAAAGTGATAGAGATAGAATTGAGGATAGTCCAGAATAGAAGAGGAAAATATAATAGAAGAAGTTAAATATAATTGATTAACGCTCTTCATTAACTGCCATTTCTATTTATAAAGGCTGATCCCAGTTACATATTTGGTTCAAGAGACAACAATAAAAATTTAAAAATGCAATGTAGATTTAATATATATATATATGTATATATATATGTGTATATATATATGTGTGTGTGTATATATATATATATATAGACTAAGAATTATATATTTAGTTATATGTAATAAAACAACAAAGTTAATTTTGATGTACATTTCTCAAAACTGTTAGAAAAGAGTTATATTTACCTTTGCAATTTGTGTTGTTTGGTGTTTAGAATTTCAAAATCATTTGGCTAGCACCAATTTCCAGCAAAGTTTTACTGGAAGTAACATTTTAAAAATCTATCTGCATCTCTGATTAGGTATAAACAGAACATTTGGAAACTTAAAGATATTAAAGGAAGTGAAGGAGAAGAGAAGTAAAAGTTAGGACTGGTTAGGTATTTTGCAAATGTTATACCAGCCTAAAGCAAATGAAGGTCAGCTTAGATATCTTTGTTTTATTATATCAGTGGACTAGTTTCCATTATCCACTGAGATGCCTTCTTAGGTTGTAGAATCAGTTTTCATTTATTCATTCATTCATTCACTGATTTTTCTTGAATATTTGCTATGTGACAAGCACTAGACTGAGCAAGGATAGGGAAATCAATTTGGAAATAAAACCAACAGTTTCAAAAGAAGTGGCAATATTATGTCATTCTAGACAAAGTAGATATGACTCAGTAGCAAAACAAAACATTAGTTTTGTAGCAAAATATCTGTAGCCAAATATCTCTTTGTATTCTTCTTTTATTACTCTAATGACCTACGATGAATCTGATGAAAGTTATTTTAGATATTGGCAGGCACATCATCCAAAGCAATTTGGGGTAGTGGCCCCTTTCACTATAGAAAGGCTAGCCAAGGATAAACCCTCTCAGAGTAACCTCAGTGAGATGAAGTTCTACATGTTTCAGATACAAAAGTTGGGTAGAGTTCTAAGAGATGCAGTTCTCCATTTCAGGAACAAAGAAGTTACATCTCCAGTTTTAAATATCCAGTCTTTCTTTTTGGATTGCTCTTCATAAAACTAAACTACTGTGCGGTTTGTGTGAGAGTCCTCTTTTTTAGGAGGAAACAACATCCTTGCCTGCCATCTTTAGAAGAATAAACAATGACCATGTGACCAAGTATGATCAAAGAGAGAGGGATGAAGCAACATGTTGCGTAGGCTCTTATTTGCCTTTAGTTTGAGGGGGAAAAAAGCTATAAAAGATGATTTGGGGGCCAAATTATCTTCTCAATACTAATCAAGTTATGCAAATGAAGGGGTTTTTAACCTGTAGTCTTTGGACTTACATAGATAGGTTTTAAATAATCTGTGGACCCCCTTATACTGTATACAGAAATTTTCGAGCATATGTTTTTCAAGAAGGTTCTATAGTTTTCATCAGATTTTGAAGAGTACATCTCCCCCAAATTAAGAACAATTGCCTTCAACAAATCATTTGAGTGATAATACTATTTTCACAAGATGTATTTCTCTTAATTTTGTCATTTTAAACTTTCTATATATAACTCTTTCCTTCAAATCAAGACTAACTATGCAAAATCCAGTCAAGGCCTGCTATTATCTGACAAAGCTAAGGAGACAAAAAAGCTGACTCATTATTCTGGATTATCCAAATTCATTTCCATATTTTGTTCTAGAATGGGTACATAGACATGGCCAGAAAGTATTTCTTACTGAGGGACAAGAAAAGAAAAATTTTAAAAGATTCTGTTTTGGTATGCTGATAGGCTCCATAACTTAAATGATTTCTTTGGTTTTATTTATGTACTTGTCATAGATTTTTATGTCACTTTCTTAACTTAGTATGGTTTTAATATTTCTTGGGCAACTGACCATGAAAGAATAGGGATAAAATAATTATTTCTATATCTCTCATTATGGATAACTATAGTTTGTTATTCTATCAGCATATTCTTGTGACTCCATCCTTACTACTTAAAAACTTCACCCAGTAATATTTTATTCTACCCCAAAGGCACCATATGTCACCTTCCACCTTTCTAAGACAGACACCAGGTGTCAGAAAATGGTAGGCTCTCAATAGTTAAAGTTGAAGGTAATAGTCCTTGGCATGTCTAAATGCACTTTAAGAAAAAAAAAAGTTTTTTTATAAATAAAAAATGTAGAAAAGTCAGTCACGCTAAGATATTTTTAAGCACATAATTACTGGGATAAATGAAAGTTTTCCTTTAAGAGTAAGGTATTTTAATTTTATTTAATTAGGGAACTTACATACAAATTAATAGATCTAATCAGCTTAAAATAGTATTGATAGACACAAAAAGCAAAAGTAACCCATAATCAATATATTATATTCTCTTAGACCAGATATGATGGAATGTATTTTTTCTGGCATTGAGCTTTGACATGTGGTTGTATGTAAGAATTCTAGTGAAGAAGAAGAAAATATCACTATTCTAATATAAATTATGTTCCCAGATAAAATGATGGTGACTGAATTTATCTCATCCACCAATGAAATTTCCATTAAAGAAAGATACCAGATATAGGTGAAAAGCTCAAATTACTTGTAGTACAATATTTTCACATGGAAAGTCTAAATGGAACTTTTATGGATTCACAAATATCATGGCTCACTGTACTGGAATGTTAAGTCCAAATAGCACAGCCCCTTTGAAGTGATAGTTTCGAGTAAAACAGATTTATTAATAATCAATGTACTTATATGACTAAGAATGTTATAGGCTCATCCCAGATGGAAAACAACAGGAAATTTAAGCAGAGATTCATTTTATTTTTGCCCTTCTTACTATATGCATTGGGAAAGAACCCCATTGGCCCTTTTTTTAGCTAGTAATGTCTAATGCAGGAAGACAGGAATAAGCAGAGTAGAAAGTACCTGTCAGCTCTATTTCCCACTCTCCTTGATTAGCATGAAACATTAATAGGGCTTTCAGAAATTCTGGCCTGAAATGGGCTTTGCCTGAGACCGTGTCTGTCTTTCTGCACAAAAGCCACTGTCATTAAAAAAGGGCAGATAACTGAAGAAGACTCTTTCTTGAAATTTATACCTTTTTTCATACAATGACAAATTATTTTAATAATGAGAATCACATACACTGCCATTTGTATAATGTTTCCCATAAAATTCCCCCATTAAATTTGCTCCTTTACTTGACTCATCTTTTTTTTTTAAAGAATGACACACACAAAATGATACATCATGCTTTCTTATAAAGAATTGAAAATGAACATACAGTAACGGGTTAACATACATTTTAATAAAATTTTCATTGTTGTGCATTTCACTTTTTGATATTGAAAACCAGGGATGTTCCAGTAACCTCAGGCAATGCCTAAGGATAAAACAAATCATATGGTGGTGAACTATTTTCACCTATTTATTCTTCTACAGAAAAAAAATATTCATAAATACCAAAGGAAATCAGATGTGCACCAAATATTATACTTGGCCTTAATACCCTTTGCCACATACTATATATGTCACTATTAAAAATAAAACCAAAAAATACTAGGAATTTCTATAATTTTTTTGAGGGTTTGGTGTATTGTTAATTTTCACTAATGATGTCAGATTAATTTTAGTTCTTCAAAATGGCCACAAGAATCAAAGGACATAATGGGATTTACGTAAAAAGGGCATAAATCACAAAATTCAGCTTTCAGATCCTTAAAAATTGTACCTAGTTTCATAATTTGATGTCTGAATTTTCAGATCTAGAAACTTTCGATTTGAGTTGAGCCTGTGCTACATTTATGCAGTCAGTTAGTTTACAAAGAAATATGCACGTTATTGAACCTGCCCTTACATTACATGAGTGTGTCAGCCAATACACTCAATGTCGTTGTGTATGATTTCCTAAGAGGACAAACACAGCAGAGAACCGCCCTAGGTGAAATGAAGTATCTACTAGAATTTTATTAAAAATCAACACTTTGTGAAAAAATCATGCCAATTGCCCTGTTTTCACCACTTGGCTATTATGGGGCAATGCAAATTAAATGAGGTGCAAATTAAATGTTTCCAATTTCTTTATGGTGATTCCATAAGTATGGAACTTATGCAGCATTTTAAAGCAGATTCAGTAAGCACCAATATAA
>NW_024349800.1:17185537-17193037 GCF_902729225.1 Pteropus medius | reverse complement strand
ACTTTAAACATAGGGCTTAAAAAATTCCCACAAATAAAATTCCAAGGAATATGACCTCACAATAAAAGTTACGGAACACACTAGGAAACAGATCACTATAAATAAGTGAATAAAAAACAGAAATTGCTGAATCAGATCTGAAAAAAAAAATGATCAATACTGAAATTAACAAATTCAAAATATAAAATAAGCAAATTAATATGTTTCGAAATTAAAAGTGGGATAAAATATGATGTAGACATTATCAAAAATATTTAGGCACTTTTAAAAACAAATGAGTGGAGCTTATGAAGTTGAAAAATATAGTAAGTCTACTTAGAAATTCAGTAGATAACATCAAATTAGAAGCCATTTAAGAGAGAATAAGAGAATTGAATTGAATCGACTATGACAGAAAGGCAATGCAAATATTTTTCAGATCAGTGTAGGTAATAACATTAAAGTATCAGCTTACATCTTTTAAAAATTGTAAGAAAAAATGATATGAATTTAAGCTTCATTTTCAGATGTTTTAAAATTCTTTTAAAACTTTTTGTACCAAAATTAAACATTTAGCTACATAAAAAATTCTGAATATTAGCCAGGTGCCAGTGTGGGGAAACCCTATTTTATATAACAAAGTTGTCTTCTGATCCATTTTCCCCATGTCCTGGTTGTCCGAGGCAGATTCCCTCAAAGATATAAAGTTGTAGGAGAGAATCATTGACATATGTGGCTGGCATTCTGGTCCAGTTTCAATTAGGAAGCTGCCTCCAGTGCCTGAGCCACACAGTCCTGCCAAAGAGAGGACATATCATACAAGTTCTGAAACCTCTTCTTTGAAAAAGGGTCAGTCCTTCTCAGAGGAAACATCACTTTTGAATTCGCCTTGAGGCAGGACAGATGATTCAATATAGTTTGTAGAATGACAGCTTGGACTACGGCAAACTAACTGGTACTTGGTTCTCCACCGAGCATAGTCTTGTACTAAAGATTTCAAAAGCAGTATCAGGAATAGTGCTAGGACAATTCTACTTCATTTGTGCAGTCTTTGCATTGTGATCAGCCCCATGCATAATCTCCTTACAATTAGGAAAGTAGCAGTGTTCTCTGTCCCTTTTGGATAACGTTTCCAAACGTGTTCCAAACGTGTATCTCTATCTGGGATACACGTCACAATTCCTTTGATTTTTATGTTCTTTGGCTTTGAATGAACTGGGAATCAAGACTGAGGGTAGGTTCTTTTCTCACTGGACTGATGGACGTCATATGTCAACCCTTGCTCACCTCCCTTCAGCTCCTATCTCTGTGCAGCATATACTGCTCTGCCGATGCCCTGCCCTGAAGAGGACTTCAGCCTTGCTTAGATTCTGCTTTTCTGGAGGCAGCGGTTGTATTTCCCAGAGATCTGGCAAAGTATAGACTGAGAAAGCTTCATAGTCTTTTGTAGACAGCAAGACCACTCTCTGGTCAGCTGATTCCCTGGTACAACAGAGAGGCTTAGAAAAGATTTCCAAGGTCCACACCACCCTGAAAGAGGGAGGCTAGTTTTTAACTGACCCCTTGACCACAGAGCCTTTACAATTGCAGTTTGGATTGTGAGGACATGCTCTTGCTCTAGGAAGGCATACAGCTAGCTCCTTTTCTCCTTCAAGATTTTCTTAAATGTCATCTTATTGAGGCTATCTGACCCACCTTTTTATTTTAATTTTTTTAATTTTTAATTTTTATTATGGTGACATTGGTTAGCGAAATCTAGTAAGTTTCAGGTGTACAATTCAACAGTAAGGCATATATATACATTGCATTGTGTGTTCACCATCCATAGTTAGATCTCTTTCTGTCACCATATATTTTTGACCCCTTTCATCCTAGCTACCTCCTCTCTCCCCGCTGCCTCCCCTAACTCTCTGGTAACCACTAGTCTATTGTCTATGTCCATCAATCTATCTTTTAAAAAATATAGTCCTCATCCCCATTTTTCTTTTCTCCTTTGACTGCTTTACTCTTATCTACAGTATGAGAAATAAACATTTAGTATATGATTTTACGTGTTTTTTATTGTGTGTTTTCCTTCTACTAGAGTCTAGACTAGACTGTAAAATTATGAAGACAGAGGTTTTTGTTTCATTTCATCACAGCTATATCCCCAGTGCCTAGAACAGTGCCAGGCACATAGGAGATTTATTAAATCAAATAAATGAACTCACAGTTTCCTTCATCCTTTTTGTCAGAGAGGATGGTTCTTCAGCTGTGTTCTTTTTGTAACTTCGATCCATCGACATTCTTTCTCTCTCTTACATATCCAGTGTTTCCTTCTTCGCTTTCTCTTCTCTGTCCAATGACAACCATACTTAACTAACTCCCCCTTCCTTTAACTCTAATTCCTTCTTTCTATTCACTTCCAGAATTTGATTCATGGACATGAATGCTTTGTCTGCTGCCTCCACTTTTTGGTCCCATTTATCCACAACTCATTTAGTCTCTTTCTTCCATTCAACTATTTCTTTTAGGCCTCATATTACTGACATTTCTGCAGCCTTTTACTGTGCTGGTCATTCCTGTTTTATTGTAATTGTTCTCTCTGGAACTTGTGACATCTCTCCTCACTCCTAACTCTGTGTCTATGCTTTTTTTCTGTGATTGGTTTCTGCTTCTCTGACTACCTCTTAAATTTCCAAGATGCCATCCTGAATTCTCTTACCTTTTACTCTAAAAGCTCTGCATGGGTGATCTCAAATCCTTAGCTTCAATCACCAGCTAGAATACATGTCTCCTGCCTGGAGCTTTTTCCCGAATTCTAGTATTATATTTCAACCAGTATACCATTCACTCATAGAAGAATGTGGTATAGAGAACAGACACATAAATTGATCATTTTATTAAAATGTGATTAGGGTCATTTCTCATCTCATTTTCATAGGATGAAAATAGGCTGCTATAATTCCTTCACCTTAGTAGCTGCGTGACTTAGAAAAGTTAGCTGAGCTCTTTGTCTTCTCATCAATAAAATGGGAATGATACTAGTATCTACTTAATAGGGCTGTTGACAAGATTAGATGAAATGATGAGGCATAATATTTAGACCAATGCCTTGAACTAAGTGTGCAAAAGTGTTAGCTAGTGATACTATTATTATTATTATTATTATTATTAATTATTATTATTATTTAAATTAGCACATAGGAGAGTCCGTGAAGTTATATATAAGGGTTCTAGGTAAGGTTCCCTAGAGGTTATCTGTTTAATGAATTTTTAAGTGTGACTCAGAGATGAACCAGTGGATGAAGGGTAGAAAGAATATTTCAGGCACTAGAAACAATGTAAATAATGACCCAAAGAATGGAAGCATCTGCTATGTGGGAGAAAATAAAAGCAGATAGATACTTCTAGAGTATAAATTTCAAGGTGGGGAATAGTCAGAGATAAAACTAGAAAATTAGAGGCCAGATCATGGAGATCCTTGAATGCCATACTAAGAAGTATGGCTGTACTCTATGGATGTTCAAAATTTTGAATTTTAAACCTGGAAGTCATTAAATTATTATTTCTTTCATTCTAGATAAAATCACTTTAGCAGCAAATAGTAGGATCTCATTAAGAGTAACAAATCAAATAGTAGTGCTTCTAGTTATGCAAAAACTGTAAGGACTACGTCCATAATAACGTGCAAGACATCTCTTAGGAACTCCCCAAAATAGTTGGAAGTTTTGAGGGATGATAGAGATGTCATGCTAGTTATCTGAGGCAAAGTCTGAAAAATATTAATTGTGACTTTTCCTATGGCTGGATCAAATAGAGATTACACAGTTAACTCTAATGTGTTGAACAGTATTAAGTGCAATCATAGAAATATAAGTGAAGTACAGCGGGAACAAAAAGAAAGAATTAGAGAAGTAGAGCTGGAACAACATGGAGGTGGGAAATTTTAAAAAGCATGCAAGGAACATCTATTTTGGTTAAATCTGAGAAATATGGAGAAGTGATATAAAATGAAGCTCAAAATACAGCTTGCGGTAGATTGTGAAAGGCATTTACTCTCTTGCCAACTATTTTTAATTTTCTTCTACATAGGTATCATAAATTGATATTTTATCATATTTATTGGTTTCTGAATGTGTTTTATTCATTGTTATAAAAATGGAGTGAAAGTAATGAAATTACTATGGAGATACAAAAAATTAAATTCTGAATAACATTTAAATTCTGATTTTCTGAGTATGTATTGAGTAGTAGATTTAAAATCTCACTTCAGGAAATAGGAGAAAGAAAATACCAATCAGATGAGAACTGAGGTCCTAATATTAAAGTGTGCTTTACAATATATTCATTACATTTGTAACTGACCCATATAATAGGTTGACCATGTTTATTGCAGTTATTAATTCGAATGTCTACAGCATTAGGGTGAAGTGAGATGTCAAAACCATTTAGGGAAGTCTATATTCCGATTAAGAATATGCATGCTGAGTTGTTCATTCAGTTAATCACAGATAATCATAATCTAGCTTACGTTTATATACCATATTTAATCACGACAGAGTCTACAGCATTTGGTAAACTAAAATGATTCAGTGTTCAGCCAGAACAATAATTGTTATGTTACTGAGTGAAATAGCATAATATAAACTACAGAAACCTGAAAAAAATCTTAGATATGCATGTGTTAAAAAATATGCTTTAAAATGAATACTGTGAGTTCAAATTAATGATCTTGTCTATATACAGAATAGAATTTTAGAATTATAGCATTTTAATAAAGCAAGAAGGGACCTTGACAATCACCTTCTCCAACCACTTCATTTTACAGATGAGGAAAAACTAATTTTCACAATTTTGATTTCTTGCTAGTTCCTATTACACTGCAACATTATTTTCCTGTCATTGTTGGCAAAAATGATATCATATTTATTAAAGTGATATGAAAAGTATGTATTACTTTTTTTTATATTACCACCACCACCACTACCACCCAATTCAGAAATTCAGTTTCTAAAAGCTCCACCTATAAACTACTCAAGGTGGTGCCAAGTTCATTGCCAGGAAGTACATCTGTGACTCAGAAATAGATTACAGTAAGGGATGATGTTAGTGGTATTAACTTGGAGTGTCCTATCCCCATATTGCCACCCCCAAAATGCAAATGTGCTTGCCACTCTTTAATCTAGAGAAAGAGCTGACTACAAGCTTTTTGTCATCATTGGGAGGGTTCAGTAACCCTCTAAAAATACATAATGCCCCAGAGATTGTCCCAGTGTTTTACCTAGGGACTATTTTTAATACCTGGTTTTATCTGCTGACTATGTTATATTAAGAACAGGCTCTAACGTTCAGAGAACTATTCAACTATAATGGCTAATTTCAGGCAATTTTCTCCCTCTGCCCTCTTGTCTTGTTACTTTTTTAAGTAAAAGTGTTGATTTATACGCCTTCTATGAGCTGCAGGCTATGTTTTAGGTTTTATCTTCTTTTTCTCATTTCTTTTGCACATCTGCGTCTTTTCTCTTCTAAAAGTCCTAGCCCACAATTCCTCTCATGTCTTGATCACTCCTACCAGCACATTTGGATCTAAGACTTTCTGTAAACTGGAAGCATCTTTTTCATCTCTATGGCATTTAATTTTAATTTAACTTGTTACTTAACTGCTTAATGGAAATATTTTGTCTTCTTAAATTAGATTATAAGCACCTAAAGGACAAAAATCGGTAAATCTTACATATTTCCTCAGTGCCTAACAGCATCCTAAGGTCATTTTAGGCCCTTGATAAATAAATTTTTATGCTAAACCATGGATTTTGCTTAGCTAAAAAGTCTGTCTATATAGTGGCATGTTTGTAAAAATGAATATTCTGATGTTTTAGAATGTTATAAAAATAACTATAGGTAATCAATTTGATTAAAATCAAAGTTTTCAATTATTCTTTATTATTCTTCTCAATTATTCTTCAATTAATTTTTCTATGTATAGAGTTAAGACCATAGGAGCGGTGCTTAAAATTCATTGAAAAAAAGCTACCCTAAAAAATTTATTAAAATAAAACATTTTCTTTAAAAAAATCATCAAATATTTTATAAATGAAGTAAGAATCACTTTCGTAATTATTCCAATGAGCCTAAAAAGAGGCAGTAAAGTGCAATATCAAGAACATGAACTTCAGTTTTAAATGGATAAGGGATGAGGTTGCAGCTCACTCATTTATCAGATGTATGACTTTAGAAACATTGTCCTACTGAATCTGTGTTCCTATGTAAAATGGAAATAATCGTATGTCCCTCCTTGGGTTTAAGAAACTTATATAAAGTGAGAAATGTAAATTACTTAGTCTAGAGTATCTCACGTATCTGCTGAGCCAAAACTCAGATTGAATATTTAGTTGTGCATCTTAATGTGGGAGTTTGTAACACCGCTGTCTTGATGATGTCTGTATGAACTGAACATGCATGCACTGATATCTCTTATGTGTATGGATATGCATGGGGAAAAGAGAAAGGTTTGTTTGGTACCTCCATGAGAGGCAAGAGGAGGGATAGGGTGGTGGTGAAGTCAGCAGATGTCTGTTTATTACAGTGGTAATCTTCAAATATGGCCTTCAACCATTCTTTCTCTCCCGGATACACATGACACTCCTCACATTAAGAGGTGGAGTCTCTTTCCCCAACCTTTCAAACTGGGCTGTCCGTGTGACCTACTCTAACCAATAGAACATAGTGGAAGTGATATTCTGGGACTTCTGAGCTCAGTCCTTAAGAGGTATGTCAGCTTCTGTGTTATCCCTTTCAGACAACTCTGGCTTGGAGACATCCACCATGTTGTGAAGAAGCCCAGTCTAGTGTAGTAAATAGGCAGAAGCCATATAGAAAGAGACCCTGGGAATGAAAACTCATCTTTGATAATTTAGTCCCAGCTGAGCACCCAGCTGAATGGATTCACATAAGTGATCCTAGCCAACATCATATGGACCAAAAGAACTGCCACTAAGACATCTGTTCTGCCTTAACTCCTGACACACAGAATCTTAAGAAATGATAAATAGATATTGTTTTAAGTTCTTAAGTTTGTAGGTGGTTTGTTACACATCAATTAGTACTTGAAACAACTACCCACACCTAGGAATTATATACACCCTCTGTGGAAAAGGAGTATTTCTCTCATTTATGCAGAACTCAAGATTGTTCTAGTTCAGTGAGGCCTTGAGGATATGGAATAAGTTTTTCAATGTGAGAATATAAAGCCTTGGGGACAACAGGGCACTGTACATGGAAAATGGAAGCAGCATATCCAGAGGCAAGGACAGCAGTGGCCTCCCTGGGGTGACCTTCCAGAGAGCAACTTCAACAAGGTGGCCTGGGCAGGGTTACAAAAGCACAGCTGAGAACATGTAAGCCTTCCTTGGAGGCTGCCACAAACAGAGAAGAAGAGGTCTGGGGGCAGATATTGAGGCCCTGTGGGGTGGCAAGCCAGTAGATGTCATGAATATGAGCTTGCAATGAGAACACTCCTGCCAAAAATGAAAGCCAAAT